>NW_020897694.1:25737152-26053008 GCF_003984885.1 Neopelma chrysocephalum | reverse complement strand
ATCAACAGGTGTGTTTGCACTGGAAATACAAATTGATCAACATAAGCTATTCCCTAGTCATCTGGTAATGTAAGGACTGGAAATTAAATTAAGCAAGCTTACTTGGAGATGGACAGAACTCTGAGACGTAGTGAGGAAGTTAAATTTATGGTTCTGGCTTGATTGTTAAGGGTTAAGAATTTCTCAATCAGCAAATTCTAAGGTACGCTTTTTGAACACTCATTTGAAAAGTTATACACAGATGTTTTGAGTTACATTTTAGTTGTGTTCCAGGACTGTATGTTGAGGAAATACTTCTCTGAGTAGATGGTGGCAGAATTTGCTTGATGAATGTGTTGGAGCTTAAGATGAGTAAGACCTGCAGTAAGGGCAGCTGGCCAAAAGACTTGGGCATTTAGAAGAAGACAAGACCTCATTTATGGTAGAGATGTGTATTTTTATATGTAATATATAGATTATTTAAATATAGACTATCTTAAACTGAGATTCACCGAAAAAACAAGTGTGCTGTATCTTGAATGTAGAGGTACAATCAATTGCTATTGAAAAGTATTGGTGCTTTAAAAATCAGGTCTATATTAGTAACAGAAAAGAAGCTTCATTTGAAAGAAGCACCGCCTTGGTTTCTCAGAGAAAAAGAAGTATATTGATATTTTTGAGAGGTGGTTTCATCCTAAAAACATGTCTGTGTTACAATGTTGCACTGATGATTTTTCTGTGCAGGTAGTATTTCATGCAGTCTTGAGTATACTAAATGACAAGCTATCTCTATTTATGCAAATATTTAAATTAGTAGAACTGCTTATTTGTCAGGGATTTAATGATTAGGCAGTAAATAAACTCACTGTTTAAAAACAATAAAATCAGTTATTTGAACTGAAGGCTTGTTTTTTTGTAAGTATCAGATGTGTCATCTATTTTTTTAATCTTATTTTCCTTGCAGTTGCGCTTTGTAGTTGATGGCCAGTTTACTGAAGGATGATGGTATGATCACTAGTGCACAGAATGCTTTTGGTGTATTAATGAAGCAGCTCCTTCTCCAGGTGCCACGGTTCCTCTGCAGCTCCAAACATTCTGTGTGTGCCTGTGTAGGTACAGACAGATGAACCAATTATTACGGAACAGACTAAGTGGGGTGTTTTTGCAGCTGCTGTGCAGGAGGGGCAGGTGAAGGGGAATGGTAAGGCTGGGGGCGTTGGCACTTCAGTGCAAAGCAGCTGGCACAGTGCGAGTTCACATCCTACTGTAGCCACCGTCACCTCTTCTTCTGCCTTTTAATGTGCTTTTAATGTACTTGTGCAATTTCTCGATCAGCTCTCAGTACTTTACATGATGTTCCATATTACTTTTTAAACAACGTGGTTTGTAGTAGTTTTACATTAACCTTACTTTGAAGGACATGCATTTTTGCCCTCAGAAAATGTCACCATTGGAATATTATCTGGAGTGCTGATAAGCACAGGTGTAAATCAAGGATCAGGGCAATCAGAAATTGTTTTTGTAAGCTGCTGGGGAGGAGCTTGTGGTATTAGAACAAACCTGCTTGTTCTTTTTAACTGTGTTTTGCATATGTGCTAGTAACTGCACTGAGCACATGCCATAGACAAATTGCATGTAATGGTTTCCTGCCACCATTAAAACATGATTACAGAGGGCGATTAAAGCATATATCTTGTTTTCTGTAATGCAGCTGCCTGTTTATAGCAGTGTATTTAAATTTTACTTCTGTCACTCTACACCAACGTAATAACCTTGTAAACTACATGACCTAGAAATAAAGAAGGAAAAGTTTAATGAAATGTTGACACCTGAGTGGTCAGTAAAATGAGATTTGGGATCCCTTCCCAAGAGGGGGTGCTCTTGAGGTTTTCTGATGCAGTTATTGCCCTCATGTCAGTAATGGTAAGCAGAAAATTTTTTGAGTTGGTGTTCAGTTTTTAGTGGTAATCATCTCAGAATTTGTACCATTTACAGATGGCAACACTTTAAAACCCACTTTGTAGTCCCCATCCTGCCAGCCAAGTGAAACTGATGAAGTGCTCACATCAAATTGCAACCCCCAAGGGTTTAACCTTTAACTGGTGACAAACAGCTGCACACCTGTAATTATACTTCATTACTATTTTCAGCTGCTAAAAACTGTATGTGTGGCACATTGCAAATTATTCCTTTTCCTACCAACTTTTCTGTGCCCGTAGGGCAGAGAGCATGTCCATGTGCTCTAGCAACTGGAGTTGCCTGCATGTACATAATTGTGTTTGCTTTTGAGGGAGAAGATGATGTAATTGGTCTTGTCTGAAAAGATAGAATGGTCAAAATTGGGGTTTTCAGGTCATGATTCTTTGTTTTGTTCTTGGCTGATGGAATGGTAGGCTATTACTCGTGATTTTTTTCTCTAAAACAGATTTTTCTTTCTCTTGTCTTTAGTCAGAGACTTACCAAGATTTCTGCAATCACAGCGTGCTTTCCTCTGCCTGCCAACTTGTCTTTCAGTCTGTCAGTTTTGGCTGCTTTCAGCTGAATTTACAAAGGCATTGAGGTGTCAACATTTTTTAATTAAAATTTTCTGAAAATAGGTAGGCTTGAGGTATATTAATAAATACATCTTAATGAAGGTTAAATTAGACAGCAGATAAATGGTGGAGATGTGTAGTCTTGTGGAAAAAAAGTCCACAGGAGTCCAGGCTTTCCTGATCCCATTGTGTGTGGTGCAACCTCCAATGGCGGTAAAGTTCCTGTTTTGTTTTTATTTGTTTGTTATTTGAAACTGGCACCTATTCATGGTGAATAATAACAACACCAAGAGTAAATCTCATGGAGTGAGGAGTCTGAGGTTTTCCTGCTGCTGAGAGTGGCATGTTTAGTCAAGGCTATTGACCCAGCACTCAGTGACCCTGCCTGTCTGCAGGCCCGGCTTGGCTAAACAGGCAGCAATATGATGTGAATCAGGGTTAAAAATAAGTGGTTGTATATTACAGCTTTCTAAACACTGAGTTTTATTCACACACATGGACTTTGTCTGATTGCAAGATACAGCTGTCACAGTTGATTTTAGTTTTAGGTTAACCTTGGGAATAAAGAACTAAAACAATGCTAACAAAGTGACAGCAGTTCACATGGTTCCATTTAAAAAAAGGATGTAAAAAAATCGCACTGGTAGAGAAGGAAAAAAAATCTTACTTTAAACCTTTTTTTCTATAGGGAAAAGATAATACAAAAAGGTGAAAACAATGAATCAGGTGGATACTCTGGAGTTGAATCAACAGCCTAGCTTGGTCTCTGTTGTTATGATAAATAGCACTGTATCTTGAGCTTTACCTTATTTTCCAAATTTACTTTTGTGTGAAAATGAAACATAGTGAGAAAAGGTGTTTACCTTATATCTTCTGAAAGCTCAGAATAAACTTCTGCAGCAGATAGCAGTAATGAGGATTGTCCAACAAACCCCAGGGATCTAAACTAAAATTCAGTTTTGGCTGAATTAAGGGCATGGCCCTCAATAGAATTTCCATTAAAAAAATAATCGTCTCACTGTTATAGATACCAATTCTAAAGAGCAGATGTAGGGCCCTGACTGGCTTGTAAGGTGTTGCAGATACTATTTTACAGCTCAGTAATAATTTTGGAGGGATCACATCTGCAGTCTTTTACTTCATAGCAACATCACATGCTCTTGCTTCTTCAGCTTTGTTTTTCCAGATCCATAAGGCTCAGCTTGGGTTATTGTTCATCTATGACATGTTATTGCCTCTTTTCCTCACTACAGAGCTTGTTGTTCACATTCCTGGTCAGTCCTGAAGCACCGTAGTTCCTGTACCTCACTGATTCACTGAGGTGATTGAACCCACTTTGGCACTACAGAGCAGGGGCACAGATTTGGAATGGACAAGGCAGTGGGGCCTGCAACTGGGAAAAAGGGTTTCAGATTTTCCTGCCTACTTTTTAAGTTTGTTCTTCAGCATATCATAGCCAGAGGTGATTCTGTAGGGTAGGTATGATTATTGCATTGGTACTGAGAGTCAGGGACAATAGCTAAGGAAAAAAGCAACTGCAAAACATAACCTGCCCAGGATGTTACCTGCAGCTGAAGGAAGTACAGTGAACTAGTTTTTTTCCTTTGTTAGGATGCGCTTGGATTTGGCCATGGGGACTGCTGCTTGTCCTAAGGGGTTAGGAGTCCATCCTCTTCTTGGATGGAGGTATGTGTGTGGCTTTGTTTTGGAGTCGGGGATAATACAAAAAAAGCTTTACTATCTTGAAACAGGAATATATACGATAGTATTGTGAGGTATTTTATTCCCTTTTGTTGTGAGCAAAGCTGTAACAAGTTGTTTTATACATTGCACACAGGTAAGCCATTAACAAAGCAAATAGCTAGATGAAGAAAAAGTAGGGGTAGAATTGCCCCTGCTTTGTTTCCCAGATCAACATTCAGGCCCCCTCTGCCTAGCACCATGTTTCCTCAAAGGCCCATAATAGTGATAGGTGTCTTACCAGCACATCAAACTTCCAATAATGGAAGTTTTACATCACCCTCATGACAAAGTGTTTCTTAAGACACAAGGAAAAGCATCTAAGCCTAGTAGACATAGTGCTGCCAACCTTCTAAGTGGGCCACCAGCTTATCCAAAAGGCTGTGCTAGCTGCTGTCAGCCAGATATGTGAAATGTGTAGTTCTGCTGCAGGCTGTAACAGTTGATCTCTGTCTACTGAGCCCCAGAAGAGAGAGGGAGAGACTGAAATTCCAACAAGAAACTGAAAGTCAGGTTGGGATGTGTAGCAAGCAGGATGAAAACTTGAGGCTTCAGTAGTACCTTCAGCTTAGAGCAATTTAGTTACCGAAACGCTCTACAAATGAATCACAAATAGCTGTGGTTCTCGTAACATACAGGTTTTCTTTCAAGTTCTTAAAACAAACAGCAGAATGTCACCACAGCCTTTAATTTCTTCTTGTACATACCATTCACAGTACATTAACAGCCCAAATAATATTGCACTGGATTATTTTAAAAATTTTTCATCTTGCAAGTAGTATTCACTTTTCAAAGCCAACAGATAACTTGGTCAAGTTGCACCAAGAAAATGGTTAGATAAGAATCCTATACTTTATTTATACCACATGGATTTGTAACCCCAAAGGGAAATGAGAATGAGCTGTAAACTGTTTCCTTGTTAAAGATAGAAAATTAGTAAATCCTTGCTGATTAAATGTAGAAAGACTGGGAAAAAAAAACATGAAATCTGAAAGTTATTTCATTCCTGTTAGACTGCTTGCTGTATATATAATTATATTCTATACTGTGAATGTCCATCTACATTTAGAAATCCAGCAGTCTAGAGATTAACATGGTAAAAAAAAAATAATATATTTTTATGAAAAGAGAAGAAATAAGTGTTTGCCTCAGAGGGGAAATTTTTCAGATTTCAGTCATCTGGGGGCTTTTTAGGTGCAATCTTTGAGGCAACAAAATGTCTTTTGGCATTTGGCACTCTAATAAAGGACAATATTTTAATACTGGCACAAGCTAAAAACAGCACAGAATGACAAAATACAAGACATGAAACGAACCGCAGCCACTGGGATGATGGTAAGCTAGTTTGAATATACAGAGAACTTAAACAGTTTCGCTGATGAATTGTGAATGTTTCTGCAAAACCATATTTATTCTCCTCTTTTACCAAATCGTAAGTTTTCCTAAACATGGAGGGAGAAAAGTTTCAAATGTCCTCTAGAAAATCAGCAGCTGCTGGACAATCAACACGGCGGCTTGTTAAGCCATCAATAGGCGTGAGGCTCTTTATGACTCAGAGCTCGGGTGCGTGAGGCAGAGCTGGTGGCACTTCGGATCACTTCCATCCATCTGTGAGGAGGCACGAGGAGGGACACAAATAAAAGAATGGTCAATTCTCAAGGGAAGATTTCTTGAAAGATATGTTCTGCGCTATTAGTTGTACAGTTTTATTTTCTGTGTCTACAGGAGCATCTTACTTGCTACTTAACTTCTGTCTGAAGTCAAGAGGATCCAAATGACTGCCACTACAGAAAGGAGGTTTAGAGAGAATAAGCAGCAGGTGTGGGACCCAAAACTCACGAGCTTAGTAGTGATTTTACTTGCTCTGCAGACACCAAACCTTTTTTCTTAATTCGAGAGTGAAAAAATGTACTTTAGCTGCAATATCTATTTCTTTTTCCTAGAAATGAGGAAGGGATTTTGTTTTCTCATTTATCACCTCTTTCCCACAATGTTTTATTTATAGCTTTAGACTGACATGGCTAAAACTTAAAAATAAATTTCTTTGATGAGAATTTTGGGATTTTTGACATTTTAGTGCTTCATATAAAAGACTTAAATTAGTTCCTAGTATGAACAACCGCAAACCACAAATTAGGAGGAGTAGTGCCTTTTCCCTGGCTTTCCATGTATCTGAAGTTCAGTGGGAAGTGTAAAAATTACATGATGAAGTGGCATAAATATGTAGTAGGAACAGCTGCTTCTGTGAAAAATTGGAATTTTATTTAAGGTTTGGATTTTCCATGCTGTTGTGCTAGAGGGAGCAAAGCTATTCTGAAGAGCTCCTGAGAAGTCCCGTGATCTGTTCACATACTTTGTGAGGGCCAGGTTAGATGGGGCTTTGAGCAACCTGGTCTAGTGAAAGGTATCCCTGCCCCTGGCAGGGGGTTTGGAACTAGATGATCTTTAAGGTCCCTTCCAACCAAAAACATTCTGACTCTATGAAGTCTGAGACCTAATGCTCCCCATACAGCCAAGCCTGAACAATTTTGACTGGATAGTTAAAGGTTTTGCAGTGATTACTGTTACAGGTTCCACATCGTCAAAACCAATCACTTGATTTTAGTGGTATCAGGTTTAAAATGTATCTTATAATTTTGACAGGTTCTTTCTCCTGTTGTGCTGAACTACTTGCCTGCATTACTGAACCAATTTATTAAACTTTACATCTATTAACCTTGTTCCGAAAAACACTCCTGGAATTGAACAAAAATTTCCTCTCACAGAAGACAAACTTACCTTTCAAACGTATATTCACTTTCAGCCCTGAAGTAGTACACGTGGGATTTGAAATGTAGCTTGAACACATAATCTTTGTGAATGTTTTCAGATTCAGAAGGAATAGTAAGTGAATATCCCAATAAAGGAAGGCTGGCTAAAGGATGATTGTCCTGAAAAAATATGATGGAAAGTGCTGTGAGATCAAATGCTCTTAATTAAAGAGAGCGCATAAGTAAATGGAGGGGAGATACACACTCATTTAAAGATCACTGTGTTTCTACCTGTGTGTGGAAAAACACCAGGCTTATATACTTGCAATAAACATAATTAATTATCTGCCATTGTTACAGACCATCATCAGGATGGTGCATGTTCATTGTTGGCATTGTTACTCCTTTAGAAGTGTGCTGGCCACTCAGCAGCATTCATTGCTTCAGTCCTTTCACTGCACGGCATAGCATGGCATGTTTGAACAAATTATTTCTTTATGCCTCTTACAGGTAGAATATACTCCAATTCATAATTTTTAATTGTAATAATCTCAGAATTTGTACAAGAGAAAAGTCTTATTTAAGCTTGCACCACAACTTCTGAGGAGTAGTGAGGTCTGCTGTACTTTTAAGGATGATCTGTACTGTGACTGTTGAAAGCTTCAGGAAAGAACTGACAAGAGAGCAGATTGAGAACAGGCCCTGCTCTATGTTCCAGTGGCAGTGAAGGCTGTGTGTGTAGCTGTGACGAGTGCACCTGCTTCTCTCGCCTACAGCATCTGTGACTAATGTCCACTTTTCTTTCTGCTCTCTCTTTGGAAAAAAAACCCCAAACATCTTCTCCAGGCACACACATACTCATCCAGTCAGTTACCTGGTGCGATTTATAGAAGAACATGCAGAAGTTGGTGAACACCACCCAAAGCTTCTGCCACCCGTTGCTGTTTTTGAATTTTCTTAGGAGGTTTCCAGACAGCTGGTTCTGAAACATATCAAAAGTAGCCAAATAAAACAGTGGTATTTGCAGCTTAATTATTCTAAGAAAAATTATTTGACTTTATCTGGTTGTATGTGACCTTGTGGTACATGAAAGTGTTTTGGTTGAATGGACATACTTTTCTGAATTTTATTACTGCTAAGTAGTACTTTATGTAACTTTTTTTTTGTTTGCAGCTGGGTACTTCCAAAATCTCAAAGCTACTACACTAATTATTTTCTCAATTGAGATGGCTTTAAGTAATTTATTACTAAACATAAGTCTTATTATCCTACTCTGTTCTTTTAGAATGATATTTAAAAAGAATGGAAACAGAAAGTCTGACATGAATTTGTGATGTAAAGGAAAATTATTACATACTTGAGAGTTGCAGATAGAGATTGAGCTGTCAGTACCCAGGGAGTTCACACGGTAACTTTTCGAAGATTTCAAAAACAAGGACTGTTAACCTTATTCTTAGCTGGATTTTGGATAGTTTAACAAAAAGGAGGAGGAAGCCGTAACAAAGCACATGTATTCAATGGCTGGTTGAAGAAACTGCTCTTCACATACTGAATATGTAAAGCGCAGTATCATTGCTCCCTGCAAATGAAGGGGAGTTCTCAGTGAATTATTAATGACTTCCCATTCCTTATTGACTGCAAGGCCTCTCACCTAGATCAAAACAGCTCTTTACATCATTCTGTTTCTATAATGCAGAAGGTAATAACTTAATGTGTAAAGCTTAATAGTCAAAATCTGGAGGTCCTGGTGTACCTACTACAAATGAAGTACTCTTAAAAAGTTCTGTTGTCACCAGCCTTGGATATATGTTAAGCCTTTATCATCTCATTCTCTGATATCTGGACTGCTGCCTCCTTGTCCTAAGTTACACTTGTACTCCTTAATTTTCTGTTACCTCATTACTCTGGAGGATATCATAAAAGGACAGGCTTTGCATTCGGTACCAGCAGACATATGAAATGGAAACAGGCCGCTGATCACTGATCAGTCCAGCAGGTAGGGAGGAACAGTCACTGACAGAGAGAGGATCTTCTACCACAAGAGAGACAGAAAGGAGGGAGAGACACAAAGAAAATAAACAATAATGCTGAAGTGAGAGGCACCGACAGAATGACGTGAGCATGAGCGTAACCTGCCACGCATGGAACAGAAGTGGAGCTGAAGATGTTTTCACAGAACAACACGTCTCCAGGGTGTGTTTGGTCTTCACTGCTTTGTTTGTGTTCATTTGAGGCACGGGGAAGGAACAAAAATGAGGAACAATGAGCACTGATCTCAGACCTAATTAGATTTGCCTAACTAAATGTTTTAATTGTTAAAATGAGTCACTGGTTTTATATCTATTTATAATAAGCCCTCTGCTTTAGGGAAAAATATGAGGCCTTGTCCTGTGCTGAAATATTCCTCCCTTGCAGGATATAAGGGCATAAAGAGCGGAAAATCCACCTGTGTAGGATGGAAATGAGGCTCTACAGTCAGCATTTTCTAGTACAGAATAATTTTCCTTGTCATGTTTCAGCAACAAACTCAGCTTCAGTTTAAAAACAGAGGTGGTTACACAAACTAGGAATAGGTCTGTCCTTGCATGTATATGTTCTGCATCAATACCTCTTCTCTAAAGCAATGGCAGCCTGATGTCTGAGGGCTGCTGCTTGAGTGCAAGTGCGCTCAGCTTTACGATTCCTTTTTCCATTTTCATTGAGCATTAATTTCCATTTGATGAGGGCTGTGATAAAGTACTCCGAGCTCCCTGGAGACTGTCTTGGTGAAGGAAGAACACCTTAGCAGGCTTACCACTTCATCCTAAAACCTACACTGAACTAGGAGTCTTTTATTTCAGTCTTTGAAAAGTCAGTGTCTACACCTCGGCTGTTGAGCACAGAATTAACAAATGTGTATCAAATTGGCTTAGCTGTGATCAAGGGGAAAAAAAGTGGTTTTATTTTGAGGTGGAAAACACAAATAAAGAAAAAGCAAATGAGACTGAGCAATGACAAAAGGTTCCAGAAAAGATGGCTAGGTAAAGAAAGTAAGTTAGTAATACACATAATTAAAACTCTGGCTGCAGCAGCTAAAGACAATATCCTTTCCGCTCGAGCAATGACTTAATGCCTCTGTAACTGAAAGCATTAAGACAGTTTGAACTACTTTAAATTTTAAAGGGCATCAACATTTTTTTGGACAGTTACTTCTATGAAAATTACTGCTCTAACTGATTTTACAGAGGTGCACTATGGGAGTGGATATGTGCTTCTTGAGTGATGGTTTATGCCATTGTTTGAGGATATGGGAGGCAGTTCAGTAGGTGTGCCTGAAACTTCCCCAGAAGGAGACAGTGGAACAGCGCACTTATTAATGAGGAGCAAAAAGGAAATTGTCAATTCAAAAGCGAGCCTGGAGCTGCAGTTCAGATCGTTCTGAGGCAGATACCTCCACAGCAATACTAAAGTCGATCATTGAAACACTGGTATTTCTGTGCCAGCAGACGTGCACCGTAGTGTTGCCACGGTGTGGTGACTGACGTTCGAGTGAGGTGCGGGATGCACTGAGGTCGTCCTCAGATTCCTGGTCTACAGTAGTTTCATCAGGAGACTCTATGAAATGCAGGGAAAAAGCATCTTTCTTCCTCTATGCAACAACATATATAATTGGAAAAATTAAACAAATCAATTCTGTCCACAGTATTGTGAACTAATTTTAAAACACAATTTTAGAAGTAATTTTGTGCAGATTTTAAGTAGATTATTATATTTTATATATTTACTTAATGTGTTTCTGCAAGTGTTAGAATTAAAGACTAACTACCATGCTTTGTTGGTGTTTTAATACCTTCCAAGGACAGGCACTGCCCAAATCTGGTTATATAGTTCCTGAAATCATTATGCTTAAATCACTTCTCTATTCAATGAAAATTTCTGCTAACATCAACAAGAACATTAAAATGACACATCTATAAATATATCTATACATATATATATAAATCAACTTCAAATGCATTGGTTTGACCTCTGGCCAGCATTTTTCACCATTTTGCTTAGCACCAATTAGCAATCATACTGACAAAAGTGAGTTAAACCTACTCTCTAGCATTTACTTACTATTGTCAGGTGGGCTGCTTGCCAGTAGCTCTGGGGCAGGGCCACTGCTTTTTTCTGCAAGGTCTATTGCCATCTGGATGTCCTCAGTCCATTTGTCCATTTCAGCACGGGTACTACAATGAAAATTCAAGTTTTATTCACATTTTACAGGCCGAAAGCAAATTCTAAGAAACAAGTTGAGCTTACTTTTAATTAAATAAATTTAGTCACAAGATGCTACTTTTTTTTTTTCCTGATAACTTAGTTTTGGTTCCAACTTGCCACTCTGTTTTGTCCCATTCACTTTTTTTTAGCAAGTGGCTTTCACAAAAAAATACACTTTTGAAATTGTTTTAGGAGCAAATACTAACAAAATGATGCCTCTCTGTCCCACTGTGATAGCTGCAGAGAAATACAGTTTACATGTGTATGTTGTCTTCACTGGATTACCTTGCAGCAACAACGATGGACTGGTGTTGACCTCGTAGTGTCAGACAATGAGGAACTCCCCATTCCTCCTCACTTTCTTCTATCTGAGAGATAAAAGCCCAAATGCAGTCAGATTTCAGAAAGTATGTATTTCTTAAGGTGAAACAGTGAACTGAACAAGCTCTTACCATTGGGGAAAAGAAATCTAAGGGAAATGTTCACAAACAACAACTTTGAGCTAGGTATTGAGAAAAAAAACGGCGGTTTGCGAGTTGGAAGAATGGTAAGTTAGTCCTGCAAAACCTCTCAAACCAAAAGTGTGGTTTTGTCTGCTTTGTGTCAAAGAAAATAGTGATATTTTTATCAGAAGATGACTTATCATACAAAGGGGTATATTAAAAAGGCTGTGAGTGCTCTGGACACTGCAGCATAACACAGTTCTGTTGTGAACAAGTTCAGGCCAAATGGCCATCAATAACTGGGTAGACTCCTTGAAACTCAAAGCCTTGCAGGTGTTTAGAGAAAATCAGTCACTGTGGTAGTGATTACCTAACTTAATTCTCAGGAAAACAGTACAGAAGATATACAAACCCATGAGAAGCTCCAATGAAAATAATGGAGGGAATGAAAGTGTTTTGAAATTAGCAAAAATATTTTTGAAACCATATAGGAAGAGGTAACTAGGTCCTATTGGCTTGAACTGGCTGTGTGCCAGAAGAATTGCAGCAAGAGCTCCAAATGATATATTGCTGCCAGTTTCCCACTACTTAGGCTTTAAGATACAGATCTGGAAACATTAGGAAATGGTTTTTTTATAGAAATTGGATGGTCGCTACTGTTTACTTGCCTTGCACAGTGTGTCTTTATTGAACTGGTGATGAATTACTTGTAAGAATAGTGGTTAAATTATAGTTGAAAAAAAAAAATAAAGAAGCCATCTCATGAAAAGTTTGCTTTATGAGGAAGCAGCCCTCAAAAATGCCTTTTTTCCCTGTCGCATTTGCTTATATAATCATCTTTGTGCAGAAGGTTGCATGAACACATGCTGAACCCAACACAGCCCCAATCAGGCACTGTAAAACGTAACCCCAGCTTCTCTGAATCAGAGACCCCCCCCTTTGGCTGCTGCTTTCAGTCCAGCAGAAATCATCAAGCACTTAAGATGGGATCACAAATGGCCATTTAAGCACAAATGCCTTAAGTTCTCATAATACTTACTGTCATGCCATACAGTGGAAGATGCCCATGGACTTTAAACTGATTGGATGCTGTCAGGCCTCTACTTGTGTACAACAAAATATCATTAAACTAAAAAACAAGAATAAGCATTATTAGAATGATGTTGGTTGGCATGGATGTATGTGGAAAAACGATATCAGAATGGTAAATGCAGAAAAATGGACTATATGACAATCTTAAAGCATGAATTCAAAATATTGGCTTCCACAATACTCCACTACCTCGTGTTAGCACCTGTCTTCCTTCTGAGCTAGTTTTAGGTATGTTCCCACACTTTTCCACTAGATATTTTCCAATGCCATCTGACATTCCCTTTGTGATCTCTGTGTCAGAACTAACAAGCCACACAACAGCAGTGAAACCGAGTATTGCATTTCACTCTCTGCCATACTTTGAAGATACAGAAGATGTGTCTTTTATCAATATTTTCTTCTGCTTGAGTGGAAAGATAAGTATATGCAAGAGATGTGTCCCACTCAACCCTTATGAATAGAGTAGCTGTCTATTACTCCCCATATTCAGAAGGAAGTCGGGAGACCTGTTTTAAGGTAGATGGATTTAGGTTTGAAATACCAAGGTGAAGACACTGAGTATCTCAATTTGTAGAGTTTCATGCAGGAAACAGCAGTTGTTCAAAGCATGTTATATGACTGTCTGCGTTTTGTTGCCATAAAATAAATGGCATGTTTTCACTGTGCCACCTAGGTCAAAGGGTGTTTTTCTCAAACCAGATGGTTGCATCGAGAAAATCATACTCTCTGATATGAAACAGAGCTCTCACCACAGACCTCTACAATTCAATAGCAGTAATTCATGAAGCTTTGTGGATCAGCCACTAGAGGGGGATTTAATTTTGCCAATGATTGCACATATATTCGGAATCCCACAATACTGACCTGGGATTTTACCTCCAAATAGACTCTGGTGCTTAAGACAGATCGAAGACTTCTTTGACAGAGCGAGCACCTGACTTGAGAGTCTAGTCTTAGATTTTTAATGTTTTATACAGGTATAATACCGAGGCATCATCTGGTGACAAGAACTATTGGTATGCAAGAAAATATGCACCATATTCATTAGGCTTCCTCTTCAGTGTCTTTAAAGGCAGAGGATAATCCTACCCAGGTAGATTTATCAGGTTATATCTTCGACTTATTTGAAAGATTAACATCAAACACCTTGTAAAACCTAGCATACTCACAAGCTTTTCTACACACATATTGTCTTCACCTTTTGCATACAAGGAAGTATTCTTGTGCCACACAGCAGTAGTTATTCAATATTTTACCCTGTAACACTGGATTAGAAACTCTATGCACTCCAGTGTGCTAGCACCAAGGGCTCAGCATCAGAAAGATGGGGAGCTTGGGAGCAAATCAGCTGGCCAGGAAGAGAGAAGGAACCATCTGATCAGCTCTTGTGGATCAGAGATCGAGTGGGATCACTATAACCTGAAAATGCTGTGAGTGATGTTGGGAGGAGATAACCTTTTCTAGAGCAAGAGTTGCAAAATGTATCTCCAGGTAAAGACACGTTCACCGATATGTTGGGCATCCGTGGGCTGAAACTGGATGGTTTATGGAAAAATTTGGTTCTGTTACGTGTCCTGAGAGCATTATGTGGATTATTGTTCATATCACCAGAAGTCACTCTTTATCTTCTTTTCTGCATATAATCACTATCCATGGTGCCACTTTTCATTTTGCAATAACTCTGCTTTTATCTAAGACAAAGTGCTAGGAGGTAATATTTTACCATTATATTCACCTGGTCATATAAAAAATAGTTTTATCTTTGTAAGAAGCAGTTACATTGGATTTGGACAGAGATGTAAATTTTTAACAACCAGCTACACAGGCGATGTATTATGCCAATTTAAAAAAGGTTGTTTAAAAATATTTACTGTAATTCACAATTCGAGTCTAACAGTATATCTAATAGTTGCCTAGAGTTACATTTCATTATGTAAAGAAAAACTGTCTTCTTACTTACCAGAAAGAACATCCGTTGCTGTAAACCTTTTCCAGACAACTTACTAAGACTGCCCAGTCTAATAAACTCCTGTGGGAAACAAATAAAAAAATAGTATCTCCTGTAAAAATGACAATTTCTTTATTATGCCAACATAAATATGACTACTTGGTCATAGGAATGATTTGACTACCAGTCACCAAGACTTTTAATTTTATTAAATATGTTAAAAATTTATAGGATCATTCCTTTCCATTTTTAACTGTCTTTAGGATAAACTCTTTTCATTCATTTTAGGAAAATTCAGCTAAGCAAAATTTTTTTTACCTAAAATTAAGAAAGCTTAACTTCAGGCAGCTCTCTCTTTCATCAGTTTTGAATGAGTATTTGTCATGGTACAAATGATGCAAAAACCAATGGTAAGTTGCCCTATATGTTATTGGTTCGCCAGTGGTAAGCTTCTGTGGTGTATATAGCATACATATCTCTTAACTGCAATGTAAAATCAGCCACACAACTCAACATCACCATCAGCAGCAAAAAAAGAAGCATATTTTTCTGGAAGTGTAAGTTATCCCAGTACCATCCATCTTATATAATACAGCACATTAATTTAGATCAAACTGCTTAAGAATGTTTAGATATGGAATAAGAGGGAAAGTAGCACATCTGAAACTTTCAAAATGCTGTATTTCTTGGGGTTACTGTGAACTATGCAGTAACTCACACTTTCACTTATTTGAAACTCATGAAGATATAGTTTTTCAGTCACTCCCTCCAGCTTCTGCAAAGAGGTTTATATTTATTTATTACAGTCTTTCTAAGGTCATTCTACTCATAACTGTGCATTTAAAACCTATCTAAAGCATCAGAATCACCTCCACCTTGGTATACTGGCTGTCTAAAATAAATCTGTTCAGAGAGACAATCTGGATACCTTAGGCTTGCTGTGATGTGTCCAGTCCCCCCACCTGCATTACTTAAGGGGTAAGGGGTGGGAAAAGTGGCTAGAGGTGGTTATTCCTGTACCACAGTAAGCTCATGTTACCAGAGAGGCCACTGGAAGTTGTTGTTGGCCACCAAAGAGTATTAATCATAATTAGTATTTCTATGGTACCATCTGATAGTCACCAGTAGGCTTAGCATCACCACAGCAAGTGCTGTGTTAACACATGGATCAGGAGCTGCAGGTCACTGCAACGTGCAAGCACAATCAACCACGGGATGTTTTCATGTCCAATATAGGTACCAGCTTGGTGGCAGCAGAGATCCCACTCTGGGACAACATGAAAAGGATGGGGTTACTGTGGCACTTGCCTCCCAGCCAGGCCTGCACCAGGGCAGGGACTTCAGTCAGAGCCAGAAGAGCAGCCAAAGGGCTGGAAGCAGCAACATCTTCGGCATGTGCCAGAGCACGGTGGCCAATGTTTCTTGCCTTGGCAGGCAAACAACCTCTGCCTCCCCATCTGCCTTTTCCTTGAACTTCCTAGGACAGGAAGACTGCTCAGTCTTTAAATAGAATAGGGTAGCAGAAACACCCGATGACAGCATTTAATTTCATGTGATAGAGAGATGCACGGGCTGTGAAATGTCCTGAGGGACTTGCCAAGGATGTGAACAGTCTGTGGATCACTAGAAACATGAGCTGTGGCAGCTGCTTGGAGACAGGGAAAAAGTGAAGTGAGGGAGTGGGGAACAGCCACAAATCCAGAAATACCTGCGCTCAGCACTGCCTTCTCAATGGCACATCAACTTCGTACCCCAGCGTTTCATTTGCCGCAAGTATTATATTTGTATATGACACACAAAAGTCAAAGGAGTGGGGAGGTAACTAATTCAGCAACTGACAACTCTCAAGTTTGCGTGCAGAGATACGTGTGCCTAGGAAAATAAAAAAGGCTACAAATATTACACTGTGGCTCATTTATTCTGAAATAAGCCTTTGTTCTTAAAAAAGCATCACAAGTAAAAAAGAGATGTTGGTATTTTTGTAGCGCAATTAAAAGTGTTTACTTAAGGCAACCTTGTCTCAAAAATTATTGCCTAATGTTACATGTAGACTAAAAAGACTGCTTGTCCCCAGGGCCATGAGTTTCAAAGCAAGGCATTGTGAAAGGGCTGAAGGTCCTCCAGCACAAATGTCTTACTTTCCTTTAATCTGTCATGCTCTAGCATCGAAGGTTGGGAAAAAAAATAAGGGCAGCATGAAATGAGGAAATATGCAACTGTTCAAGCTCTGAACACTGTGATAAATATTACATTTTTAGTGCATCTGTTGTAATAGATGTTTGGGATTGCCTACAACTGCCCAAATCTATACAAAATCAGTAAACAAGGATTGCCTCTTCCTGCTTTAAAGGTTGCTGTTTTCTATGGTGTGCTGGTTTTGGCTGGGGCACAGTTAATTTTTTCACCGTGGCTAGTATGGGGCTGTGTTTTGGATTTGTGCTGAACACAGGATTGACAATATAGAGATGTTTTTGTTACTGCTAAGCAGGACTTACACAGAGCCAAGGCCTTCTTTGCTTTTCATACCACCAGGCTGGCAAGGAAGTTGGGGGTGCATGGAAGCTGGGAGAAGACACAGCCAGGACAGGTGACCCAAACTGACCAAAGGGATATTCCAGACTATACAACATGATGCTCAGTATGTAAAGCAGGGGGAAGGAGGAAGTAGGGATGTTTAGAGTGATGGCATTTGTCTTCCCAAGTAACTGTTACAGGTAATCGGGCCCTGCTTTCCTGGAGATGGCTGAACATCTGCCTGTCCATGGGAAGCAGTGAATTAATTCCTTATTTTGCTTGGCTTGCATGTGCAACTTTTGTTTTACCTATTAAACTATATCTCAATCGATGAGTTTTCTGGCTTTTACCCTTCCAGAACTCTCCCAGATCCCACCGGTGGAAGAGTGAGCTAGTGGCTGCTGGAGCTTGGCTTCTGCCAGGGAGTCAGACCATGACATATGGTATTATGATGTTTACGTTTGACAGTTTTTGGTGGGAGAAAAAGATTTGTATGAGGAAAGGCAATGTCACAGCAGCTCCTAATTAACAGGTTTCTGAAACACACCTAATTCTTTAAAATTGCATCAAATCTTGATCACAACTCTGTTACTTACTCTTCCTGGGATCACCAGATTGTCCATGCCCATCAAGTCTTTCTTCAGTTCATGCAGCTTCTGAAAGTTCTCCATCTTTATCATATTGCCATGGAGCTGAGCCACCATTTCAGAAATCTCAGCCAAAGCAGCTAGATGGACAAATTCATAAAGTGCTTATTAAAAATTTACAAGAATGTTCAAAAAGAATGGCTTTTATCTGCAGCACCTATTTCAAAAACCTTCTTGTGCTACTCTTCTTCACAGTGTAAAGCTACTCAGGCACACGCAAACTCAGCTACCCACACAAACTCTGGACATCATCCTATGGAGTGGAAAGGGTGGAGTGCTGTAATGAAGAGTCAGTCCATTTCCTGAATCCAAAGTTTGCTCTATTTTAGCCACAGGAACTTTGTAAGAACACTAGAGTCAATTCAGTGCACCAGTGAATGGATTCTCCTAAAGGACTTAATTTCCTACATCTCCAATCAATCTAGGGATGTTCTTTATGCTTGAAAAAACATTCATTTTTTTCTCCCTGCCTGTGGCACACTGGGAATGGACACATCATCCTCAACATCTAGCCTTGGCTGAGGGAAATGAAGGCACTACCTTGGTGCATTCCCTGAGATCATTCAGGCAGTAGCTACATTTGGGCAAACATCTGTGCCCCACAGCACTTCATTGCCACAGACCTCTGTGGCATTTCTTATTGCCACAGGTCAGGTTACCTCCACATTTTGTGCATTGCGTGCTGTGGGTCTCATTGTACGGAACCTGAGGGAACTCAGCCAGCTAACTCAGCTATACCTTATGGCTGGCAGCAGTTATGCTGAGCGTTACTCCCTGCCCAGGTTCTTCCCTGGATCTGCACCGATGCTAACTGTACAGATAACACAGTTATCCTTAAACATACATAGCTTACAACAGGGGTGGGGGACGGGAGTAAAGAAGAAGGAAAACAAATCATCAGAAAGAAATTGCAGGCAATGAGTCCAGACTATGGGGGGGGAAATGTTTTCATGTTTGAAAAAAAAAATCCAAGCCAGCTGTTTCAAGTTCCTGAAACAAATCATGGAAATGGTAATAGAGTACACTATATGTCTTGAAAAAAAGGCAAATAGCACTTAAAGACATAATAACAGCAGCCCTGCTGGGTCAGAGCAAGGGTTCACCTGGGCCAATATTTTGTGTTCTTAGCAGATCTCTAGGGAAAGCAAGGAACAAGAGGAGCACATATGGTACGTTCCTTGTGCTCTCTCCCAGTCTCCCAACTGTTTTCAGTTTAAGAGACTTCCTGAACCGTCTGTTATTTCTGTGTGTTTAATAACCCCCAGCAGAATTCTTTTCCAAATACCTGCCCAGACCGTGGCATAATGTGTATACAACCTGAATCCTACTGTTTCTGGTGTTCAGAGTGCTGGATTTTGCAACTCAATCCTCTTTTAATGTCGGTTTAAAAAAAAAATTTTTTTTTTTTGTCCAGCCATACACCTCTAATGGAGTAGGATGCTGTTCCACAACCCCAAGAACTGGTGTCTTTTCTCTTACTTACCTCTTGAATCCCTGAAGTCTGTGTGGCTTGGAGGATAATGCTTGCAAAGCCTCTCCATTATCTGCTTGTAGTGCATAAGCCTGTGTAAAGGTCTGAGAAGGAAGGTGTTGAGAGGCAAGTAGCAAACTTTCTGCAGTTCAAAATCTCTGCAAAAGGTCTCCAGCTTACGAGAGTTCTTGATCCCATTCTCCAACTCCATTAAAATCTCATTGTGCTTCCGCAGGTGAATTGTCAGTTGCTTATAGGCACAAAAAAAAAAAAAGGATGTAGTAGAGCTCTTAGCAATCACTATGAGAGGTGACTCAGTCCAAACCTATTCCAGCAAAACATCCAACTAGCACAGCAGTGGAAATTTTGCAAACAAAATCACTCTAAAACACAATGGCTCTGAAATGTCATTACTCATTTGAAGTAGACACCCCCACCTGTTCTGCATTCCCTGTAAAACAAAAGTACATGAGTCAACGAAACTAAGTCTCTTATCAGTGAGAAATCCAAAGGCAAGGAGATGACATGAACATAGCTCATGGAACTGGGTGCAACAGGGAGACAGCCAGACAATGTGAATGCAGAGTTAGGAAAGAAAATGAGATTTTCTAAAAGGATGAAGGGATTTAGTTGCCCCAGTTCCCTTAGGTGCTTTTGGGGAGCTGAGATGCAGGCAAATGGACTTTTAGCTTCTGCTGCCTTCTTATTCATGAGAAGTTGCACCTCCTGGGAATCTGAACAAACACAAAAATAGAGGTGTTGTCCAAATGGATATGTTAGAGTTCTTCATTCTTGGACTACAGCCTCTTCTCCTTAGTGCAGTCTCTAAGATCATCCCACTGGCCATGGGGAAGCAACCAGTGCACCAGCAAGTGAATGAGGTTTGCATGAAACATGTAACTTCATTTACGTCTCAGTATTGCAGATATTTACAAGTCCTTTTTAAAACAATTCAGCAGATTTTTTTAAACAATTAAGACATGGAATTAATTTGTGTTTTTCTAGAGGTGAACTGGTTCTTCAGGATGCACAGAGCTTCTCTGAGCAGCCAAATAAAGTTTTCCAGTATCTGGTAAAACATTCATTTCATGGCTAGGCTTCGCGAACGAAGATTTGGGAAGGGCTCTACCCACGTTTGTTACAAGCGCGCTGGTGGCTAAAAAGGCCAATACGAGATAGGCGCATCTGGTTGCAAAAGGCAAAGCAGAAAGACTCCTTAGATGGTATATTCTGCAAGGCACGATTCTTTCTGCGTTGTCTTCTCTCCTCAAGGGTGATCCTGCGAGCTTTCTCAAAGGCATCAGCAGTGTTATAGATGGTGTGTCTCCAGGCCTCCCAGAGGAGACCAGTTATGTTGATCAATATGGCCAAGGCTGAGATGTTGTTTCAGGGAGTCCTTGTATCTTCTCTTCGGGGCTCCTCTCTTGCGGCAGCCGGTGGCAAGTTCACCATAAAGCAAGATCTTGGGGAGGCGGTGGTCCTTCATCCTTGAGACGTGTCCTGCCCATCGCAGCTGTGTTCTCAGCAGCATGGTCTCAATACTTGTGACTGCTGCTTGTTCTAGAACAGATGTATTAGTCACATAATCTGACCAGTGGATGTCTAGGATTGTACGGAGGCAGCGTTGATGGAAGTGTTCCCAGGCGCCCTGGGCGAGGGGCGCCCCCGGCGGTCCCCGGCCCTGGGCATGGAAAGGAGTGAGAGAGGGGGAGCTTCGCTGGCGTGGACTGTGCCCCCTTGGGAGGTAAAACATTAGGCAGCAACAAAAAGACACTGAATGCATAAAATGAATGTACTTGAGAAGACACTTTTGCTTAATCTGAAGTTTGTGCTTTCTGACACATTTCTAGTCAACTCCCTCTCCTGTGATTTGTGACAAGTACCTTCCCTACAGCTAAGCTGCTTCCTCCATACACTGCATATTCATTTTACAAGTCTCAGGCAAGACACAGCAGACCTTCTAGATTGCTACAGAGACTACCCATTAATTACTTGCTCTTAACTTCTCTCCTATGTTAATTAAAAAAGGAATGTCAGTCTTTAGGTCTTTTAACAGTTCTCATGATAAATAAGTAGAGCTCTAACTAATTTTACTGTTTCCTGTGCAGTTCCTTTTGAGTTAAACTAGCTTTTGCCTCTTTCCTTCACATATCAGCTAATCAGTGGTGGTGAATCTCAAAGCAAATGAAGTAAAACCCTCTAATGGGAAAGGGAAAATTGGAAGGCTGAAAGCACACTGACAGGACTAAGTTACAGTGAGGACTGTTCACAGCCTTTACACTAGTGCCCCAGATGGACCTGCAGACAGCAAAGGACAGACAACTTAATGTTGCAAGGTACCAAGAGCAGAATCTGTCAGAAGCTCTGTGGTATTCTAAAAACTGTAAGTGAAGGTGTGCATGGAGGGACGGAGGTAGAAAAGTCCAATTTACATTTATTCCAATGCATCTGAATTATACCTTGAGGGAAAAAAGCAGTTCCTGGCTAAATACACTGCAGAGGTGACGAGGCTGTCTATGCTGGGGACTGTAAATGGAGATTTCTAAGCTTCCTTCTTCTGATTTGCTGTATAATCACTTGAACATCACTTCTCAGCGTCTCTCTGTCTTTCTGAAAGATAAATCTAGTACTAACTAACATCTTGGGAGAGCTGTAATGACTAAACTGCTCCTTCCTCCAGCCAAGGATTCAAAGCTGCTGCATTTACTAACTGCAGAATGCCCAAGTGGCAATCACCAAGGAAGGATTTATTGGACAGTTTCAAAAGCACTTTGAGATCCACGTACCAAAGGTGAAGTGTCGTGTTTTGCCCCACATCGACTTGGATGCATAGCTACATCATAGTAAGGTGAGCTTATATCCCTACTGTAAAAGTTCATAGAGTTTTCACAGGTTCCCATGCCTGCATTCCATGCTGTTTTCTCAGTAACACAGAGCGTCAACAATACTGCTCTGGCCAGATTAAAGACAGTTGCAAAATCTGCTGAATATTACACCTAGATTTATGGCTCATACATGTATTTTTCATTTTAGCTTTAAAGGGATTGAAGGTAATTATTCTCATTGATTCAAAAACCTTTCATCTAACTTGTCACTGTAGTGCAGAAATATACCTTTCCCAAGATTAATTAATATCCAGGTTATGGTCACTACTCCTGCAATATGTTAGCATGTATATTTGCATGAAAAAGTAGGATTTTGAACAGTCTCCTCATCCACACAAATTCCAATGCTTTGCCTTCTTATTTGAAGAAAAAAAGAGCTGGAAATTAGGTGTTCCTGAACTTCTGTGTTTGTTGCTTCTATATTTGGAGAATGGAGAGAATTCTCCAATCTCACCAAATGCTTGCTACTTTATCAAAGGAAACTTTCATAGCATAATCCTTGATTTCAATTGGCAGACAACAGCACAAGAGGCAACATACAAAAATGGAAAGCATGCTAATGTTAATCCATGTCAAAGCTTAATAGTTATAGGATCACTCCTACCTTCATATTCTGAATGTTCTTTAGCATAACATCTCCGATTCTTTGGTAATCTCCTTTAATGTGAGCATTAGAGCGACCTTCCCTGTCAGCAACAGAAATACCACACACTTCAGTCATGCAATAAAACCGCATAATCACTTATAAGCGCAGAAAGAACCCCAATAGCTCATTTCTTTTAAAAACCTGATCCCCATGCTCCATTGCTCAGAAGTGTGTGAGGAATATTCCTGACAGACGTGTAATTCCCAAGTACAGTACACCTTTCACCCAGCCTGGCTTTCACTCCTAACAACAGAGAGGGCAGGAACTCAACAGAAAGATTAGACTCCTAAAGAAAATTTTTAGCATTTTTAACACACCGGAGAAGGCTGAAAATGGTTTGGGAAAAAGAAGATATCAAAATCCCATGACAATATGTGGGCTTAGAGCAGAAGGTTAATTCTGTTCAGAAACAATGTCTGAAACCCAGAACAGGACCTGGGGGGTGTTCCTCCTCTGAAAAGCTTTCTGCTTATGTAAAGGAGAGTGGAACCAAAAAAAAAATAGATCTATCCAGCATCTGCGTTTGACTCATAAGTGTTACATACTGGTAGGAATTTTCTTTCAGTGTGTCACTTATGATATTACAAATGCAAACTGCTCCCTCCCACCCAGCCAGCTGCACTTGGATGAGTGCTCCATTTGGGAGAAACTCAACTCCTGATGAAAAAGATATTCCTGCTTCTAAACCATGTGCGAGACAGGCAAGGATACCACGCTCTGACTGAATCCAAACACATTTTAGAAAACACAGGAGGAAAAACCATGACTGTAAGAACCTAACTGTTACAGATCTGTTACAACCAAGTTATACTTTCAAAAGAAAATCACTAGGGCTGTGTGGGGAGAAGCACTGTTCCCTTCCCCTTTCCAACTTCTAATACTGCATCCAAATTTCCTACAGCATGGTTTTTTACATGCTGTCCTCAATTTTTACAATTCAGTTCAGCTCTCACATCTGAGTATTGGGAGACAGATCCAGTCCTGGTGTGAGCAACTGCAATTCAGCCAAAGAAATGCATTATCTTGGAAGAGGACAGAAACATAATCAAGTCCTAAATAAATCCAAGGATAATGTGGCCTCTGTTTTATGCTAAATGGATATATTGTTTTACACTCATTTGCCGTAGTTCACACTTTTAAGACAATTCTGTGTGAAAGTATAAGTAGACAACAAGGTTATAAAACTGCATTCCTTAGTATGGGCAATTTAACCAGAGAGGTCTCACAATCACCAAATCACAGAGGATGCAGCTGTTCTTAGGAA
Organism: Neopelma chrysocephalum; assembly: GCF_003984885.1. Lineage (NCBI taxonomy): Eukaryota > Metazoa > Chordata > Aves > Passeriformes > Pipridae > Neopelma > Neopelma chrysocephalum. The sequence goes on along the minus strand of NW_020897694.1, from coordinate 26,028,853 downwards.
TATACTTTCACTGGCAAGACATATTATTACATTAATAGATACATATTCAGACATATTTTTTGTTTTGTAAAGTTAACATGGTTATGTTTCTGTTGGATAATTTCTCTGCATGCTTTTCTAACTGGGAAACGTGGAGGGCACAGCTTATAAATACTACACAGTAACACCTATTTTATCCTTCAATAGACAAAGAGACTCACTTGACAAACAAGGGATTGTTCCATGTTCATTTGAACAATAGCCAGTTTCATAGACTGCCTTTAATTATTTCCTATTGTGTTAAGACTCCCGGGCAACTAGGCGAACTACCTTCAGACCTTCGTGATGCAGTCATCATCACCTTGTATAAGAAGAAAGGTACTAAATCAGACTGCTCAAATTACCGTGGCATTACTCTGCTCTCCATTGCTGGCAAAATCCTGGCAAGAATACTCCTGAACAGACTAATACCCGCTATAGCAGAAGGAATTCTACCTGAAAGTCAGTGTGGTTTCAGAGCCAACAGGAGCACCACAGACATGATATTTGTTCTCAGACAACTGCAAGAGAAGTGTAGGGAACAGAACAAAGGTCTCTATGTAACCTTTGTTGACCTCACCAAGGCTTTCGATACTGTGAGCAGAAAAGGTCTCTGGCAGATTTTGGAACGTTTAGGTTGTCCCCCCAAGTTCCTTAAAATGATCATCTCACTTCATGAGGATCAGCACGGCCAAGTCAGATATGGCAACACACTTTCTGAGCCTTTTCTAATAAAGAATGGTGTGAAACAAAGCTGCGTTCTCGCTCCTACCCTATTCACAGTCTTTCAGCATGATGCTCCAAAGGGCCACGGCAGACCTTGATGATCAGGACGGTATCTACATTCGATATCGTACTGATGGAAGCCTATTCAACCTAAGGCGACTGAAGGTCCACACCAAGACCTTAAACCATCTTGTCTGGGAGCTGCTTTACGCTGATGACGCTGCCCTTGTTGCCCACACAGAAGCAGCCCTGCAGCGTTTAACATCCTGCTTTGCAGATGCTGCTGAGCTCTTTGGGCTGGAAGTCAGCTTAAAGAAGACTGAAGTTCTCCATCAACCTGCACCTCAGGAAGTCCTCCATCATCCCCACATCACCATCGGCCAATCAGAGCTCAAATCAGTCCAACAGTTTAATTACCTAGGCAGCCTCATCTCCTCGGATGGTAAGATTGACGGGGAGATAGACAACAGGTTAGCGAAGGCATATAGTGCTTTTGGAAAACTCCATAAAAGAGTATGGCATAATAAACACCTGAAGAAAAGTACCAAGATCAGTGTTTACAGAGCCATAGTGATGTCTACTCTCTTATATGGTTCCGAATCATGGGTCATCTACCGCCACAACCTGCGTCTCCTAGAACGCTTCCATCAACGCTGTCTCTGTATAATCCTAAACATCCACTGGTCAGATTATGTGACCAATACATCTGTTCTCAAACAGGCAGCAATCACAAGTATTGAGGCCATGTTACTGAGAACACAGCTGCGCTGGGCAGGGCACGTCTCCAGGATGAAGGACCACCACCTCCCCAAGATCTTGCTTTATAGTGAACTTGCCACTGGCTGCCGCAAGAGAGGAGCCCCGAAGAGAAGATACAAGGACTCCCTGAAACAACTCAGCCTCGGCCATATTGACCCCCATAACTGGTCTACTCTGGCCTCCAATCGGGAGGCCTGGAGACACACCATCTATAATGCTGCTGATGCCTTTGAGAAAGCTCGCAGGATCACCCTTGAGGAGAAAAGACAATGCAGAAAGAATCGAGCCTTGCAGAATATACCATCTAAGGAGTCTTTCTGCTGTGCCTTTTGCAACCGGACATGTCTTTCTCGTATTGGCCTTTTTAGCCACCAGCGCGCTTGCAAGAAACATGGGTAGAGCCCTTCCCAAATCTTTGTTCGCGAAGCCTAGCCGTGATGATGAAAACTCCCAGGCACTCATATGCCTATTTAAGTAAGGAAAAACGGTTCTCAACATGATTTTTTAATGTTTTTTTTCCAAACCCAAAGGTTACACTGGGATAAGAAGTTGGGTTGTGTCACTGATAACTTTAATTACCATCACCAGTTTTGCAAAAGTACTATGTTAGATGAGCACTGTCATAGTCAAATCATGCCTAAGAAATGCTCTAAACTGCAAGGAAGAGCAGAGGCATGTATGGACATCACAAGACTACAGTCTCCACATTACCTGAGGATAAAAGTACAATTTCTACAATTTCTGTCTCCAGGTAGTCTCTGTCTGTCAAATAATCTCCCCTTTATGCTGTTCCTTGACTTTCCCTTCCACCATGTCCTACTCATCCAGCAGCTCTCCCCACTGAGATTTCCTCTGGTAGGTTGTAAATAAAACTTTCCATCCAGTGAAGGTCTGCTCAAAGTAGTGCACATGAAAGTGCCCCCAACTGAAAATCACAACCATTTGAAGTCTAAGGCAGCAGCACTACACTGGCAGGAAGCAAGGGAAAGCCACTCTCCACCTGTGGAGTCAGCATGCAGCATCCCATCCCAAACGGTTTATGCTGTGCCACTACACATCATCCCAGAAATGTCAAAGCCAGATGAATTTGTACTGCTGCCAATAACGGCACCGTATCTGGTAATTATAAGAATTGTTGCTTTATGTGTTATTCTCTACCTCTCTGGCACTGCCTGGATCCTTTTTTATGTCTCTACATTTGATTGAATCTAATAGACTTAAACAATTTTGTACCTTTCTGAGCACGACATAGATATAGTTATCTATTTACTGCCAAGACAAATACTAAGTACAGCATTATGGAAGGTTATTTCTAAGTAGACATTGCTTTTCTGATCTGAAGGCTACAATATAGGTTGGCTAGAATACACATTGCAAATTTCTTATCTACTAGCTAGCTACTTGAAGGCTGAGCTCAAGCCTACTGAAGTCACAGTGAGTGCTTCCAACAGCTAATATTTAGTGCAACTGTTCACTGAGCAGTCAGGTCCTTATTTCCTAAAAGTTGACCCCCTGGTCACTCTTCAGCACAGCCAGCACTGACTGCTTGCACAGCATTTCACCACACTGGTCACACGCAAAGCATCAGGAACAGTTCCCCTTCATTGGCTTTGGCCAATGACTCTCAGGGCTTTCAAATCTTACTCTGCATGTTGGCAGTGACACAGACAGAGAGAAGGGCGTTCCCCAAAAGCAACAGCCTGCGCCCAGCTGCTGGCTGAACAGTGAAAAGCTGAATCGTACCAGAGCCCTCCACCCAGGCCAACAGAGATGACCTGTGCTGCACACAGGTGCATACTGCCTGAAGAAATAAAGCCAGGTTTCCTTAGGAGAAAATACAGAAATGTGATGGCTGGGTATTGCTCCTTGTTTCAGCAATTCTTCTTGCTTTCATTATTAATTTTCATGCAAATGCTGCCCCTTGCAACAGAGATGATTTTCCCACTAGGAATGGTGCATAGGCATGTAGGCTGTGATGGAGAACAGAGAGGCAGGGAAAGCTGAAGCCAGGCATGGGGGAACATGACAGCTTCACATCTGCCTCCTAAACCCCACCCTCACTCCACCTCAGCTCCATGGCGGACTCCAGAGTAAACTCCATGCTACAATGCCCTGTTTCTCAGCTCAACATGCAAATCTCAAAAAAACCAAGAAGAAACCACAGGAAAAGAGCATCCAAATACACAGCACATAAAAATAAAAACCAAACACACAATCTATCAGATGATGTCTTACTGCTGCAACAGCCCAAAGCACAGGAGCACAAAAGAGAGCTCTCCCTGCGGTGTATGTTTTGAATAACAACACTCAGCTTGCTGAGAGGGAAGAAGCTGTTCATTTGTTGTGCATCAACGGCTAAATTGTTCTTTTTACTCCTTGTTATCATGGGTCACTGTTTGAACATGGTATCTATCTGCCAGTGACAAGGGACAAAGCTCAGGAACTAGGATCTCACAACTTTTCATCAGGAGTTGATTTGCGATCCCCAGCTCCATAGATGTAGGGGCTGTGTTCCCCACACATACTGTGCCCTCACTCCACTCACACTGTATGAGTGAAAGCCACTGAAAATCATGCTGAATAATGGGGATATTATTGTATAATCAGGTAATTTCTCATATTTCTCCAAATAGTCCCTTCCATTTTACAGCAATAAAAGTGTACAATTGCAAGAAAGGATGAAGAGACTGACTTTTATACCTGATAAGAAACTCAGACACCACCTTATTTATATTACTACAAATGGTCACCACCCTGACTTACAGGGATGATACAAGTAGCTATGTCAGATTTTTGGAATTACATGAAATTCTTAGTGTATATAATTGAAAAATTAATGGAAAGAAATTTCAAGTCAGCCCACATCCTCAATCATCCATGAATGGTATCAGAAGAAACAGAAATTTGATGGGGATGGTGGCAAGGCAAAGAAGAAGATGAAGATTTCTCAACAAAGATTCTGAGGTGAACATAATCTTTGATTGCAGCCTCCAATTGCAGCCAAAGTAATAATAAATCAATTGCAAAAAATTATATTTACAATGTGCAATCTTCTGTTACATGCTGAAGAACAACATCTCCCTCCCGGATATTATAGCTGGTCTTTGAGCACTTGGACATTTTTGACTTTTTATGACTTTATCATTAGCTAAAGTTCTAATACTAAAAAATACCTTAAACATTCGTCATTACAACTGCCTTTCAAATAAGAGTAATGTTTTGTAATTCAAAAAGAAGAGTCGATAAAAGCAAAACAGCCCCTTCCTAGCTCACGCCCTTCTATTACACAGTGCTTCTCACTCCCTTGCCCATTCTGGCCGGCACTGCAGCTTCCTTTCAGCAGTAAGTAGTGCATGAAACACTCCTCAGAGCATAAGAAATGTACTGATGAAGCCATCAGAGCTTCACCGAAGTCACACCAACCCTCTGGGGAGCGTACACACATTTAAAGACTTTGGCTGGCTATCCCTGTCATGAGAGAAATCCAATCTACAGGAAACATGCATCAGAAATGCTTTTAAACAAAAGGATCAGAGAAAGTAACACCATTGCATGAAAAAATACTGTAAATGCAAGAACATTTCATATCTTGCTGCGGAGCTCAGAGCTGATCCTGCGTGCATCCCTCCCAGAGACCCACTGAGATGAATGTAATATGGCTCTAGATGTGACTAATAGATCCTGGACAAGCGATTTCTCTCCCTAACAATTTCCAATTAATTTGGGTGTAGCACAGCTCTAATCCCCAGAAGTACCCAAAAGTGACTTCAGCGATGCAAACTATCCTTGAGCTCAATGCACTGGCACCAAGCCCCTCTCAATGTCTTTGTGTCAGGAATTCATAATGCATAACTCAGAGGTTTGTATTACAACACATACCTCATTTCTGCACATAGGACAAAGACACTTTTGAAACTGTACTCTTCATCCCTCCTCACCAGACATGCAGAACCAACTGACTAGCTGGCACTCTGCATTTCAGGTGGTAGATAAGGACTGCTGCCCTGTTTATATAAACTGTGTTATCATGCTGCTCTTCTTGAGCACAAGTGCTGTTTCTCAAACAGAAAATGGTTAATAAATGAACATTTAGCTCATCTTCCTACACCTCCCTGAGTGCTTTTTTATTACAGGTTTTCAAACTTGCTTCCATGAATCCTGATTGAGCCTTCTCCTTCCATATGCTAAAATCTAAGAGCCTTTTTTTTTTGCAAATTACCAGCCACACAGTCACATCTGGTAATACTGAGTAGCAGCTTTCCTCAGATGTGCCTGTGATCTAGGAGTCAAACTACCAGCTTCCCTGGAAGAGGGTAAGTCTGCCTGCATTTCTGAGAAGTACATAGTGTTTTTTCTTCCTAGCACATGGATAAGGTGCAAAACACAGATTTTTACTGTCTGATGAGGGCTTCCTAGGTCAGAAATAGCTATCTTGGCTTGCCCCAGCATTACTTTCTACAGTGCTCAGTGGTCAACCAAAGGGGGAAACTTCTGGTTCTCTGTAGCAATGGATGTATGGAAAAAGTCCTGCCAAAGATGGACTGGTGAATCAGAAGTTTTTAATGTTGTTTAAACACGTGTTAAGATGGCTTTTTGCAGAGTCACTGCTGCTCCTTCCTGATACCTTCTGTAAGACCCCTTATCTCTCAGGCAGGAGTGTCCTGGGAAGATGCCTTAAGGTGTTCTCATTGGTCCTTTGTTAACCCCTTCCTTATTTGGCTGTTAACTCCCTACCTGATTGTAAGACCCCTCACCTGTGATTGGTCCCCTTTGACCCTCCCAAGAGCTATATAAACCCCCACCTCACAATAAACTTCCTCTTTCGTCCGTCTCTCCCCTGGTGGTCTGGTGAGTGCTCCTTTGTAGGGTCACAGGCCACGTGGGTGGGGGGCAGGGTGGAAGGGCATACACCTTCCAGGTAATGGACTGAAGCCAGGCCTGAAGGATTCTCCCCCTCCAACTCATCTACCGTAAGTTCTCCATTTGCCACTTTCTGTCAGCATTTAAAGAAACCAGTGTGGAAACTTGTAATACAAAGATTTAAAGGGGTATGGAAAGATGAGCTCGATTTTTTTTGGATGGAAAATGGTGCTTGTGGCCCAAATTAATAGCTTAATAAACAGCTTAGATAAAAGAAGGAGTAGATCCAAACTGACTTCTCAGATTCAACTTGCCAGATGTTAATGGAGCATGTCACGCTCTGCCTGCACTGCCCACACCTTTTCCTCCTCGCCATAAAATCTCTCAGGCTCTGGGAAAAAGGAGCCAGCTTTAAGTCACTGAGATACACCTCCCATATTTTGTCCCAGCAAAAAGGATTGGGAATTCCTGGCATTGCACCCAACGCCTTGCTGAGGAGCAACCTATGTGAGACCTGGTAGCCAGGACTAGGACCTGGTGCTGGATGCAGCACTTCTGGCACTTGCTAACAGGATAGCCTGATATGTGCTTTTCCCTCTCCCACTTGAGGCAGCTTCCTGCATTATTCCTCTTCCCTTCCTGTAGGAGAGGGCAAAGGACCTTGTCTGCTGGCATCCACCAAAGGTCATCCTTCCCCTCCTCAAACCACTAGTCTAGTGGGGTATTTCGCTTGTTCCCAGGAACATGGCCAGCCTCCAGGGCTCAGCACAGCTGTAGCAACTGAGGGGATTCATGGGCTGCTTCACTAGCCCTGCAACACCACAGGCAGGGCAGAAAATACAGCCCAGAGCATGGTACCGCTGATCTTAGGATGCTATGCAATAAAACCACCAGGAATCTGCTCCATTTCATGGCCAGAAAGAAACTCTGGCTCAGAAAAATGCAGTAACTGCTTGTATTCTGCAGTTGGCTATTGGTGTCAGTATCAATACATGTCTTATTAAAAACATTATCACTATGCACTGGACACTGAGACGTGCTGCTCTTAAGAAATGCAGTACTAAAGAGAAAAATGGGTGAACTGTGTAAAGAAACAGATCAGACCTGGCAGAATCCATAACCGGGTCAAAAAGATACTGGCCCTTAAGATGTTCTGTAGGAGACAGCCTTCCTCTGACTGCAGATTCAGTTTAGAAGCCTTCAAGCAAGCCTGAAATGCTTTTAACAATGTGCACAACCTGAGCTTCTTTGAGGCAAATTCTGAATGTCTATAGATGTTTGAACAAATTAAGAGCACAGAGCCGTCTAACAATTGTTAGAGCCTTGCTCTCCTCACAGATCTTTAGCAGAGTATCAGGTTAAGCGTGATTCACGGCCTAAGAGAGCAGAGAATGGTTTCCTGTAAGAGCTTCCAACATGAAGCATGAAGGTTTGAAACAAACCTTAGACAAACACACTTATGTTTAGGCAGAGCAAGCAGGCTGAACTGCAGTTTAAGTTGATAAAACCCAGCATCCTACTCACTAAGGAAACAGATGACTGGTTTCAGGAGGTTCTTTCTCTCAGACAAGCTCCCACAACACATGTGGGTAGCAAGGGGCTTCCAGTCCCTTGAAGTCCCTTCAAGCAAGCTTGAAGTCCACAACGCTTTCATTCAAAGGCCTTTTTTATATAGGACGTGTCACCCTCTGAGGAACGCAGAGCACACTCGTGCCTCAGGACAAGTGTTCCACCTTCCTTCTCCCATCCACCTGCCTGGAAATTTAAGACCTGACATGGAAGAGTTGGATTTAAATGAGTTGGCTTGAATCCTGCCCACACTTGCCTGCAGCTGTGCCACTGGCTCAGCCAGGCCCATGAGGAGCTAGGCAGCTGCGGTAGAGGCTGGTCAGTGCCCTGCACTTGGCCCCAGCCGAAGCCCACTGGCTTAAAACAACCTGAGGTCAAAGACAGAGGTACTATCATGGCAGTATGGACATTGAGCTAAGTGACTTTGACTACGCTGCTGAAGAAATTCCCTACCACGTTGCCATCAGCTTCTTCTACATGCTGAGGGGCTGTTTAATTTTGTTACTCACTGTTTAATTAAACAGTAGTCTCTATAGGACAGAGTTTATTGCTTGCAGCTTATCTCAGCATCTGTGGCACTATATAAAAACATCAACATCTCCAAAATAATACCTGTCAGCAAGCAAGTCTGCCTCCCTTCCTAAGGCACGTATTCAAATATTTCAGAACTTTAAAAACAATCACTGTCTACAACAGGGGTATTACATTAGGTATATCCATGCTGTTGGTTGCAAACTGAATGCAGACCAGGGGCGGGAACATGACTGTTTTCTGTTAAGTGAATCAGAGCAGCCAACAGAGAATTCCCAATGGCTTTACACACTAACTATGGAAGGACATGCAATAGCTGAGCTGACAAAGTCAAAATGAGGTGCCCAGCTGGGACAAAGTTAACTCAGCAGAATATTTTTGAACAAATTTGGATTGTAAAGTAACTTAATAGCAGATCAGCACTTTAAATCAAAAGGTAACTGCAGTTTAAATATGATATTAGGGCTTTAAGCTGAGGTTTACTGCTCTGTGAAACCATAGATTTAGGACCCAAGGAAAAGCTGGAAAACAAAGGCTTACTCAGCTTGAAAAGAAGCTAACTGAAAAGGAAAACCAAAGTAAAACCATGGAAAGTCTAAAAGACTAAATATTGTTTCTTTCTTTTAACATAACTGGCCCTTCCCTCTACTTACTATAATGTCACCTTTGCACAGCAGGCTGTTATTGCACCATCATCCAATTTTTGAAAAACATCACACCTAAACAGGAGGCTGGCATCCACCTGTAATGCCACCAGCAACCAGAACGACATAGGAGTGTTTCAACATGTGCTCCAGGAGTCAGGACCCAGCAAGCTCACTAGGTTAGACTGGTCTGATAGAGAGCAGAACTTGCCCCTTACAAATTGTATATATTTATCTTTTCTCACAACACACCCTTAATCCTAACTAGCTGGGGATTAACTCCAACTACTGTTAATCTTACACCATGGTTGAAGAAACAATCAGTATTTTATAACATTTGAAAGACCCTTCTTGGAGTACCTGCAATAAATGCTCCTTGGTGGAATGCAATTAACACCAGTAGCAGCCCAACCAAAAAAGGGATGCAGAGAGGGTGGCTGTGCAGCACAAGTCCTAGGAGTAACTATATGTCAGGCATCAACCAGAGTCCTGGATGAGGATGTCAGCTCTCAGAGGCAGTATCACATTCTCCTCTTCTCAGAAAATACCTGCTAACTCTGGAACTGTGCCGGGTGGGTTTGGTTAGCACTAGTCTGCATAGTGCTGTGCCCTCATTCAATGATCTAACTCATCACATCAGAAGAACTAACTCAACCACTCTGAGACCCTTTTGCTTTTCTTTTGATTATTTAGTTAAAGAGGCATTAAACTGATCATCAGGTCTGCCTGCTCTGCCTTTCAAATAATTTTCCATTGTCACTTTTCTAACGGAGAAGGAAAAGCTCAGCTTTCAGCACCAAAGATAAACTACCAAAAAATGCCTACACCAAGCAAATCAATCTAGTCCAGACAGATCTAATCAGAGCAAGCAGAGGGCTTCTGTGTGCTGCTGCCTCTGCTCAGATTTCAGTGGTCAAATGAATTAACTAAGAGTCCTGCCAGGGAAGAAGTACTCACTTCATAGCTACTTTGCAAAATTGCCATGTTTCACTGTCATTATTATGTTAAGGATAGATAAATTTAAGCCTAATGTCCTCTTCCAACACTCAATTTGCAGAGTGAACCTAGACCCTGAGAGTGTCACAGCTGTGATGCTGCAGAATGGGAAGCTGGTCTGTGAAATCTTCCCAGCCTACACCTCTTTTGACAGAAATGGGACCTGGCCTGTTGCTGCTCCCTCTTTATTACTGACAAGCCTTGCTTGCAACATGTTCTTCAGAAGAGCTGCCATGTAGAAACACACATATTTGGCAAGAGAAAGCTTCATCCAGAATTATGGTCTCATTTGCATATGTCTGTACCTGAGATATCTGAACAACAGAGTTTGTCGAGTAAACACGAATAAAGCACAATTCAATAAACCCAGTCTGTCAATAACCAACACCTGCGACTTTCACAAATTAATCACTACAGTAGATCACAAAGAGTTAGTAAGAAGGGAATGCAAAAATGCTAAACTGCATGAAATAACACAGATAAGTAGCAATCAAGAATCTTACCACAGAGCAAGTCTCTGCTCAATTTCCTTGAGAAAACCAGTGTGAAATTTGTGCAAAGGTTCGAAGTTGGAGAAAATGAGATTTTTCAGTGTTTCAGGCATGCAATCCTCTTTACTCACTGCATTCTGAAACCACTACAAAGAAAAAAAGAAGCGAAATTATTGGTGGGTGGCATGCAGCAGGTATGATCATTTGCTGTCTTCATGTACCTAGCCCAAATACCCCTAGCATCTAACCCAGCAACGGTTTAGCTGGCACCAGGAATACGATCCAGGCTATCCCTGATACTCCTACGAGTGAACTGGTGAACTGGAACTCTTATCAGTGGTCAGGCCCTGCACAGTTGAATAAGGAACTCCCTTCCCCTTTGCCATCACTGATCAGTACAAACTGAATTGGCAAATGCTGTAGGTGCAAGAGAAAGAGCATTGCAATACTTGCAACACTTCCAAAGAACCCAGTAAAAACAAAAAATATGCTCTGCATTTTCTTTTGCTGAGTTCTGCCTGAAATCCCTTTGACAGGAGTTGGTACACTAAGCACACTAAGCGCACAAGCCCATGTTGCTGTGTGCAGGTAGAGAACATCACACACTTTGCAAAGTGAACAAGTGGAAGACGCTACTATCAGAAAACAGGATGGGCAGTGCCAAACATTGTAAAGACTGAAATAGGCTCCTCCTCAGTTTTCCTCCATATTCTCTTAATTTCACCTTAACAGACCCATGGGAGAAATAAAGAAAGCCATAGGACTAGATGGCTTGCCAAGGTAGCAATGACTGTTGTCTTCAATATGGTAACACTACTCCTTCTCACTGCCCTAAGGGGTTCCAGCTATCTGTGGTTGACTTCCAGCAGTGCCTAGAAGCCTGTTTGGACCACAGAAGGCTGTTACAGCACTCTTGCTTGACACTGCATCAGCTGGAGCTGAGCCAGACCTGGGATAAAGAGAGATCTCTCCCAAGCCTCCCTCTCCCCTGCTTTATCTCCACACTGAGCAGAGCTAAAGGTGAAGCACATCTACCAAGCCTCAAAATTCATGCACAACATTTGTTCCTTTTCCAATGATGCTGGATACTTATTCACTCTCAGTGGCCTCCCGGGCCAGTCTTCGTGGAGCACAGCTGATACAACTGTATGCTAATGACCAGGCCTATCCCTCTTGGCAAACCAGCAAATTCAAATTTGCCTACCACAAGAATGAAGACCATGGTGGAAAATGGGGTTTAGCTCTGAAGAGCTGTTTCTGCAGCCACTGGGTGAAATACTGCATCTCTGCTGTTGAGACTGCAGCAATGACCACTGTCCCACAGAACCTGGCCTCTTCCCTCATTGGCCTTGCTTCTCACAAAGCCAGGGTAAGTAGCAGTGGGGCCACAGTTACTTTTTACTATAAAAACCATGCTATATTGGCTATGTCTAAGCTGATGTCAGATTAGCTTCATCTGTCATGTGGGGTCCTGGAACACACAAGAAGCTGAGGAGAAAATGTGGCCCTGGTTCCCAGCTGGTCTCAACCTCTCCCCTGCAGCATATCCTCCTCACCACAACACTCAACACAGCAGTGGGCAATGCACCTCAGTGAGCAATTAAAAAGCTGAGAGTCCTGGAGCTGACTAAAATACCACAAGGGGTTTTGGATCCAGTGCCCTTTCACAGACAATTGTTATTTCAGGTCAAATCTTCCACCAATATTCTTGGAAGTGAAACAAGACTATTGGTGTGTGTGCGAAGATGGCACACATTTGCCTTGATGATTTTAACAATTGCACTCTGATCGGATACTGCAGATGAATGATTCCTTTAACACACAGTTTCACTTACTGAAAAATCAGAATTATTCAAAGAGGTACTCCACAATATTTCATGTTAAATGGAGGGCATTTAATCCAGTAGAAAACATTTATATGTGCCCCTAAGGAGCTACTTCAGTTTTAAGAGAAGTCATTGAAAACCCACAGGCATTTTTAGTAATTACAACCACAAAGCATGAGAGCAAGAAAATATAACTGAACTGTGTCCCAAGTTCCTCAACCTGATACAGTTTCATAGTGCATGTTACTAACCACAGTGCAAACCTCTACTTCCTGGTTTTTGTGTTATTTCCTCCCTGGAGGAGCACTCCTGTGCACTGCAAAGAATACCTACAGTACAGAATATAAAAGTAGCATGGAAGAGTTAAGATGTTAAATGGAGCAGACGAAATACTACCGCTGACTAGAGCTTCACATGTTTCATGAGTAATGCTCCAGTAAACATACCGATGTGATGACTTCAAGGTCCTTCAGGTATGTTCGTTCTGTAGTGGCTGCTTCTTTAGCAATGAAGTAAGCTTTCTCAGTTGGGAATCTCTGTAAATTGCAAACACATTAGGTTTTCCTCTGCTTTTATGAAGAAAAAAATGTAGATAATGAATCACGAAGAGCGTTACAAACCAGTGACCCTTGCTTGTGGTTACTGTGACTCATGCTGAATGTTCCTAAACCCTGAAGTCCTGAAAACAATCCTTCCTTGCAAACACAAGAGAACAAGCACTTTCTACGGGTTTTCGAGAGACTTCTTTTTCAGCCATGGTGATTTCTACTGCTTTGGGGTGCTGATGTTCTTTTCAGTTTATTCCTGGAGCAGAACACATTCTGAAGTTCACAAAAAAACCCCTTGAAGGCTAGATAACCATTTGAATCAAATGTAAAATTTGACTATATGACAAAAAATTGTCTGATTATTATAAGTTTCATCATCAGGATGAAAATCCACAGTAAAAATACTCTCAGAAAAATTCAAACTCATAGGATTTTCCCAGTATGGCTGGACAACCTAACAGTGGGAGAGGTTAGATTTTAGAGTAAGCTACAGATTTAAAATTTCTTAATTTTGAAGAGCTGAAGGAACCCAGCTGATCTTCTTCTGCGTTGCTCAGGAAGCACAACTGAAGAAAAAAAACATCCATAGATCCTTTTCCTCTCTGTTTCCTCCCTGAAGACAAACGATGCAGTGGATATGCTAGGAAAGACATGCAAGTGGAGATTGTGTGGGCATTTCCTGGTCAGTAAACAACACCAAAGGAACCATGATCAGCTGGTATATACAGCAGTCACTGGCTGCTCTAACCTGGACTGAAACAGAGAATCCTAAGTCTATTAACTGATTCTTGGTTTTTCTTGTTCTCAAATTTCTCTCACATATCTTGCAAACTATGCACAGTGGGAAAAGAGATCTTCCTTAAACAAACTCCCATTTTCCAGCAAAGCCGTCTGAGTTCCAACTTTATTCCTCCTGAGATGCTCTAAGCTCAGGAGAAAAAACAGGCCACAGAAGGGCAAAAGCAACCCACTCTAGCCCTGCAGCACAGGAGGGACGAGCCAGCAGGCACACAGAACACCCTGGCTCAAACAAACATTTTATTTTCAGAAAGCAATTTTGGATGTGATGCTCCCTTACGGTTTTTGCTGCCACAGTGAGTCTGAGCCAAACACTGCCAGCTGAACTCTGCAGGCTGTGGCTCAAAAAGAGCGTTTTCTACTCCCACAACCAGATGCCCCCAGTGGTGCTCCCAGCAGAGACAGACTGGAGAGCCTGGGTTGAACACTCCCACACCAGGCTCAAAACTGTTTCTTTTCTTTCTATCATCTGGAAATTTTCTATCCAGTAAGACAATGGAGTTGACTGTTTTGTTACAACAAACTACCAAACTCCACTCCTTAAAAACAAGTTAGATTTATAGGAGACCCTGTCCAAACAAGCTCTTAAGGTTCAACCAACAGGAACGGCACAGATTTATTATAACACATCACAGAGAAGAGAGCCAAGGCCATCTTCATATGCCTTACTTTTCTTTTCACCTCTTCCTCATCATCAGTCCTGATGCATGATGGGTCATTCAGCAAAGGGCTGACCAATGGAGATGACTGCTTGGCATCAGGGCTCAGGTTTGGAGATAGAGTCATATTTGCCACTGATGGTCCTCCTTGGGAATTGATGGAAAGCTCTGAAAGGTGAGGGCTGCCAGTCAGAGAACCTGCTAGGAAAAATGATAAAAGAGAAGTTAGTTAGGACAAGCTCTCTCAAGCAAGTACCAAAAGGAGTTACAATTTTAAATTGCAGCATGTGAAATTATGCTACAAGACACAGCCATCAGGGTCCTTGAACTAGCCCAAATGGCCTTGAAGCCAGAGGAACTGCATCCACTTGCATTAACCAAGGGACTGCTTAAGGGTCTTTTAGCTGACGGAATGGGCTGAAATTACTGTCTCTGTAGGGAAGGGATCAAGCTACACATGACTGAGCTGCAAGTCTTTACTGTCAGGGTGGTGAGGCACTAGTACAGTTTGCCCAGAGAAGTTGGGGATTCCCCATCCCTGGAAGTGTTCAAGACCAGGTTTGATGGAGCTCTGAGAAACCTGGTCTAGCAAAAGGTGTCCCTGCCAATGGCAGAGGGGTTGGAACTAGATGATCTTTAAGGTCTCTTCCAACCCAGGCCATTCTATGATTCTGTGAGCCTAACCATCAACTTAATATAAAAATTTTCACCACTGTAATCCACTCAATGGAACAGAATAAATACAACAATATGGGAATCACTCTAGGAGTGCCATTTTTTCTAGCAAAGTAGAACTTCAAAGACTCAAATCAGTACTTCACAGGGAACTACAGGACAGAAATTAGAACAAATCTATATGGCTGAAGTCTAGAGAAAAACGATAACTTTCTACAGCAGTGTTGCTGCTAAGACCAGTCAGATCTAACATGAAGGGAAAAAACTACTAGTTCCCCAATTTCTACACACAACACAAGTATGTATATTATACCTTGTAGGTCTTTCCATGCTCCTCTGATTGTTTGGGATGGAAATGCTAGCATTACATTTACATAAGAAAAGCAATACTTTTAATGTACAAAGCATGACAATTTCAGACTTTCACAGATATAAAGTCCCATTTAATTTTGGATTAAAAATATTAAAGAATTAGACAATTATTTACACTTTCATGGATTCATATACACTACATTAAATATTACTGAAATTAGCATTTTGTCTTCTGGAAAGCAGCCAGATTACTGACTGCACAAAAAGAAAATTTGCCAAAAATGCCCAGTGTCCTCCCAGTTATCTCCTCCTCCAAACCTCTGAAAATCTAAACCTGTTTTAGAAGAAGGATCTGTCATATGGAAGAACATTTACAGTCTGTACCGATTTGGTATCATACACTGAAACTGAATCAAAAAAATGTGACAAGCTCTTGATTATGACATCTTATGGCCGTCTAAGATTAAATGTAAAACACATACAACGCTGTATATAATTAAGGTCAAATACAATTTACTATTATGTGTTTGTGTCCTCCCTAAATTACGACAGGTAAATGTTCCTGTTGCTAAAAAACACAGCTGAGATGCTTTGGTAAATATAATATAATAAAAAATAAATATAATTAGGCCAGCAGTAAAACCTATTTATTTTCTGGAAGAACTCAAGATTTATTGCTAGAACATGAATGTTTTCCAATTCCAAACCAGTTCATGTTTATAAATCATTCCTTTGAAAAGAGAAGGAAAAAGCCAGTACAGTTATCAGTTTATGTAATCATGACACTTACGTAGCCAATTATAAATCAGAGTCAAAGCAGTATTTGTCTGAAATAAAAGTCTGTATTATTACAGCTA
Organism: Neopelma chrysocephalum; assembly: GCF_003984885.1. NCBI lineage: Eukaryota > Metazoa > Chordata > Aves > Passeriformes > Pipridae > Neopelma > Neopelma chrysocephalum. The sequence goes on along the minus strand of NW_020897694.1, from coordinate 26,012,584 downwards.
GCAAGAAAGGATTTACCAACAGTTTCACACTAAATCAATGTTCAGCGAAATTTGAGAAAATGCCACAGCTCGTTACACAAATGTCAATTTTATTGACACTAGCACACAACTATATACAGTATTTTCAAAAGAAATTGAATTCATCATTAAGAAATAGTGAAACATTAATAGCAAGGTTGTAAGGTTAAAAGTATTTAACTACATTACAAAAGACATAAGAAAAGTGATATCACCTCAAACGTGGAAACAAAGAAATTCTGGCACTATGCCTGTCATACGACAGCAAATAAATGATTTGCACCTCTGTGAGAAGTTCACAGGCATTGTACTCTAGGAGTTAAATAGCACCTATCTGTGATAGATAGACATAGATATATTGACTTATCTACCTACCTATCTATAATCCTAGATATAACTTCCGATGTACTGGAACTTTTATCAGTACTACTCAAGTATTTCAAACTACAAAATATTGAATAGACAATGAATTAGAAAGACTTCCTATCCTAGAGTTGGAAGACATAACTTGGGAAAAGTATTATGGAAAGTACCACAAAAAAATGTGCCTGGTGGCTCACAGCATTGCGTATATACCCATTGATTAAAGACTTGCATATCAATGCATCACTGACATTCTCAAAGTCATTTTGCAGCAGGCTGAAATGCTGCATCCTCCCTTTTGGTACCAATGTGGGCATGAGCAGTGACCAACCACCACCACCTACAAGCAAGAGCTCAGTTAGGCCCCATCTGCCAGTGTGCTGAACAAGCGAAAATTAAAGCTAGGTATAAGAAAGCAGCCACATTATGAAAGGGCCTCAAAATTCTCTTACATTAGTACATTCTGGGGCCTGATTACAACCAACACTGCCATAACCATCAACACATTGGATGTTGCTCTGGTAAAGGTGGGAAACAAATTTGTTTTGCTGAAGTCAGTAAGCCATGAAAAAATGAAAATGGAAAGTCTTCCCTCCCCCATTGGCAATCAATCAGGACATGTGTCACGCTGATGGGTCGTGACAACGCTGCAGTGACTTTCTCTTTTTCACAGAGGTGAGGATAAATAACCTGTATTACCCAAGTGTTTCATCTGACCTCCAGCCACAGAAGAGTATATTCCTGCAGGCTCTACTCATCAACTACATGCTGCAGAATATAAACAGAAACAGAAGGGAGAAGACCAATCTTATTTACAAGGTACTGCAATTCCTCACATTTTACCCTAAAGGATTCATTGATTGACAGGCAATTATTAGTATGTCAGTTGCCAGATATCAAATGGTACTGTGCATTGGAGGCCTAAAAGGTTTGCAGCTGGTAACATGGAATTGTCTTTGCTAGTACTCCAAGTGATTTTTATTTAGATTCAGACTTGGGCCATCTTTCAAATATAATGGAGTCAGCTGTATACACACAAACCAAGAGACAAGTACGAAAGAATGTTTATCTAAGGATTGCTTAAGTACATACAAAAATTTTATCCTTGGTGGAGTAGGTAGGAATTAATAACTATGTGCTTCAATTATTTTCTAAGCTTGGGTTTAAGATGAGAAACAAACACTGGTTGACGACAGTGACAAATAATGAGAATGTACTTTACCTCAGTATGCCAGATTGGCTCATCAATGCCAAAATACCTGGAGTTGTTCTTAGTTCCACTGAGCTAGTTTACTCTCCAGGGATTGGATTAAAGTGCTGCAGTAGGGAAGGTGACAGAGGAATAAAACTTGATTGAAATCTAACTTGAAAAAAATCCATGAAATGACAATGGCATTTTACATGGCCATAGGATATGAAATTATGGGTTATCTTCCTAGCTTTACACGTGTCTCAGATTGCTCTCCACCAACACACATGTTCAATGTGCTACACAAAATCAAGCCAGTGGCTAAAATCAAATAATAGCTATACCTTTGTCAAAATACACATTAGTTGCTTGCTGCAATTGGGTGATGGGAAGGCATAGGAGTGCTGGCAAACTGTGGGTGCCCCGCAGGAGAGGAACAGGTTGTGGTCCATCCCACCAGCCGCATCTGCTTTACTCCAGCCTCCCATCACACACAAATGTTAACCCATAGGGACTGGTGCTGAGGTTGGTGCCTATGGAGCGTTGGGCTGGCTGAGTGATACTGCTTTAAAACATGGCTCGTATCAAGGAAAAAACAGTTGAAATCAGTATTTTCCAGCTGATGAAGAAAGTCTCTCCCAGAGGTCAATTCACATCATAGGTGACCTGAACTGCCTGCTGCCTCCTTCTTTTTTGACTACATAGACAGCATAAGATCATCAGAAATCTTTGGTCAGAGACTTTAAGATAACATGGGGGAGCTGCCCTCTTTGTGAGGGAGAAAAATGGGACTCAGTGTATCCTGAAGATACTCCTCCTCTTTTCCTTTTTTCTAGTAGCTGCTAAATAACAAACTGAGGCCATTTAGTGTTCTGCATCTGCTTCAAAAGAAACATTTCCCATCCATCCACACTTTCTTAACAGTGAGGAATAGTACAGCAGTGTTAAGATGCTCATGGGAACGTTCTTTCTCTGTGGAGTACCAAAAAGCAAAAATGACTCAATTATGGAAACTGAGAGAATACAACAATCATTATTGAAGGTGACTGAAATTCTGCTGGAAAACTTCACATACAGTTTAAGAGCTCACCAATGTTAAAAGTTATATTGTTCTCAAGGTTGTTATTATTATTATAAATTAAAACATGTTAAGAACCAGAAAAGCACCTTTCTCAATACCTGGAATGTTGCAGGGCCTACTTGCTCTTATGCCTGCTCCACAGCCTGCTCTGCAGTCAGGGGAGGCTTGTGACATCAATATCCCAGTTACTGTGCTTTAACATGCGATCAGTGTTTTCTAAACTCCAGTCTGGCAGATGGAACCCAACTTGTTGCCCCTTTGTCCTTGGCATTACTGAGCATACGATGAAAGCATAATAAGAAAGTATCTAACAAAGCTGCTGCTGCTGTGGCCACACAGTGCAGCTTAATTTTCCATTTTCACACTGGTTGCATAGATCTAACTTGTGTCTAAACATTTTGGTCAGAGAAAGATGCATAGTACAAAATGACACGGGGAACAGATAGCACCAGATAAAGTAAAAAGAGTTTTCATATGCACTTCACCAATCACTGAAGTACTTTAGATTGGCAAAGAGTTTAATAAGGGTGTCCATCCCCTCTCTCCAGCTGTGAACCAGGCACAGTCATCTTGCTGAAGAGTTATGGGATGGAGATTCTGCTCTGTTCTCCCTCAACGCAAGAACAAAATGCCACTGACTTCCACAAAAGCTTCAAAGGAACCAGTTCATCAAGCAGCGCTCCTCTTCCCTATTACATGAACCAAACTGGATACAGTTTGTTAGTTAGAAAAGTAGTTATACACAGCCATAAATTCATGTACAAACACCCCTGAATGCAGTACCAAAGAATTTGAGGAGAAACAGGAATTAAAAGCAACTCAGGAAGAGACCCAATCTAACTCTGCTTGGCTTGAAGAGGAACTTCACAGGGAGAAATGTTCACTTTGACTTCACAGCTTCAAAATGCGTGCCCATGGCAGTGAGCGGAATTTGAAAAATGGTGCACCTTCTCAATGAACCAATTTCTTCATATTTAGGACAAAGCATCAGCCAGCAATTGGACAAAACAATTAAACCAGTGACAGTTTTACAGCAAAATACCAGTTAGAATGAGTAAAAGCCTTCAGTACAGGTGAAACTAAAAAGAATAATAAAAAATTAATTCCATGCATACACAGTTAAATGGCTTGACATGCTTATAGTCTCATCAAGCTTGGTGTTGGTTTAGTAGCCAGCAACCTCTCCAGTTGGTAAAGGTCCATGCTTTATTGGTAGACTGCAGTATTAGACAGTGGTGAGTGTGAAATCAGACAGTAACTGCTGTTGGCCTACATCAGGGTATACTCACATCTTAAGAACAAAGAGTGAACATTACAGTCTGGAAAGAATGCAAGGTCACTGGGCATCAGTCCTTTGTCTAGCCTTGATCTTTCCAGACAGAAGTAGAGCAACCTATAGAAAGATTCCCTGCTGTACCCAGGGTTAGGGTTGGTTTGCTTTTGTTTGTCTTTAAACCAACATGACACAGTGCTACAATATAATTGGAAACCTTCATGCCCCATGTAAGTTTATGCCACAGATACTGTCCATTTCAACAAGACATCTCCCTAAGACTGCAGTGATCCTGCTTATGAGCTATGGCAGGCGCACTTGATCGCTGGGTGCAGCCTTCATTAGGAAATGAAGGGCAATCTGGTGTGCTCAATGGAGCCCAAATGCCCTGGAAAAGAGGCCTTCTTCCCCCATTTCCCTCCACTCCTCTGCTCCTCAACATGGTATGGTTTCTCAACTTGAGACTCACAACCTGGTGGTGGTTTTCATTAATTCTGATGTGAGGAGTGCTCTGTGAGACAGGATCACTGTAATAGGAGGTATTAGGTACTCCCAATACAAAATAGGCATTTCTGCAGTAAAAGGACATTGAGACAGTGCTCCAAACAATGCAAGGAACAGAAGATACACCATGCTTTGAGGATAGACAGAACATTGAAAAGGCTTTTTCTCCCAGAGAGGTACATGCTGACAAAACAGTGCATACAATGAAACAAAAAATGTTTCTCTTTAAACGGTATTAAACAAATGACAAAAATGAGAATGAAGTCCCCAGCATTGCCAATTTTAAAAATTAATTTTGACTATTGAGATTTATTTAAAAAAATCTATGCATGTGCACACACAGAAATCAGGAAAGGGCTGGATAAGTGAAACGCTGCCAAGCTTATGAACTTCTGTTAGCGAGTCCAGGTGAGCTTCTTAGCAGAAAAGGGAAAAAATAAGGATTCAGCTAATCAAATATTTTTAAGTGCCTCATGGAAAAGCAACAGGCACGAGCTCTAACATTCTCTGATGTAAACAGAGAGAACTACCTCTGATCTTGCTGAAAACCATCAAAGGCAAAAACCTGGTCTCTTCTCAAAACAAGATTTGCAGCATTTTAATCTAATTTTAACAAGTTTGAAAGCTCTTGAATCATAAAGCATTCATTTTCCTTCAACCTCCAGTGACAGCTGTATCATTACTGCCTTTAGAGTTGATTTTATCAGTAGGAACCATCAATTTTTATGGTTCTCAGGGGCCAAAACTTTACAAAAAAAATCTTCAACAAAAATTACACCTTAAAACTCTAATCATTCTAGAGCAAAATATTTACCATCATGTCACACAAACTTATGAACCTAAGTCTTTACCCTCTTTACTGTAGTAACACCACCATTATTTACACTCCTACTTATGAAAAGGATGCCTGTGAATACACAGCTCAGCCATGCACACAGGCTTTCCAGATCTCATAACATTTAAAAGTGCTCACTGCTTTTTAATAACAAACAACATAAACCAAGCTTATTCTACATGCTCTTTATAGGACACAGAATTAGAAGACAAAATGCTCTGAAAAACTGCAATTTGTCACCTGAAGTAGGCTTTTTATTCATATGATGCCTTTGATTTTTAAATAGAAATTCTGTATTTTAAAATACCAATGGCGTCACACAGCCTAACCACAGGGAAAACCACAGAAGATGCTTTTGCTCAGGCTCCACACGTTGCACAATTATTTTCCTCATAAATAAGTAAATAAGATATGTGCCCTTGTCTAGGCATATTTCAGCAACCACAGAAACTACTGAAACAGAAGAGGAAAAATATTTTGCTAATGTCAGTTTCCGAGGATTTAAATTTCCTTCTTTCCTAGAATTTGACAGCACAAGCAAAATTTTTCCTAATGTAGCTTGATTAAAACCAAAGTCTGCTGCTACACACATTTGAGAAAAGTTACACATCACTGTAAGCTTTGGGTCCTCGTGATGTTAACACTGTGCATCTGCCACTTACCATCAGAAAACTCAAACCCATCATCAACAAGTAGGAGACATGAACGAGCAGCTGAGTTTCTGACAAGAGGACTGTTCTCCTACCGCTTGTGTCTGACAGCAGCTAACAAAAGAAAGACCTGCACATTAAAAATTTTTTCAGACGATTCACATATTTAGGGTTTCTCTTATTTCATATGGACAAGAGGATAGATCCCCTAAATGAAGAGAAAGAGATGTGCCAAAATATATAGAAGCTGCCTTCTCAACTGAAGCTGTTGAGAGGGAGAGAAGCATTATTGGAAGACTAAAAGGGACTTTGGCTTCCTTCACTTTATTACATGCTTGAACAGAGAACATCTTTCCTTCCCACTCAACTGCCCTTTCCAGCTAGTAATAACAATGCTGCTGAATGAGGGGGGTTCTCCAGTGGTTCACATTCTTGTGCGCAAGGCTAAGTGACACCCAACTCCCTCACACAAGTGTGGAAGTCAGGAAAAACTTGAATTGTTAATTTGTTTTTAATCATTAGAAGTTAAATTGCAGCAATTAAAATTTCATTCTAACGTCAATTCTGATAGTAGTCTAATGGCTCATTATAACAAATGAGATTTGTTAAACAAATAGAGTATTTGACAGAATTTATAGGTCAGATACCCTTTTTTTTCTATTAAAGAACTGTTCTAGAAATAGCCACAGTTCATGCTAATTGCATATAAATCATACTGATGAGATCTGAATAACTGATTTTCAACATTCAAAATCAGGTCTGCATTATTAGTTCAACTGATCAACATAATTCTTGCTCTCCGAGTACTCTATAAAATTATTGGATCTTTAAACTCTCAGAAAAAAAGTGGAAAGTACACTATGCCAAAGGGCATTGTAAATGAATAAGTTCATAAATGTTTTGGGTGCTTAAGATGCTTCCTATTCTCTCTTGCTTGTCTTCCTGACCCTGGAGCCCCCCAGAAGAAACTTCTAGTGATTATGGAGACTCTTTACATTTATGCGTTTGTTGTGGGACAGAAGAAGACAAAATTGAAAACATCTCTTCTTACTAAAGAAAAAGAGGACCTATAAACAGCTTTCAGATCTGTGTCGCCCATTTTCCATTTGACTTCCTCTGGTCACCACCAAGTACTTGCATGTACAGATAGAGAGATCAGAAAGAAACTTCTGGTGTGAATGCTGCTGCTTCAGAATGAATAGAGCTGCTTCAATTATTAGAAGCTGCACCACAAACATTGGTGCAAACGCAAACCAGATATTCAGGGGTGAAAATACAGGTCCTGAAGCATCTGGTCTAATAATATTAGCCCCATTTAGTGAATTGATTCACAAACCATTGTTTTTTCACCCTTTGCTGAGTTCTAATGATTACGTTCGGCATTGCCAGTGCTACTCTCTGGAGAAAATTCTGTCTAGTTTTGCATGTCCTTTAATCATGAAGCAAACTAATAGATTGATACGATTTTTCAAACTGTTAACATGCAAATCTTTTAGTATGCTCATCTGTCTCTAACTGATCTTAGCTCTGTATAGCCCACACAGTGTAAAGGCAAATACAGTAAACCTAAAAACTTTCAGTTACATGCTGACATTTTTGCAGCTACAGATATTTCTCTTCCAGTTTTTCTTTGATATAATTTGTATTTAGCATGCACTACAATGGTCAATGGGATGGTGCCTGTTAGGAAGGCCTACGACCTATAGGTGACTTGAGACAATGGCATCACTAGGCAAAAATCATCTTCAGAAAACATCCCCCTGCTGCCATGCACAAGAACATGTGGATATGGACTTAAACCAAAACCAGTGCAGTCTAGGCCATTCGGATATCAATTATTCAAAACTCCATACCTGCAATATCCTATGTAGGTCTTGGCTCCTACATCAACTTGCCACTTTCCATGTTTCCTTCATCTATTTATTCTGAAATTTTATATCCCAGGTCACTAGACTCTAGGAAAGGCTGACACCAAAAAAACCTTCCAGGAAAAGATCCCAAGAGGACATAATAAGTTTGAGCAGCTGCTGAGTAGGAAAAACCATAAAATTATCTGACAAGACCTTTCTACTGTCATCGTCGAGGATGACTGAATGTGGACAAGTAGTTGCAATAGCAAAGAATGAAAGAGTTCCTTTTATCCAGAGATTACCTAGATCTGCACATTATTATGGACAAACCTCTAACCATTTTTACAACTAGTCTCCGTATTCACCCAACTACGTGGACAGAATTGATTTAGCAACTGTGTGATAAGATGCCTGGACAACCCAACAAGAGGCTTCCTCCACATCCTCTGGGTCAGGACTACTCAATTCAGAGTAGACAAAGCTGCTCAATCTTGCTGGGATTCAGCTGCCTCATTTGTAGCAACTGCCTAAGGATATCTGGGCTCTTGATCAGTATGGGATTGAAAATTAATTATTGACAGGAAAAGTACCATCAACCACATGGCAAAATCTATTGGAATTGATGGGAGAATCAAGTCTTCTACTTTGCTTGTCACTGCCTTTGTTAGACAGGTAAGCTTAGATCACTGCTGTTGACCAGTGTATGCAGATTAATCAATGCTTGCAACGACTAACGAGAACTGACAGGCTCCTCTTACGATGTGCACTTTGTGAGCCAGAATAAGAATTCCTCCATCTCATCTCATTTGCAGTCTTGCCCCAAAGGTTTCTGTTCTTCTTTGCAAGGTCCTTCTGACTTGTCTCACAGAAAAAAAATTCCCAGGTGAATTTTAAGGAATCTGATTCTATGTGAAAATGTCAATTTAAAACTGCTTTCTCACTTAACCTTATCTTGGCAAGGGCTCAGACATGAACCACGTGTCTGGTGGAGGCATTTGGCCCACAGACTGTTTTTAATTAAATGCTTGTCTACTGATATTAAGTGGAGCTTCAGTGGCATTAGAACACCGCAGAAGTGATTAATCCTAAATGAAATTATTTCCTATGTAATTTACAAACATTATTTCTTCTAACTGGAAGCATTCCACATGTGTTAAAACAACAACTACTAAAACATTTAAAGATGAAAAAATGCCAGATGACAGAAAACTGTCAGAGAAAAATCCTCATATAGCATTTTTGAGGATAATATTCAAATAGGAAAAGTCGTTGAGAGACCTTATTAGCAACTAGCCTAAGTCCAGCTACCAGCAGGTTTGTTCTTATAAAGTTATAAATTCAGTACCTTTGTAGGCATATGAGAGAAGAAATCAGACTTGGAAACAGCATCTGAAAGGATGCAAAATAGTAAACACCACTTACAAAATTTTATATTCACTTAAATCCAAAAATCATAAAATGTATTCACTTTTCTTAAGTAGCAGAAGTGACTGCAAATCCATGTGTTGAAAATCCATTACTTGAACTCTAATTTTACTGGCTAACAAAGCAATGAATTCATCTGTCTGGATTGCTATTACTTTACTATTACAATATAAAATAATATTGATACTTTTGCTGTACAGGCAGCAAAAAATAAGTCAAAAGGAGACTCATGCACCTACTTCCCCATACTCACGCTATCTGCTGATGTGGGCTTCAACTACTATATTTCATCTTATATGTTGAGAAGTTCAAGGCAATTATTTTACATCTATTCTAAACCCAAAACACAAATAACCCTCTTTTGGAACCATATACAAGCAAGCCTTTCCCTAATTATAAGTCTTACTGTTTCAAGACTCATGCTTTAAACTACAGGAATAAACAAGAGCATTCCCTGTCATCAAAATATCAATGTCTAAAGAGATGCTTTAAATTATTCCTATTCAAAAATGAGATATCTAATGTCTAAAAAAACCAACACACTAAAGGAGATGAAAGAGTTAAAACTTATATTTACACAAAGATATATTTTACTTGCAAAAATATAAAGTATATAACACATGCCTAATATTTTTAAACATCCTTCATGCAGATTAAACTCTTTTAAAGTGTGCATAGACCAATGCATTAGAAAAATTAAAAAGAATTCTTATTTTCTTATTTTGTAAAAACAATCTTGAAAATTTTATATTGTCTAGATTTCCAGAGTCCTGTAACTTGTTCATCAGTACTTATGTAAATGGATTCATCATTGCTGCATGTATGTACTGCATGATGCAAGTCACTGTAAGTGACCTGCAGTTCAGCCAATGCTGGTGTTCATCACCTAAAAATTCTCAGATTTAGTTCCACTCTTCCACAAGAAAAATGTATAAAAGTTAAAATTAAGGCCAGTCATAGAGAGCACATCTTGTCTCCCAGAACTAGTAACTGTAGGACACTTTCCATACAGGAGACCTTTCATGTGAATTTTCTTAATTAACTTGAAGAAACTAAAATCAGATTTTATTAGGATATGGCCTTAATTCTCAATACTTTTAGCCTGTGAAAAGGCAGTACACACAGAATTAGTCTGTTTGTCCTTCTGCACATGTGAAAATCTTGCTACTCTATGTATAGCACAGAAGACAATTAGCCTGGACCACAGTTAGTCCTATCATTCTCTGTGTCAGAGGATGAAAAATTTATGAGGTGGCACTACTGAAAAGATAGCCTACAACATACTAATTGGATCCTGCACAGATAAAGATTTTTCATGATCAAAGCAAAAAATAAAATTAAATAGCCGTCATCTCCAAACCACCCACCAAAAATAACCCACAACAGAACTTTGATGTCTCTATAATAATTCCACTGAAAGAATAAGGGAAGAAAAATCTCCTGCAATTAATCTTTATACCACACTGATAAAGGATAGAAAGGATTGCCTTGGAAGTAATACTCATACCACTCTTTATTAGAGCTGTTTCAATCCAAACTTTTTTCACTTGAATTATATCTTTCATCTTGTTCTCTTTATTGCCCAAGGAATAGTTTGGAGTTTCAAAATCTCCAACACCAAATCAGCCTGTTGAACCCACTGAGGAAAAAGCCAATACTGTCATTTTTTCTGTATACATGCCTAATTTGTATCCTCAGTCTAGATTATAAAATAAATTATGAAGATGAGTAGACCAAACACATTCTTGCTATGAAAAGATTTTCCAGCATATTTCAAGATTTCAACAAGTCTTGGTCTTGAACATCAAGCTGCCTGCATTTGGCCACAAGTTTATTTTTTTTCTCCTAACTCTGTTGAGGCACTCATAAGTTGCTCTCCTTATATAGGAGAGAAAAAAGATTGTAGAAGACATACAAAAGAGCAAACTGTACCTACTTAATTCAATTTTTGTTTGTTTTGTCAAAATAACTAGTCAAGTGTCAAAGAAGCTACAACATATACCTAAAGTATGACTTCATACAAAGAATAGGTGAGTGTATAAAGTTTTACAAAGGTACCTAAATCAGTAATAATTTTCCTCTCCTCCAGCCTTTCAGAGGAGATGTTTACTGTTAAGTGTCACTGAGACTTATTACTGTGTTCTAGCATCCTTTCCCTCTGACTGGTCTGTACAATGATGACGTCTGAAATACCTCATGTGCTGAAATTATTACCAGCCACTCATCACGAGCCCTAGAAGATACAACCACTCCAATGAGCAATCACAGTATCCCCCGGTCCCTAGCAGCTGAAGACCTGCACACCATCTTCATCACTGAGGCCAACAGACACATCTTCCTCTACCTCCTCATCAAGCTGAAGGCTTCCAAAGGAGTACTTATTTCTAGGCATAGGAGAGGAACTCAGCACAATGGGATTTCCAAACACCAGGGGATGAGTGAAGGGGTTAATGATTTCCGAGTCAGAATCGCTAGATTCTGTCCCACTGCTGGTGGAGCCCTCCATCATCTGGATTGCAGCCATGTGATCCACCACGCCACTGGCACGTAGTGACTGCATGACTGGGCTCTGCTTTGACTGTACCCCAGCTGGCATACCATTGGCCATCATTTTGCCTTCTGGAGAAGACATCTTAGCCACCCCACCTCCTTTATAATACCTCTCTGATCTGTAGTCTGGCCCAGGGGTTGAGGATACCTGACTTAGGATAAATGGATCTGTGACTGATTTATTGCAGAGATTTTGGGTTTTCTGTGCACGAGACCGTTGAGAGCCTGGAGAATATCTACAATACCCATGGCAGTTGCTGGTATGGTTATCTTCCTCGCCAGTCCTTATCCTGCAGTCATGCCCATTTTCTGAAACATAACCCTGAGAGCCAGTTCTACTCAGGCTCATGTTAGGGCTTGACCCTTTGCTACTGGGAGGCAATGGAGTGGCCAGCGGACTACGGCTCCCTGGCCCTCTAAACATTTCATCAACTAGAGAGCTATGCCTTGGCATCCTGGGGCTTCCCCCAGTGTAGAAGGAGAGATCAGCTATGTTATCATCAAGGTACTCTTCAGAGAGATACTGGGAAGACTTTAGAGAAGCTGAGGAATCCCTATATCTAGTTCTATTGCGATTTTCATCTCTGTAGTGAATATAGGCACCACTGGTCAAATCACCCTCATAATTGTCATTTGTTTGGGAATATGACCGGGTTATTTGTCCTCTGAGGAGATCATACTCGCTATCTACATCACTGCAGTCAATGAAAGGAATGGAGGTGCTGCTGCCATGAGCAGCCCTGGAAGCTGGACCTGTGCTTGGTTGCTGTGATTGAGGTCTGTTCTGCTGCATCCTGTCCTTAGAAGGTTCCTCTTCTTCCTCCACTGTTGACACCACTGCTCCATCCACCTTTCTGCCTTCCTTTGGACTCTTCTTCAAGGAAGGGCTCTTGTGCTGTCCAGTGTCTTCTGTTGAGGCTTTCAACTCCTTTCCTTGCCGGCAGCTCTGCACTGCTACACCATCATTGTCGTCTCCATAGGCTCTAGCACTCTGTAAAGATAATAGAGGGAAGGAAAGGGGGAGACAAAGGGAGAGGGAGGAGAGGGAGGGGAGAGGTTTGGGAGGGATGGGAGCCAGAGGGAAAAGACTACATGTAATTATGCAACAGAATTTTGCACTGCATCTGCAGCAACATAGGAGTCTCGTGAAAACAGAAGAGGTAACCCAAGATTCAAAATTAATTAGAATTTTAAAAAAGAGTTTTCTGATCTTGGAGAATAGAAAAAATACATAAACTAAGCAAGGGAAGAGAAGGCAGATAGAACGTAGTGATAATGTAAAAAGGGGCATTTGAGGTGTTTTGATGTCCTAAGGCAGCCATCAAAACACTACGAACATCAACCTGTTCACACTACTCTGAGAAGCTGGAGGGAAAGATAAAAACATAAAAATTCTGCACAGACTACTTAGATACACTAGAAAAGTGCTTTTGAGCACCCCACATTGACTCCCTGGAGAATACCTGCCATTAGTTCCTAGGCTGGCTTTTCTGCACACAAAAGTATATTGCACCTGCCCAGCAGCCACGGTCCATCTACCTGAGCTTTTCTTAGCAATATGAAAATGCTATAAGATATTTGAAATGGGCTCCATTTATAACAGAATTCTCAGAAGTTCCTAGATTTGAAGAAAGGAGACAGCCCATGAATATCAAAAGGAAGCAATGAATGGAAGGTGAAGGTTTGTGTAGCATTCTTAAATACATTAACCTAGTAGCTTGCTGCTGCCATTTAAGCTCTACCTAACATAAGGTTATGTGATCAAAGGTTCACCTCCCCAAACACAGATGAGCACAGAGAAACACTGGCAGGCAGAGGAAAAGCAGTAACCTAGCCAGGAAAATGGAGCTTCCTGACCTGGCTCCTCTGAAGGCTGTCCCAGCAGAGCCATCAGCCCACGGGTTTGGTGTGTTTGGCATGCCAGCAACTGGAGAGACTGGAGCATGTACATATCGGCTGGGTGGGGAGGTGAATGTGTAATTGCCAGCAAACATTAAACTAGACTAGATGGTGAGTAGGATAAGAGAGTTGGGAGCCAAGTACTGGAACAGCCATAAGTCAGGCCAGGCACTGGAAAGACTGTAAGGCCTGAGAGCTAGCTACTGGCAATTCACCAAATCTGTACCAGATATTGGAGAGACATCTTTGTACGTGTGTGTCTCTCTGCGTGAGGTAATAACCAGGAACCAGAGGATCCAAGTTACTGGGCAGACTAAGATGAATTACCAGCATGTGTGTGCATTATGTGTGTGCCTGTAGATCTGAGTACCAGGAACTGGAGTGGGGCCGTAAGCCTTCGTTGCTCGTGTGTGCAGGTACCAGCCACTGGGAGACCTGGAGGTCCAGGGGTCTGCTTCTGGATAGACTGTCTAAGACCAGTGTCAGGAGGGATCCATATCACAAAGATGTACATATATTTTCCCCTAATAAACTTTCATCCAGATAAGCCAAAGAGTGGAACAGGGTGAGGCCACCGGCACTGTTTGTGCTTGTGGGAGAGCTGTTTTCTGTTTCTGTTTACATATGTGGCTGACTGTGTGGATATCTGTACATATAATGTATATGTACATTCATGCAGGTGCCTATAGTGGTTATATGCTCAGCCTTACTCCTAGCTGGACCTGGGAACATGCAGCTGCTGCAGCCTCACCACTACTGGGTTATTAGATTTGCAAACTCCTAACACATAATAGCTATTAACACAGGATAAATACATAAGGTATGGCTTAGAAATCCAGAGCTGTAATTTTTTTCTGAGGAAACAATTGTTCTCCTCCCTCGTTAATACAACCTAACACCTTGAAATGGGCAAGACCTCCCAGCGAAGGGAAATAATTACACTTTCCCCAGATGCAATAGCCAGCTAAAACCTAGAACCCTGGCAGTAACACTGTGGATTGTAATTTTTCAGATGGTCATTATTACAGCTCAGACAAGTTTACTACTTATATTTCTCTGGTTGTCTACAAGTGATGCTGTTTCGTTCTGCAGAACCCAAGGCTTATGACAGCCAGGGTTCCTCAGCTCCCACTTAAATAGTAAGTGAGCAGAAAACTATGCTCCTGGAGTTTCAAAAAGTAATCAGCGGAGGGTAATCTAACAAGAAATGTTTAAAAGGAATGATCCAGGGTTTCATCAACATCACTAACTTCTTTTGGCACCTCTGTATGCTGTTCTGAAGGCTGTGCAGTCAGACTCCTGATGGAATGAATCTTGCTGTGTTTCCTGGAGATAAAAGGAAAATCACATAAGGAGCTATTTCAGGGTTTTTTCTACAAAGAGGAATCAAGAGATATGCCTCTTTTAAAACAAAACCTTTGAATAACAGCTTTCATAAAAGTTTGCTCTAAATCAGATTAACTTTACTCCTTTCTGCAAAACTTAAATGAGGTATGTCTTGCAAACATACTATTGCGAGAAAAGGGAGAGGCACTGGAGCAAAACTGGTCTTTCACGTAAACATGAATCATAAGCAATGAACTATTGTCATGGTCTTTGTGGCATTTTGGCCACTGCTTTCAGCTTACCATGAGCAAGATGAGTTCAGATAGAACTGGCTCTAGCAAGTTGGAAGAGCTTCAGTTTCCCTGGAGACCTCTCCCTTGAGGTTGCCTATACTTTTCCTGCTACTTTCAGTTTTACTCTGAGCTGAATATGGCTGTTCACATATTTTAACCACATCCCACCAAAGAGGGTGCAAATCAAATTGGGAGAAAGTTATCTGCAACAATAGGACACTCATTGCTGAAAAACAGATTGAAGACTATTGATTTTAAGTGAACTATAAATTATGAAACTTCTGCCAAAACATTCAAGACCACAAGGATATTATACATGTGATAAACTATCAAACCAGTAAAGAAGACATTTTTTAGTTGGACTGGTGCCAAGATCTCAAAATATAACTCTCTGGAAATCACAACTTTTCTTTGATTAAAATATATTGGGATAGTTAATTTATTTCCTCTCACCTTTCAAACTGCACTTTTTTGTGCCCTCCTTCCTTAACATAGTCAAGAACTTGCTTCTGAGTCCGACCACTGGAAGAAAACCATAGTTAAAATATTTAATACAATATACCAGCTGGTCATCACAAACATGTATACATCCCTCATATGAAGTCCCAGAAACCAGAAAAATATTTGTCACTATCAGCAGAAACTCATGTCAAGATCATAAGAAAAGGGACCTGGTCAGACACACACAGATTTTTACCATTTTGCATGTTACTTGCCTCTTTTTTTTGCTATGGAGCTACTTTTTGATGTCATTTCAGAACTGCTTAAATTCAGCTGTGTGCCCTCTATAGGGTACTACAATACTGGGAAGTCACCACAATGGAAAGGGAAGAAGGGGTTTAAGTTTTTCTCTCATGAAGAAAAAATATTCATGAATTCTTTTCAGTCAAATAACAGCCATATCTGGTATCAGTAAGCCCTGGAACCAAGATGAAAACCCCTGAAACGCATTTCATTACTCAGTTGCTAGTACAAAACACACCTTTCGTGCAGAGATTTAGGGAGAGGTAGCAAATAAGGAAAGAAGAATGCAGGTCTTACCTGAACCTAAATGAAGAACCTCTAGAAAAAAGAACAGGTTTAGGCTTTGGTTTAGGTTCCTCAAAAAGCCTGAAAAAGGCATGATGCTCCACACAGATCTTCCAGAAAGACTTGCAAAAATCTCGACTGGCCATAAGGAATTCCAGGGTGTCCTGGAACGAACTCTGAAAATTGGGATAGCATTTGCGATGTAAGCAGGCAAGCAACATAACATTAGAGAAATGCACTGACAAATCAGGTGCTATGCTATCAAAAAAAAAAAAAAAAAGCTTAAGCTTTTTCTCAGTTTATTGGCTTTCAAACTTAACAGGCCTTATCCTTCCCACTTTGGGACATCACTGATTTGCCTATCAGTATCAAAGCTATTGCTCAAACTTCCTTTCATTGACAAATATGACAGAGATAAATCAACGGTTTGAATATTAAATAGAAGAAGTTGTTTACGTGCTATAACTTAAGAATGGATGATACAGTACCAGAGTCGCACCCAGAAGATGACTCTGGGACATTCTACTACGACCGATTCAGTTTACATTTGCTTTGCTAGGACTGCTCAGCTGAGATGCCAGGTTGATGTGCACAGTACCAACGGTGAACATAAGCAATTAATTAAAAAACAATTTTAAAAATATATTCATGAACGTGATAAAAACTGTGTGATCTGTGAGCAGAAATTTAACAAATAACCCTTTGTCAGCTTCATCAATTCCTGACAACGACTTACGTTCACATCAGGCCGTAGTTTGATAAGAAAACGTTTCCTCTTGAAGCTCAGCTTTCGAACCTTAGCCCAGTTGAAGGCATTGATCTTGGTGTGACCCTACAGGGAACAAAGCCAGCAGAGTTCAATCATTCCAGATCTGAATGAAGAAATCTAAGATACTAAAGAAAGCTGGTCATGAATTAATCATCTCTTCACTTTACTTGAAATGATGATATTTCTTATCATTCATCCTCTGATAATGCAAAACATAAGCATCTGGTGCCACATCTGAAGGCAGGCACTTATGGTTAAACTCTTGCATATAGGACTAGGTGTACTGAATTATTGTGAAAATATCCAACCTAGCATCACTGCACAAGACAGGGTGGACTCGTGTTTGCCCAGATGATGCGATATTGTGCCACTACGCAGACTCAGATTTTCAGTGCACTAAATCACCTTCCCAAGGTGCCTCACTCTCTTTCCACCAGCTACAGAGAATCTAGGGAATCCAGGCACATGTCACTTCATTTTGATTAGGTAATTTCCTCCCTCTTTGTGTGTCTACAGGGCAAAATAAATATCCCTTTAAATATTACTTAACTGTGGAAACAAGCAACTGCAAGTTTTGCATTGGAAGTACAAAATACTGCAAGTGTTTTGACCTTTCATAGGGAGCACCAGAAGCAAAAGCAATCTAAACAAATTACTTGTCTCTGAAGAGTCACAAAACGCTTTTCTGGAAAAAGCAACCACTACCATAAGCAAACAGCAAGAGAGAAATTATCTTCATAATACTCCAACTCCCAGCCACTGCATCATTAACCCCTACCCTCCAGAAGTTTCATTCTTAATCTATGTTAGCAGGTAGTGGAAGTATTATTTCTAAATATTCATTACAGCCATTTGTTCAGTAAAAACTTCAATACAAACACAGCCACTGCATAGCACAGAACTTTCAGAGAACTACTACAGGATTGCTAAATGCAG
This sequence comes from Neopelma chrysocephalum, assembly GCF_003984885.1. Classification (NCBI taxonomy): domain Eukaryota; kingdom Metazoa; phylum Chordata; class Aves; order Passeriformes; family Pipridae; genus Neopelma; species Neopelma chrysocephalum. The sequence goes on along the minus strand of NW_020897694.1, from coordinate 25,994,594 downwards.
AAACCCACGCTGATATAGGCGCCATTACCAGACGGCTGTAGGAGTAATGACAGCGTAATGATCTCTGCTAAGTCAACCAGCTGTCTAAGGATCACATAATTAATCTCCTCAGAATAATCAGCAGCACCGACACTGATTTCTAAATAAATGGCAGGCTTTAAAATAAGTCTGACTACAGCTTATGCCATTTGTGAGTGAACCTTTATTTTCATTGAGGTCATTCTAATGAGATCCTCATATTTCAATTTCTATCAGTTATATCCAAAATAAAAAGATGAACTTAGGGCTCTTGACCTATGAAGTGGTTGAAGGAAGCCCTAAGCCTACTGACAGAAGCCAGTTGCTGGGCAGACTCCAGCAGATCAGAGCCTGACTTCCTTTTCAGCATTCAGTCAAGGATCTTGATGCAGTAAAATTTTCAAGATCTTCAGAAACTTTAAAAACAAAACAAAACAAATCAAAATTGTTTTGAAAGTCACAAACACATTAGGTCAAGAAGAGACAACTGACTTTTAGAGCTTGACAAATCAAACCTTTGGCCTTCAACCCGCAGCTACACCTTTACAGAAGGATCCCAGTTGTCTGCTGGGACTCAGTGAAGTCCATGCTGTTTTGTGTGAACACATACTTTTACCTTGTGAAACAGTCTTAATTTATAAGGCTTGGCAATTCATGAGTTCACCTCATGAATATACAGTGGGGGAGCAGGGGAAGGGCCTGAACATATAATTACTTGAGTTATGGGAATTTTTAACAACATCTTAGTGTTCTTGATGCCCAAAGATTTTTAGGCATCGTTCCCATGTTTCAACCTATGCTTCAGTTTTGGGGTTTTACTAGCAACACATTTAGTTATCAGTTGTTTGTTGTTTTATTTATTTTGCTGCCTTTTTTTTGTTTGTTTGGGTGTTTGTTTTTTTTTTTAAATTTTGAACTCAGAGCATTTGGGTCAGAAATTTCTGGGTTTGTTTGTTGCTGTTACTTTTCTCTATGAAAGGTCTCAAAGTACTTTATAAGGTTGGAAACACTAGTGTTTTAATTATAGTCAAATAAAATGAATTGTCTTTATTGAAAATTGCATAAGGGACATTTTAAAGAACAGTTTACTGTTTTTAACACAGAGTGAGGTTAAGTAGTATGCATCTGAAGTGGAAGTAGTTTACACCAGCTGACTACCTATACCTTCACAGCTGTAAAAGCCCAATTTGTTATTTATCTAAGGGGAACTGCAGAACAAGAATTTGATAAATTTACTAACGATGTTTCATGAACATTTACTAGGCTGACCGGAGTAGGAAAGGAGAGGAAAGAAATAGAAGGGAAATACTTTGGATCTTTAAGGGAAAGAAGTAAGATTCATACATTCAGCAAAGGTACAATGGCTGGTGAAGAAAATTGTAAAAACTCTGACAAAGTAACACTACAGAGAGCTCACAATGCATTACCTTCATCCTTTTCCATGTACTCCAACTGTCTGTTGTTTTACTTGTCTCTGCTTCACACCCATTTAGTATGCACCATGCCTGCAAGACCTACCTTCTCCTACATGGAGAAGGTGTAGGAGCATGACCAACTTGAAAGGGTGAGCTATGGAGCAGTTTGCATCTTGAACAGCATGTTGTGGATGCAGATGGAGTTCTGCACTGTGCATGCAAATAAGGTAAGAGTCCCTGGAAGCAAAGGACCTAATGCAGCTATAACACATTTAAGGTCATTGTTAGAAAAAATTTGGAAGTTCTTGAATTTTCCCAACCAGACACATGGCTGAGGTCCTAAATTCTTACTGCTGTCAGAAATCTCTCTGCTTTATGCAGTACAAAATCATGTCCTGAGCAGCTCTAACCTGAAACACCAGAATGCCTGTGTTGGCCACAGCCAGGTTGATTTTTGTCCCTTCCCTGTCCTTGGCTGGATGCAAGCGTATTCCATACATTTCCAGCCGACGGGCAACCTCCAAAAGCTGGAAGTCAGACTCTGCTGGTGTCTGTCCCCTTGAGAAAGAAAACGAGAAGAAACACAAATTTGTCACACCTTTTAATAGAGATCAAAAGGTCATCCAGAGAAAAAAGAGAGATTTGATCAAAGAGACTGAAAACTGTCAGAGGTATAATATCTGTATGGTTTTATTATGCCTCCAGCCTTATATCAGCTAGAACAACAACTTAGTCTAAACCAATACCAAGATTACACTGATTTTACAGTCTATTATAAATTTTGATTGCTCCAACTCTGAGACACCTGATACAGTTAGATTTTGAACCATTAACTTTAACGGAATTTACTGCCTCCCTTTGTATTTTCCATTGGAAAATATGCTGTATTCAAAAAAAAAAATCGATGAATGGAAGTGTGTAAGGATGTTGTTCATTGTAAAAGTGAATGTAATACCAAAATGAAGTCAAACAGAAAACATGAAAATCTTGCCATAAATGTTGGGAAGCATTAATTTTGTGATGAAAGTATGCAAAACTTGATTATTACTGCTACAGAAATTGCTACCACTCATCTATAATTCAATCTAGCTCAAAAATGAAACTCTTCAAGTCTTGAAGTGTTCTGGACAGCAAAAAAGTACCTTTCTATGCCTTATCTGTAATTCTGTTAACCACCTTCTTCCTACTGGTCTTTTCTCCAGACCTTAGGATACCAATTTGCATCATCATCTTGAATTCTATTCCCCCAAATCCCTAATTCTGCAAGTACTATGTGCTTTTCATAAAACTATCATTAAACTCCTTCTTCACCCATCTCAAGATACAGCACATAAAGGTGAAAAGGTAACATTCAATGTCCTTGAAACCAAAGGACTACTGTCAGAAGTGCCTGACTGATCAGTCGTGACTTGCAATTATACCTGCACAAAATCAGCAGTCAAGCATTTTGTATGAAATAGACTGTAAAATAACAGCATGCTTGAATGAATATCAAATCAATTGCACTTTAAACATCTTGTTATGATGATGGGAGAAAGGAAGGAGTAACCTTCAGAAAGTTCATGGGCTTTAATAGTTTTTGAGAAGCAACCTTTGAGAAACTCTGAAATCCAAATCTCTTTTGTACTTATGATCTAGCATACACTTACAGTTAGAACTACTCTACAGGAAAAGAAGGCCAATAAAAAGAACAAAAAAACTTACATGTGGTTATGGTGAAATTCCATTATTTTGTCTTCTAATGCTTCTTGATGAGGTATATACTTGTTCTTCGCTAAGTGTTCATGATCTATAGTTTCATCAAAATCCCCAATCTCAGCTATGGAGAATTTTAAGAACAGTCTATTAAAACGCTATATTAAATCTGAATAATCTGGTCCATGCAAAAGATCCAGACAGGTTGGAAGAGGGCGGGGAAGCAAACAGTTTCTTGCATGTCGTGTCACAGTTTTAAAATTCATATTCCCCCTGCATTATCAACCACACGACTTCCCTTCTCCCCTGTGTTAGTATTTGATACATGAGAAGAAGTCCAAGGATTCCCTCCATCTCCCATAATCAAGTAAATAGTGGTTGGATGTCAACGGAACAAATGAAGCCATCAGTGCTACCTTGACTTGTGTGCAGGATAAGGGCAGGGGTAACAGGAAGGCCAGCACTAGTTGAGCAGAACTCATCCATCTCTGTCACACTCATGATGCTCAGGAAGAGCCAAGTACAAGCTTCCTCCCCAGGCCCAGGTCCCACGCTGTAATCTTTGAGGGAAAATCTGAAAGATGTTTCTGTTTGCTTGTTTGAATGCAGGCTTGTATTCCACCTTATGGGGTTATGAAACATTTGTCTTCCTCTAATTCCGCAGCAGTTTGAGACACATTCTGTCTCCCTCCTCCTCAAAGTTTCTCCCATCTGCTGCAGTTATTCAACACTGTGTGTGCAACAGTATGTCACACCCACCTTCCATTTTTCAGCCCATTCAATGAGATTTCCTCTTTTTGGCAGGTGGGGGGGGTGAGGGGTAGGCAATCTATGTGTGGGTGCCAAATTACTATCTTATTGCTTGCTATTCTTGGAATGCCTCTGAAAATCCTGCTATTGGTTTTTTCACCAAACAGGCATAGCAGCTTCTGCCTGCAAACCTGATGGAGTAATAGCAACATCGCTGCAACAAAGGCTGCTACCTTGGTAACGTCAGTGAAATTAAAATACAGTGCCTTCAAATTAAATGCAGGTTGCAGTCAGACACATTGTTGCACAGTTGACCTGGGATATCATAGAGCCAAGCTCAGATACACCTGCTTCATCCTCACTCATTCCGCCTACATAAATGAACCCTTAATCCAGTTCTGTCCAAAACAGGTTGATTTAGAAAAAGGGAAGGTTTCAGATTATGTTTAAAACACTGTGAGTGATTTCTGACAAACATTTGCCTGGAATCAGAGGTACCTGCAAATGCAGAGGGGAAGCAATAGCCTCCTGTAGGCATTGAAGATGAGGAACGAAAGCATCTGTGAACGACAGAGCAGTAGCTTTTCGACCCAAACTGCCTGCAGGCACATGATGACATTTTATACTTTGAAGGTCATAGATGCAAAAGAGTTGATAACTGAGACTGTCTGATTTCCACCCCCTCATTCACCCCATCTGCTCTCAATCATTCCTTGAGATAGTAGAACTACTACAGAATATTTGAGAATTCTGCTTTTAAAAGTTGTCCCATTTGTCCCCATCTCAGAAACAGCTCCCTCCTTCCAGTGTTACTCATCCCAGAATCACAAATCTTTAGGGTTGTTTTTAATCCTAACTCAAAGGCAAGTTTCTGTTCTTAATGAAGCCATAAACCCACCTAAGTTTGCAACACGTCAAATAACATGGGCCTGGATTCTTTAAAATGCAGTTCATAACCCATATGGCCATGTACACAAATGAGCTTAACACATCTTCTGTAGGGCTTTCTTCGAAGTCAAGAGTAGAGAAGACTTACTTCACCTCTACATGATTTCTATAATGTTCTCAGCATTTGTCAACTGCTAATCCATTATCAAAATTGTCTTCCTGGCTTTCAAGTTACTTCTGAATTTGTTCTCCCTGACCTCATACTCAACAAGATTTTACTTTCCTCCTTATCCTCCTTTTCCAACTTAAATGCCTTTCTAGTAGCACTCCATCTAGAATGAGACAAAGTTATATTGTAAACAACGTCAGCCTCACATATAACTATTCTTTAAAATCTTTTCATGTGATTTAGCCAAAGATTTATTTGCACTGCTGATCCTTTTTCTCTTATCTTGCAAGTGCATTACACCATGCTGTATTCTGTCTCCATTAGCACTTCTGGTATATCTAACGCTTTGTATTTCAGCTCTTTTTCTCTTATCACAGAACCACAGAATTGCTTAGGTTGGAAAACATCTCTGAGATCATCAAGTCCAACTGTTAACCCAGCACTGCCAAGTCCACCACTAAACTATGTCCCTAAGTGCCACATCTACACATCTTTTAAATATCTCCAGTGACGGTGACTCAACCACTTCCCAAGCCTGTTCCAATGTTTGACAATCCTTTTTGTGAAGAAATTTTTCCTAGTATCTAATCTAAACCTTCCCGGCACAGCTTGAGGGCATTTCCTCCTGTCTTATCAATTGTTACCTGGGAGAAGAAGCTGACCCCCACCTCACTACAACCTCCTTTAAGGTAGTTGTAGAGAGCAATAAGGTACCCCTGAGCCTCCTTTTCTCCAGCCTAAACATTCCCAGGTCCCTCAGCCACTCCTCATAAGACTTGTGCTCCAGACCCTTCACCAGTTCCATTGTCCTTCTTTGTACATGTTCCAGCACCTCAATATTTTTCTTGTAGTGACAGGCCCAAAACTGAACACAGGATTCAAGGTGCAGCCTCACCAGTGTCAAGTACAGGGGGATGATCACTGCCCTGGTCCTGCTGGCCACACTACTACAAGCCAGCTCACCGCCAGCCTTCTTGGCCACCTGGGCACACTTTTGGCTCATGGTCAGTCTGTCTTCTTAATTCACACACTTGCTGTACTGCATCATTTGCAGTATCAGTGTCCTCTCACTTCTAACATTTTCTACAATGCTTTTAAGGTATTTTAAAATAGAATGTTTTAAATATAAATTTCAACCTGTAATATACATGTTAACTTAGCAGAAATCTGTTTGCTGTCATATTATGAGTTTATGATAAATAACAGTCTATAACATTGACATGAGCTTGTATACATAATGTAAGGCCCTCCTGGAATCAGATATTTCCCATGGAAACCACTCATTGGCACAACATCATTAAGACATACAATAACTAACCTGCATTCTCAATCTTCCCACTTTGATATCATTACTCTTATCATCTCTTTAGTTTTATTTTTGTTGCAGACAAATACATAATATTTCTTTTGTTACTGAATAATAAGCTAGAGAGAAAATAAATAAAGACAGCCATGTGGGTAGGATACAGCTATAGACTATTTTCACAGAAAAATGTTCATGAGACACAAGATGGATAAATAAAAAAGATAGTCACAAACTTCTAGCAGAGGTTTCTAGCAAACATTGCTATGCAAAAAAGGGAGAGGGGAAAAATCATAAACAGAAAAAAAAAAGAAAAAATCCAGCTTGCAGTCAGGAAACAGCAAGGGGAAGCACTGCAGGTGCACCATGAGACACAACATCCCTCTGCCCAAAATGGAAGTTCAGATTCTGTGAAAACTATCTCACTTCTGCATGATGAATCTGTTGCCTCTCTTCTGAAATGATGAAAAAACACCATTTTTGAATGCAGGAGTTACTTACCTTGCTCTCCCTCTAAGGAGAGTACTACTTGATTCCTAAAATCCCAATTCAGAATCATTCTGCACCTCAAGCTCGCGAGTAAAAGGGACAAAGAAGTAGAGAGAGTTTCAAATGCATCATGATCACTTCCAGCAACCATGGAAAATTATTTAATCCAACAGCATAATGCATTGGAGTAGCACAAGAGCAATGGTGACGACTTGCCATTTTTAAACACCTAGAAATGAGTGCTTCTCACCAATCTGCGTTGGTGCGTCAGGGGTATAATGGAGGAATTGTGAAAAAACATGGAATTAAATTTGAGTTTAACTGTGGAGAGAAGAGAAATGGGCAGCTTGTAAAGGTGAAAGAATATCCCGTGTTTTATCCTCTTATGCTCTTGCTTTAGGAAAACAAGCTAGCTGTTGCACTTGAGCAGTTCAGAGCTGTAAATGGTTCATTGAAGAACTTGATTAATTAATAAGGTACGAGTAAGACATGAAATAGGATCTATGTAGAGGTCATAAGAAAAACAATGCATAAAAAGTATAAGACCTCAAGAGAAGATGACCATGAAGCAATACCTCAAATGAAGAGAGACACATGCATTAGGGTCCTCTCCTCAATGTCTTTATTTGGTGCACAGACCTTTAGTAGGAAAACTCAACATCTTAGAATGCAGTACAAATGCAAATGAGACTCAATTTCCCCAAATGATCAAGACATTTTTTTCTCTTGAAAAGAAAGTAAATTAGAACTAGCTTAACCAAGGAAAGAACAACAGTTGGTGTGCTGGACACCATAACAGGAAAAACTAAAAGACAAAAAACTCACTAGCCAAAGACTTTTTTTTTAAGTTTGTGCTGCAGAAATGCTCAGATTTAAAACAGAATGAGAAACACAAAATTTCACAGCTTCTTACTGCTACTCAGTCACACTGGGCAATTATGACCATGGCAAACAGAGAGCCTGCTTTTCCAACAACAGTTGATGAGAAAATGGCCTAATGCTCTAACAGACTATGACAAAGGATTATGAGATTTATCTGTTCATCTTTAAAGAGCTTCCTAACGTCTTTGTTGACTGTAATTTCCATACAACAGCATTACAGTGGAAATATGCAATACTGAATTGTACAATGACCATTCAAAACAATGTCGATTACAATCATTATACTTGCTACTAGGTGTTTTTTTCCAAATGTTATTCTCAAGATGAGTATCCATAAAGTCTTGAACTGGAAAACATACACTGTCTTTAAAGTGATGTGGAAGTTAAAAGAAGCTTTAATGTGATGAATAAAGTTAATGTATGATTCTACTGAACTGTCCTATCGCGCATATTTTGCAATTAAAAAAAAAGGCTTAAAGTCTGTTGTTATTTTCTTTTCTTCCCCATCAGGACTGTGATTTAGTCTGGCATTCTAAGCATGTTTATTTACTACATTCTCTAGACAGCATACAGATCTCCAGGAATTCGAGTGCTCTGCTGACATGATGCAAAATATAATAAAACAGGAATTCAGAAGAATTCAACCTGTTTGTCATGGCCTGCAAAATGTACTTCTTAAATTATCTTTTCCAGCCTATCGAATGCAGAGTTTTAAAAATGCAAATCCACTGTCCAGAAGCTCTTCTTTATTTGAAAGAGTAAATTATCTGTATTTGAATGTCATCATACCCAAGTACAATAAATTGTCCATATGGCTTAAGCCTGTCCCTACAGCAGCTAGTAGCAGGTAACCCTGCAAAGCATGTTCAACCAGTCATAAGAATAAAAATGGGAACTTACACTGTACTATGTGTGAGATTAGGAGGGCAGTGCTGGTATCATTACACGTTAGCCTTCCCTGTGCCAGGTCCTGCTTCACTTGCAATGCAAATAGGTACCTGCAAAACAAACATGAACAAAGAGCTACACAAAGCAGGAAGGAAAGAGGATAAATTATTTCAACACCACCTCTGGCTTTGACTGTGTGTTCCTTACACTTTTTGGAATCTACAGAAGTGATCAGAATTACCTAAGTTTAGAGGCTAAATAAAACACAACAGATAGTGTATTACTGCCATTAGAGTCATACACAGTGTCTGCTTTGCAGAACCAACATATATCTCTCTTCTTCCCTCCCTTGGAACTAGAGCAATGACATATGACAGTGGAAGCAAACATGACACCTCTTAGGTACTCAGCAACACAGCAAGCAATCCTAGATAATGCAGTTGGTTTTAACTATGAAGAAATGACAGATAAATCAGTGATTTAGAGGTATCAGTTGATTCTTGTAGAATAAAAAGAGAACTCCAAACTTCCACCTTGACACTCATCAGGAAATGATGCACAAAACCTTGATGAATCAACTTTAGCTTGTTATGATACCTCTGTGGCTCTATTACCTGCACGGTCATGTACCAGCCCTTTTAAACATTGCCTCCAAACCACTGGCCACGTAGGGTAATTCTACATTGATAGTTAAGTACAGAGACAACCTATGCTCATGACATGATTTCAACATTTAAATTCTTCTTGCTTCAACAAAAACTGAATGTCTTAGTTCCACTCAGTATCCAATTCTTCCTTAAAAAAAAAAAAAAATCCAGCAACAGGCATTTCTCCTACAGCTGATATGAAACCTGAACTGGTCAGATACCTTAACAAGGCTTCCAAAGATGGCTGCTCCTCTGGAGAACTCATACTAGCATCTCAATAGTTTTAATAAGACTAGATTTTAATAAGTTCAGTGAAAAGCTCTCATTTGAACAGTGAATTTCTGAATGATGAGATGTAGACAGATGAAATAAAAAGGGCAAGCTGATTTGAGGAGTATGGAAATGTACTGTGTATGTACGCACTGAAATAATACAGCAGATCTACGTAACGTCCTTTTGAAACCTGAAGACATCTGCCTACCCAAAAAATTCACCCTGGGAGAAGAATATGGCTCAAAAATGCTATATTCCCTTCTTCAAGCGATGAAGCGGTTCCCTGTGGATAATGCTTTCACATCCTACACACTGCTGTGTACATATACTCAAGTGCCTTAGCATAAATATGTAAAATCTAACAACAAAAGTCATTAGGATTCAGAGGCACATCTTCAGATGCAGAAAGAGATCACCAAAAATCAATTTAGAGTTCACATACTAAGCAACTGATATGCAGGACATCACTGGAAAGAGAAATGTTTCATTAATAACATCACATTGCGAGTTTCCATTCATCCCTTTATTCTTTTTATTCAATCTTTCAAGTAAATATTCCCTCTCCCTACCCCACATTTCTACTTTTCTCTTTTCAGGCCTTAAAGTGATATCAATAATTTACATTTTCCATTCCAATGCTCTATTTCAAAATAAAACATGACAAAGATAAACAGTGAACATCACAGAAGTGGACTTGTTCTCTATAATGCAAGTCATAAGGACACCAGAGCTCTTTGTAAAAGAGGACTTTGTCTTGTGAGAAGATTGAAAATAAAAACTAATAGTGGAAGTACTGAATGAAAATGGAAACATGTAATTTATAATACTGTTAACCAGAAAAATAAATGAAAAGTTGCAGTGAAGAAATACTGCAACAAAACAATGTTTCTGACCATAAAGGAAGGACCTCTTAGTTATAAAGAACCTTAACAGGTCCCTCATATACATATTTACTCACAGAGGAATACGACTCTTTGTGCCAAAGCAGTGTGAAATTCAGAGATTCAATGAAGTTTTTGAAATGCAGTGAAAAGAAACACACCTTTAAGGTACTCTGTCTGCATGTGTGTGTATCTATGTCTACCTTCCTCTTATTTTTCATTCTATTCCTTTTCCTTTCTATTTCTCCATCTCCAAAGTCACACATCCACCTGTGCAAACCTTTGGCATGTGTGTTGGCTCTACAAATAGGGTTCAATGCTGCTGTTAATTAGCAATTCATGTAAAACTGCTCTATCCCAAACACAAGTGCAGTCACATGCAGCAGAAGGGTAATCCAGGTTGCCAATACACGACTTAGTCAAGTCCCTTCCAACACCACTGCCAAAGGGTCTTAGAGAACTCTGTTGCCAAACTGACTTCTCCTGGGGTGTAGTAAAGCTTTCCTCGGACTTCAAATCCAAGGAGACAAAGGACTCACACACTTTGCACAATCCCTCAGCGTGAACTGCAACTGAATCTTAGGGCCTCTTTTTTCAGGTGCATTCAAGGCTGGGACAAATTGTATCAAGCTAATACAAAGAGGCAGTCATCGATCCTCACCCATTCATCTCAAATTCCATGTTTTCCCCTCTGTCCATCAGAGATTTAGCAAGAAAGAATAGTCATGCAGCTACTAACCTTGTCAGTTCCTCCTGCAGTTGAGCATGGTCAGGTGGGAAGAACTTTACCACAAATTTTACAACAACGTGCTTCGGTCCTAGGGGAAATGTCAAAGGAACTTAGTAAACATCAGTAACATGCTGGCCAAATTTTATTATCCACAATGATGTACAAGGGATGATTCATGTAATCTGCGGTGCGTACAGATATGCTCACCTCCTGCCCTTTGTTAGTATGCAGGATATTTAGAGACTGCCCAATAAAATTTACACACGATAAAAGAGAACAGTAACTTTGTCAAGGGCTGCTCTCCTAAAACCAAGTCTGTTTTTAGTAATTACATGAGTCAATCCCATAAAATATTTTATGTGTGTCTATTTTCCTTGCTCTGGAACAGGAGAGAGCTAATTATACACTCTATTTTTCAAGCGTATTTTTCAAATACACTCTATTTTTCAAGGTCACTAACAAATTATTATTTCCGTTTTAACAGCAGCACATTTATTCCAACTTTTGCAAGTACGACCAGTGACAAAAGAAACAATGCATCTTCATTGTGTGAGAGGGACAGGTGCCAGAGCATACACTCAGACTAACACCACCAGAGATGCACCTAGGAAAACTTGGTCTGAATATTAAAGCTCAATAAATTAAAAACTTGTCTGATATTTGACAGAGAAACAAAATAACCAAAACCTTTCCTGTTCACTTCTACTCTTTCCAGAGCTGGTGGCTATTTACAATTTCCTATCCTTCCCACCACCCACCATAACTTCTCCTGAAAGCCCTATCCCAACTGTTCCCTCCTCTTCATCTCTAATAGTTTCAGGTTCTGCAGCAGTGCCTCACACAGTTGTAACACATCTGCTAGCTCCTTCCCAGTAGTAACATCTTTGTGTTCTTTTTCTTCTATCCCAATTACTGCTACCTGTCAGCAACATATGCTTCCTTTAAACCTTCTTTTACTGTACTACATTTTTCTTTACAAAATTGTTACCTCCACTGCCACCAGTGCCTCTTCTAGTGACTGACTAAACTTCAGCCTCCTACAGGGTCAGCCCCTTCATATGTTCATGTGACATAACTTCGCATCATGCAGAGTACATCTCTTAAGGACAGATTGGAAATAAAAAAGAATCCAAAAAAAATTCAGTGAAGACAGTTTAGAAGCTAAAGATTGCAACTGACAGAGTCCTAATTTATTCAAATACTCTCCGACTAAGGAAAGAAATGTCAACAAGGAAATACTTACTTCTAATCTGTTTCGTAACAGGCTTCAAAAGATCAAGCCACACCTGAAAACAAAAGAAGGTGGTTATCGTCTCTGAACAAATTACTAGAGGAGCATTTTTAATTGCAATACTTAGATTATCAGCTGCATACTTATTTTTTTCCAGTGTGGTCATTATGCTTTCCTTAATTATAAACAGTGGATTTTCTCCCTAAAACTCTGGAAGATGCTCAGGAACTGGCATTGTTAATTGGCACAGCTTTTGAAGCAGTACAGATTCAGAGAGATGGGAAACAGTGAGGAAACCTACCCCTCACTTGTCTCAGGCATCAACACATCAACATGTTTGGTCAGGAACCATTAATTTTGTGGAAAGAACAACTGAAAATAGGAGTTTAGAAAAAGACAGTCCTATACTGTCATTGTGGTCCTCATCCTAATTAATTTTGGGAAAGGTAAGTGAAAGGGGATGGTGCTTGCCTTTGAGCCAGGAACGCTGGGCAAATAGAGAAACAAAAAGGCAGCAGCCTCCTGGTTTTAGGGACCCAACAGGAGTCCTACTGTGAGGTCTGGGCATAAGTTTGGAGCTCTCTTGCTTGGCTCCATGTAGATAAAGGAGCCTTCCTCTCACCACCTGTGGGAGGAATGTCCTCTCAGGTGTGAGGCAGACAACAGCATGAGGGTGGGAGAAAGCTTACTTTCGATTTGTGGAAAAATTTTCTCTTTTTTATAAAGCCAGGAAGCTCAGGCCCAGACTTTCTTAATTGGGGACAGTGTAACTTCTGCATATAGTCCAGTTTCATATGTTTTTTAACAACCCATTTTCCAGGACAGCATATAGGTCTTTCCTTCAGCTTTCAAAAGGGAAGTAGCAGGTGGAATTACAGTTTTAAGAGCTTAAATCCACATCCTGCAGTCTCAAATCAGAACGGTCTGGACAAAACATTACAAAAAGCAGAAGGTAAAAGCCAGATGATTCACAGGACCTGGGGAAGTGTGACAGCTCACAGTCCTCAGCTGGTAACTAACTACCTATGCCCATTTGCATTTTGTTATCTCAGTAAATTCCACAGGGCCTCCCTTGCAGGTGTCTGGAATTTGTGGAAGAACCATCACAAAGGTCAAAGCCATTAAAAAACAAATTAACTGAGTCTTCCTCTAGAAAAACAGTATGTATTAAAATTATTACTTCTTTGACCTTTAATAATTTTACATTATGCAGAGACTGAAACATACTCAAAATATCAATTTTCTAAAATCACCTGAGAAACCAGACAGGAACAGGCCTGTATTGCTGCTATAACTGCTCCAATGCTGTGTGATATTTTTATAATTACTAATATGAGTGCTTGAATTCTTCTTACATTTCTCAGTCTAGGAAAGTGTTTTTGTTTTTTTTCAGAGGCTAAAGAAACTTGGTTATCCCAGAACAGAAACACAGTGTTTATCACATGTTAAACTGGTTCTAAATCACTCTGACACTTCAGTAACTTAAAACTGTTTTGTTTCGGAAAGTTTGCAAGTACATAATCTGCAACCAAGGTCAGGGATTTTGCCAAGTTTAGTTAGAAAAACGACATAAGAAAAACGACATATCAAATATGAAATAGTCAATTTACAAAATTATGGGAGTAATATATTTTACTTGACACCAAAAAAAGATAAATCTCCCTTCTCCCCAGAGGGAATTTATGATACAGCATGAGCACAAAAGTGCATCATTCCTTTCTTTACTTTCCCAATCATCCTACAAGCAAGTTATAACATCCTTGGATAGACTGCTGGATACTACAAATGCATGTATTGAATGCATGTGGAGAGAAATGTGAGGCAAAACAAAGATGTTACCACTGTCACCAAACCCAAGGAATCAAAACTTATGCATCATGCAACTCCCACACCATATCTAAACACTGTAAATCTGAGACTGGTTTATAAACTGGAAATGAAAATAATTGTGAGGACTCAATTAAGATTCATGTTTTCAATTTTCTCCAGAACTACAGAGGCTAGATTACTTATTTGTTAAGTGAAGGCTGGCATTCCACAATGATGACCAGATTTCAGCAGCTGGAGAATTGGGGCAGACATGAAGTGTGATGAAACTCTGTGAAACCCCAAGCTTGGCAACAGTGCCTCATTTCTCCTTGTCCCAGCAGGAAGTGCAGCCCTCAGACCCTCCACATTTATCTCCCATCTTCAGCAGATCTTGTCTGCTACAAGCATGGAATGCTTGAATGTATACATCTGCCAGGCATCTTGACATACAACTATCAATATGTCAGATATGAGGTCTGGAGTCTTGCATGTCGAAATAAACACAGCTGAACTGTGAATATATGACTTCATGTACATATGATTGCATTCAAACAAATACACTCTAAATATTTAGTTTTCCTTCTACATTGCACTCTACATTGGAAAAGCAACTCACTCTGTTGAGATGATATGAATGCAAAATAAGCATGTATGTTTTATTTCTCAGACACACTATTAACTGCAATTTTTTTTATTTGCACAGTGTTCGAGTTCTACATTATGGCCATTATGAAGCTCAGAAAATGTTAAATCCCACAGGAACATTCACCTCAACTGCATCATATAAACTGGTTACAATAATTTTAATTTAAGTGTAAATAATACTCTCAGAGGGCTGTTCCACATTGAAACAACAATTCATAATCAAATCTTCTGGTTCAGAGTTTCTGTGAGTTGCTTTCAGGTAGTTGAAGGCATTTGTTCCACTGAATCTCACCATTCTTGGGGCATATCTGACTGGATATGTGCAAGGTTTGTGGTATCTCCCCATTTTTCAGAAGTAAAGACTGGAACAAGCAGCAAGAATGTGGACCAGTGCTCTCAGATGTTTGGCTAGTATTTCCTTTCCCAAGAGTAGGAGCCAGCTGAGTTACTATGCTTCAGGTCAAACTGGCAACTGCCTTAGGGGGGTTTTTCCACCTTCCTCTTAATCAGAACCATGTCTCCCCCACTGTGACTGTCCGGACATATTTCCAGCCAGCCAGTCAGTTCCTGCCACTGCAAGAACCTCAGGCAGCACCACGATCTCTCCTGTGTTCTGCCTCAAGCAAATAAAGGGTTCTGTTTTCACAAGACTGGAAACTGTTAGTTTACTTGAGGTCTATGAGCAAAACACAGAGGGTCATCCATTTGAAACTTAATGACCTGTGAAGCAGAGAAGGTTGATCAAATGACCTTCTCTATTTTCTAGAAAACTAAAAAGCAACTGTATATACAATAAACATTAGAATTCATTTCAGTTTTACATACATACATCAGCAATGTCAGTATGTCATTATTAACATGATACACAAACCCTCAGCTATAATAGTACTGTACAGTTGCACTGTTTTGAAGAGTTATGTTAAGCTCTCAAGTTACCTAAAGCATTAGCCAAAGATATCTGGCAGAATACTAAACTTTCTAGTAAAGTATTTCATGTAATTCCAAGAGCAAACTGTGAAGCAGATGACTTCTAAAGATTAACATCCATTTTTTAAAATTTCCTATTTAGTTATAGTTAACCTAAAACACTATGACCACTAGCGTTCAGTTTTAATGTCTGTTGTCTAGTGTCTACACCTGTACTCAACATCTCAGCCTTGGTCACATTGATCTTCATCACTGGTCTACCCCGTCCTCCATGCGGGAGGTCTGGAGACACACAATCCATAATGCTGCTGCTTCCTTCGAGAATGCACGCAGGATCACCATCGAAAAGACAACGCAGAAAGAATCATATCTTGCCAATACCATCCAAGGACTGTTTCTGCTGTGCCTTTTGTAACCGATCTTGTCTATCTCGCATTGGCCTCTTTAGCCACCAGCGCGCTTGTAGCAAATGTGGATAGAGCCCTTCCCAAATCTTCGTTTGCGAAGCCTAGCCATGATATGATATGCCTGTACTAAACCATGACAGACGAGATTGCTACAGTTTATTTCATTAAGAAATATTGCTCCATATGCATATTTTAATTAAATGGACAGAGAACAGATTTTTTTTTTCTAATTGCCCAAACTCATCTCCTTTAGGTCAGCCAGGCTACAGGTGCAAAATCCACCCAACAGGCATGAAATCCAATGTACATCAGAATGTACTGGTAAAGCAATTCAGATGACTAGCACACATGCCAGTAGGTCACAAGTAAGTCTAAAGTAAAACAAACTTCAAAAAGAAAGTCATTAAAGGCTAAGAATCATTAGCCTCTGGCTTTCTCAGCTACATGATACTGTTAGTGCAATGCCTGAATGTTGCCAGCAGCTGATCTCCTGAGTCCAGAGTGTCAGGACCAGGACACCTGACTGTGCCACACAGCTCCCAAGATAAAACTTCCATCAATTTATTTGGGGTTTTTGGCTTTTCTTTCCTTTTTATTAACCTTGTCATATTTTATCTATCCCTTTTCTTGCCCCAAAATGTTTTTCATGAACTCTGTCACAATCATTGCAACTTCTCTGTCAGTGGAGAAAGATCATTTCTGCCCTCCAAATCAAGCAGTAAAATCAAGAGTTGAGGCTTGCAACAGTCCAGCCTTTGGCTTCTCTACAGCAACTTATAAAAACAAAATGCTTTCCAAACTTGTGTCTGAATTGGCTGTTATTTTCAACACAGATGAAATCTGACAGGAGCAATTAGGTTTTAAAAACATTTCTTCAACTCCAGTAGGCAAGAACTTTATTTTTTTTAAAAAGTCCTTTTCCTTTTGGAGATTGAGGATTAAACATATCTTTCAAGTAAGGAGCAAAAGGAGAGAATATAGTGTGTATGCAAATGAAAACCAGATGAAAATTAATCCATTTACATACCATCATCTTTTTATTATCTGGAAATTCGAGGCCAAAGTAGTCTCCTTCGACAAGGTTCAGGTGGTTGCAAACAGCATCATGCAAGACTTTCCCTGGAGCTCTTTGCTATAAGAAGAAAACAAAGCCTAGAGTTACAAAGATGCTTTTAATTAGTGGAAGAAATATTATTATGCTAAGAAATTATTCAGCAAACAACACAACCAAAACTGTTTACAAAATCAGTGGATATTACAACCATACCCACAGGGCAGTTGACAATAATTACACTAGTTTTAAAGCTACAGAATATATCCATCCATCCCTGGATGGCAGTTCTGAATCCATCTTTAGTGCATTTTTATTTTTGAGGGAAAAATACCACGAAATAGAAGAAGTAGAGAAGAGGGACTTGAGATATAGTTCTCTTATGTCTGCCAAGGCTAATTTCTACTGTGAATTTTGCAAGATAGTTATTTCATCCCATGTCCCTTCAAAGCATGTCAGGTGGTGCTATGTACATCTGTGTACAACATAATGAAACCAGAACGTCCACTGACAGGCCTATCATACCAAACACCAGGGACTGAGGGGGTTGCTGGATGTCTCTTGATCTGCAACAGGTTCAAGTCATGAGTTCTGACTTCGTATGGGCTTACCCCAAGCCTCCTGCTGTGAGGCACTGAGGCTGGTTCAGGCCTGTTACCCTGACAGGGCTGGTGAGTAATTTGGAGAAGTCAAGAGCAAGTGTTTCCCTCCAAACGCAAGACTTCCTCTATAAAGATCAGATGTTCTAGCCCAATATTAGCTTCCAGAGCCACTGCTCTGCTGATTGTAAGGATTCTTTTCATCAGCCCATCTGTTAAATCCACACCTGCAGAAAATACTGTAAATTACAGCTCACCAGCAAGTCTTCTGCAAAAAACAGACTCTGTATAAAAAGGCCAATCGCTGAAATAAAATATTTTTGTTCCTTGGACAAATGCACCTATTTTAACTCAAGAGGTCCTGAAACACTGACCTACACTCACTTCAGAACAAATAATAACCCATTAAATTGCACAAACCTCACTGTTATAAGAGGGCAATCACACCCTTGCACTCAAACCTACAGATTGGCCCCTTCCCTTTCAGCCCAGTAAATAATTACTAGAGCAAAATAAAACAGCAGTAACTAAGAAAAGAAAACCATTAGAGGTCAGCAGACTAGTTGACCTGTCTCAAGCCTGAGTCTGAGCTCAAGTGTGGGCATCTCCAGGCAGTGGCCATACCAACAGCCCACTTGCAAGTGGGAAGCTGCTCCCACCCGATCCCAGATGTATCACTATGCAGTTTGGACTCTGTTTTACTGGGATACCAAAAAATAAATGAACTTTATTTTTCCCACCTAGGATACTACCTGCTTTTCAACCACAACCTGAAGTACAAAGCATCATTCCAAAGGTAATTTATCTAACATTTTCTAATATGAATTGTGAAAAGTAAATACCCAGTAGTGAGGCTTACACCAGAGAAACTAAAACAATGACATTTTTTTACAGAAAGGATATATATGCCACCACAGCAGCACTGTCACGCTGGTGATGCAGGACATAATGACCAAACCCTTCAATGCTGGCTGGTTTCAAAAGTCTAAAGAGAAGAGCCAAGTTTACTTCTCCAAGAACTTGCTGAGCAGGTTTTTGCCCAACATACTCCCAGTGCCTCTAACAGACCTATGCCATCAGGAAGCAATGCTCACTCTGATTATTTTATTAACTGTTTGTTAATGTTTGCTGTAGCAAATTTTATCTTCATGAATACTGCCAGAAAACACATCAAGAGCAATTGCAGATAACAGTACTTTTTTTTAAGCATTCACCATGACCTTGCAGTAACCAAAGTAATTCATACCAAAATGCCAAAAGAATACAAAGAAGGTAAGGGTGGGGAAAAAAAAGACGTCTATTTTTCTAGATAGAGCACTTTTGATCTGACACAATATATCCAAAATAATATCAAGTACAAGTATATTTGAATACACTCACTTCACATTTTCCAGCTTCATTAAACCAAAAGCAGCCTCAATGTCCACCACCCACCTGCACAGACCATTGAGCCTTGTATGTCAGGTCTAACAGAAAGCTTCCCATATTTTCCACTCCATCTATCACTGCACATAAGCAAAAATAAACATACATTGTCTCTTAAAGAAAGAGCTTCCTGATAAGTGCATTTCTTTGGAGGCAACAGGATAATATTAGAGACACTAGACTGAGTGTAATAACAGTGTTATTTTACTGCTTTGAAAACACACACAGAAGTGATTTAGAAGCAACTACTCCTGCTTCTAGACTAGTCTCAGGCCTTCAGAGTTTGGTTGGGGCTGCTAGAAAGATAAAAATGGAAATATGCCTCTGCATACGTATGTATGTCTTGCTAAAGTATCTGATGGGCTCCTGTCAGTCATCATTCCTCCCAGGGAAAATTAAGTGCATGGGGATTTTTGACCAATGGAAAAATGCAGAGGCCACCCGCGTTACCACACTACCTAAGGTTAGCTGAGGAGAGCACGCCTGTCTGATCTCAGACCTTGAGTTAAAGCATCTGATTAAAACCTCCTGAGTGTTTTCTTAAAGTTTGTTTTTTTCTTAGAAGCATTTAGACGACGGAACAACCGTCTTGTAGTGTTTATGTCACTTGGCATTTTCTCTGGAGTATGGCTCAATAACATGAAATGCTTCTTACTCTAATATTTGTAAATATTACTATTCTAAACTCATCTTAGCTTTGATCAGTCTACCTCAAAATAAAATTTGACAGTTCTCTCAAAGGAAATGCTATGCATATAACATCTGCTGAGATTTCGATGCTGATGAAACTTCAGTCTTGCAGGACCAGAAAGAGAAGTAAAACATCCACAAAAGCAGGAACTCACAAGGTTTCAAAGAGATGGTGCAGTTCCATGACATCTCTACTAAAAAATTTAAACACAATAAATTAAAAGTTCAGTCCACTGGGTATGGAAGCAAACCAGGAGTCATTCAGAGCACCACAAACACAAGCTGACAGAGGAAGCATTCAGGAATGAGTGTGCCATACCGATGACATCATCTATAGAACACAGTTGTGCCTGACTTGAACATGGTTACAAGCCCCATGAGAAAATACAAATTTCCAGGATTTAGAAGGCATTTTCCAACCATCAAGTGTGGCCCTGTTGCCATGCCTCAGACAGCAAGTACTAGGCAAGCTTCATTGGCTTCTGTCTTAGAGTCCTGTGGTTTCATGGCTGCATAAGCCAGAGCTTGGCTGCTTTCCCTGCTCCATGCCAGCACCAGGCTGATCCATGGGGGCCCATGAGTACCCCAAAACAGCTTTGCATGCATGTCAGGTTGCAGGGTGGGGAAAGGCTTTACTACAGCCTATGCTACAGAAGGGCTTTTCCCTTCTACAGTGAGAAAGCCCAAGACCATTACACGGCCATCACAAAAGTTTCATACACTTGAATGAGGGAAGGTCGCCAGTGTTGCCAAATATAGAGGACATGGGAAAGGAGAGCCAGGAGACCTATTTCCTGCTCTTCTTGTGCATCATCGAATGAGAGCTCACAACAGAGAGGGAAAGAACTCACACAAAGGTGAAGATCAAAGAAGTATGAAGTATGCAAGTGGAACATTGACATGGAAGCATGGAAACAATGAAGGTTGGTGGCAAGACTATATCTCCAGACCCCTTGTCACTACAGATACCACACTGTAAGGTGGTGAGGGAAATGAAACAGGAGGGCATGGTATGCTGGTGGAACACACCTGGGGGAAGGTCACATGCAACATACAGGAGCTGGGAAGCAGCTGCAGTGGGTGGAGGTCCACTGCTCCTGTTTCTGTTGACAGCCAGACTCCTGTATAATCAATGGAAAAATATTGCAGCTCCAGAGGACAATCCTTCCTCCCCCAAACCAGCCATCTGAGCACACTGGTAGATGTGTGAGCAGTACTCCTGACGAAAAGGAGCCAGACACTTGTGTTATAGGGTTCATGTTAGGTGAGCCACAGTCATACTGATATACCAGGAAACTACTATTATTCTCTTGACATGAGAATAATAAACCTTACACCAAAATAATATTATGAATTTATTGCAGAGAAAAGAAGCTCACTGATTTCCAGCTACATATCCTTATTGCTTAATGCGTATTGAACTGGCCTTTCATTTAGCTCTGTGAAATCACATTTTAAAAGTCACTTTACGTTTTCAGGGAACATCCAGTTCTAAATTATGAATAATGTGCATCACCACTTTTAGCTGCAAGCTATGAAGGTACCCAGTCAAACTAGTGTGCTTTACATGTTATGCATTCAACATCTCAGTCCCACACTCAATTCACCCCCCTCTACTCCCAACAAAATCCCAAACTGTATGTTGCTTATGATCTTTCAATGGTGTATATTTTAATAGGTTCAACAATTCTTTCATGTTCTAGCGATTGCCAACCATTTAAAAAAATCTCCCTCTACATACTTGTTTAGATCATTCTTTGGCATGACTACAATACAGATTTTTTTTGTAAAAAAAAGAAAGTACATACCAATATCTGGAAGATATCCAGGTCTTTGAAAGAAGTACGTTTGGACACATTACACTCCCCGCCCCCAGTTTATTTAGCAATTATGTCACTAATTTTCTACCAAAAAAAAAAAAGTTTATGGTCAAATAGTTATTTTACTGTTCTTCTATCTGTACAGCCAACAAATCTTAGTTCCCAGCTTGAACAAGATCTTTAGTTGAAAGATGTTAGATGTTTGTTTGTTTTTAACATTACTGAGCAGTAATGTCAGGTTAAAAAAAAAATCAAATTAAATAAACACTTTCTTCTGAACATCTGAAAAATGTTAAGTCCCATTTTTGGGAAATAAAGAAATTAATTTCATGTGGAAACACAGATTACTTTATTTTCCTTCTTCAAAATTGCAAAGGGTTCAGAAAAAAAGTTTGGGGTTTTTTGTTTGGATTCTTTCTTAATTAAACTTGCTTGTGTATTAGTAACAACTGATAAGTAGAGAAAATAATTCCTTTATGTTAATCTAAAAGAAAAACATACATTCCTACCTGCCACCAAATAAAGGCAGGCATTTCTTCCATTAATGTCCTGTTCCTATAACATTTTGGGTGCTCAAATGCTCTAAAATGAAATGTGATAGTTTGGTCATGCTAAATATTTTACAAATACTTCAATATTATGTTGTACAATGTTTAAAATTTTATTTGCTCTTTCACGGTTAATCACCGAAAAAATCCCTTGTATTGATCAGCCTGACTGCCAAATTATTTTTATACTCTAATTTAACAACTGCATAGAAATGATCATGAAAACTCCATCCAGTATTTTCATTACTATTTGTACATACAGTTGTAATCAATACTAAAAATAGTGATGTTCTTTTCTCAGTTATTCAAAGCTGTTAAAAATTATATATGTACCTACAGTTTTGAAAGGAAAGAAAACCTGTCAACAAGTGTTCATGATAAGCAAATAGTATAAAAATAACCTCAAAGATAAGATTGAGCAACTGAGTTCTTAAACAAATAACCCTGTCAGAAATTTATACTACAAAGAAGGCTTGGAAACTACTCACAAGAGAACAATGCTGTGAGCATCTGAAGACAAATGTTGTTTTTTAAACAGTTCTCCTTTCTGGTGTGAAACAAAATGCATAATCCATATTTAGCAAAAGTCTATTTCCTGAAAGATAGGATTAAAGGCAAGAAGCACTGGTCTGAGTATTGTTGCTCTGGACCTAATACTGCCAAGACACGTTCTCTGCCCTTCTCCTCTCCTCCCTTTCAAAGTGCAGGTGTTAATCCCATAGGAAGGATTAGATAACTATAAAAATAGCATTAGACCTTAATGATAGCTCTTATACCTGGTCTTACTAGTTTTTACCTTGCTGTTCATCTCGGATTGGGTAGCTGAAAAGTGTTGGAAGAAGTGTGATTCATCACTCCTACATACCAGGCCAAAGAACAGCGGAGAAGTGACACCTTTAAACACAGCAGTCACATACTCCCACCACTACTTTTAAATAGGCAGATCCCCACTCCGTACCTGCAGACACCACGCAGCATCCCATTTGAGAAGAAGAGACAGATTTTTATGATAACCTAGAGGCACCTCATTCCTTTTAAGATATTTTCCATTTGAATGTAGTTGAAGTCTCCACTCCTGGCACATATCCCACATGTTTTTGCACAGACTGTGCACATACGATCAAAGGGCGGATTGAGGCCAAATGCAGTAACAGAATAAGTCTCTTATACTGCCTTAAAAACAGGCGATTGATCATCTGCTGTGTGCGTACAATAAGACTATTTAGTGTTCTTTTCTTTCAAGATTTTAGTGGGCTGCTTTACTACTTTACACTCACCACATAAGCTGTATTCCCTTAATGCCAGTGCTTGCCTTCCACAGTCCCTGATGTACACTTTTACCCTTCCATCAATTTCGTTGGTGGTGGCACCTTTTCTTAAAGAGTGTAATTGTAAGATACGGTGCTTTTTACTTCAGGTGTTTTATTCCAAATACCTACCCTTAAAAAAAAACAAAACGCAGCAGCAAAGTTACACTTCCCCCCCCACACCTATCAGCTATGACAAACAAGATGACTTCAACAATGACTATTTTAGAAATTTGATTGCTAACCAAAAATCAACACACTGAAAAATTATTGAGGCAAAAACACAAAGAGAAGGATTTTAATAACCACCTCATTCATTTCCGTTTCTAGCATGATCTCCAAAAGAAACTTGCAATTTTCCACATTTGAATATACACAGATTTGTTATTGTAACCATGTTCTTGAATTTCTGATCATGACGAAGTGGCTTATGTCAAAATATTTTCTAAAATAGGCAGCAGCAGAAGGATTGCTCTTACTAAAATTTAAAGTCTCTTCCAATGCCCAAAAGTCAACTTTAGTAGAAATCGCCAACAGCAAAATTCAGGTGAACACTAAATACTAAATAATCCTCTTTAATAGTTAAATAATGTTGAAGGAAAAAGAAAAATATTACTAGGAAAGCTAATGTAAAGTTTTATGATGAGGCTGTTTTTAGCATTGCTTGGTTAAGCTTTTTCTTACAGCAGGGTCAGACTAACACAAAATTCAGCTACAGTAAATCCTCAGGTAGCAGTACATCTCCCTAATTACAGTACAGTAAAGCTACTGGAATTGGAAGCTCTGCTTGGTCTCTTTTCACCTGGCTCATAAAATCACAGTTTTATACCTTAATGGGCAAATACCACCCACACTGCATTATATGTGCCATTTTAATGAGCATGTGATGAAACAAAAATGGAGAAGAAGTGGGTTGGGCACCTTCAGAACTGATTCTTTCACACCACAAACCAACCTGTCATCTTAAGGTATAACAATCAAATCTTTTGATTTCTTTCCAGTTCTTACAAATGCAAATGATATTAATACTGATTTTATTTCCCACCTTTCAGTTACTCTAATTTCTAGTTGACAAGGAGTTTGTTACCACATAACCAGCAGCAAACACCACAAAACTAGTGGAGGCCTTTGTAAAGAGTAAGAAAGCGGAAGAAAGAGGTAGATTCTTGGAGCCTGGACAATTTCCTCCTCAGGTAGCTGTAGGTACAAAACCCACAGAATTTATGTCACACATCCATCCCACTCTCATCAATGCCAAAGGAAAACTGAAACTTCTCACCAGCTAAACACCACAAACCATGTAGACCAAAAACATTCAGCCTTTGGTCACTTTAGTCCAAGTACACATCTGTTTATGACAAAATGTTATTCATGGTGAAAAGCATTAACAAAATACTTCACGATTAGTTTCCTGGTTCTCTGGTTCCTGTAGCTGTAATTTACAGTATTTTAATCAGCTGACTTTCAGTTAAAAAGTACAACTGACCTTGTATTAACTTTTCTGTACTGATTTAAAAACCCCTACCTTTCCCACATATGCACCTAAAATTCACTTTATCAACTTAAAAGGGGGTGCTCTGATCTCCTCTCCTTAGGAACTCAGCTGGAAAACTTCATTGTCTGCCCAACAATCCTCTAAGAAATTGTTCAAATGGGGACAACGCATGTCTTCACATGAAATGTGAATGCTGATCTCGCTAATGCCATAAAACTCTAACACCAAAAAATATCAAACTGCAAAAACAGGTCTCTGCACAATTAGTCCTCATGAAAAAAAAAAACAAACCTTGTTTCTTGTAGTACAACCATTACTGCTAACTTCCTTCAGATAGGTATAAAACATTTGTGGGAAATCAGTTGTGGCAGAGCGAGTCTTTTAAGTAACTGTTTAAGTCTGCAAAATTTCACACACCAACCATTCAGTTCTTGGAGACTTCCAGTGGGAGACTCTTGGCAGCACCACTGTGACTAAACCAAAATTATTTTCCTTGAACATCCTTAAAATGCACAGTGGACAAGAAAAATGAGGCATTAAAAGAACAATGAGAAAACTTACTAAAAATATGTCATCTAACTCCCTAAATTATCTCCTGTAAATGCTTAGTCATCTCTGCCTAATTTTGCTAGCAAAACTAAAAAGTGGTTTGTGGCAGTTCTTTATTCCCTTAGCAAGGCAAACATCTACTGCTGGAAGTGACTATTTTCATTTCTGAAGAGTATCATCCACACAGTGTATTCCAGCTTCAGAGCCTTGACACTGAATGGTGATGACTTGCAAAAACCAGAGCCAGCCTGACATGAATTTTAGATCTTGGAGTGAGTGGCAGGGCAGATGCAATTAACAGTGCTTTCCTCACCATCTGAAACAAGGTACTTCACAATTCAGCATGTAAGAAAAATGGAAGGCAATAATACTTTTGTGCTTCATGGCTTTTGTAAAACCAGGTGCACACTAAAAATGCTTCTCTGAAAAACTGTGTCTTGTTCAAAGGGGCAAGAAAGGCAGGAGTCACACCAAAGCCATTCCAGCCATGACAGCAAAACCCTTAGTGGAGAGCTAGGGATGGCAGCAGGCGCCTCTCTGACAAAGATTACCTCTGAATTATCTACGTTTAATTGACAGCCAAAGGGTGTAACTGGGCAGATGTCTCCATCTAGCATGAGCTGCACCTCCACCACATGGCTCTGCCCACAAGGATGTGCCTGATGGCTACAGCCAGAGCGTCCTGCAGCGCAAGGATGCCCGCAGCACAAGCTCAGCATGTGCACTGTGGTCATTGGCTTTGGAAAACACACCACAAGATTTGTTTTCAGAACCTAGATGGGAGTTTGATGTGAAGCTGATAGAACCTCATTTTTCAGAATGTTTTCTTTATGGAAAGGTGTTTTACTAAAGCTCAACTATGGAACCAAGCATATACCTGTCAAATAAATGTTGATATTACTTTCTCTCCCTGGGAGGAAAAAAAACTGAATGAGTTTAACCCCCCCGGCCTCAGCGCTATTCAGCGGCACACTGTGCTCCTTGTTTCTTGGGAAGAGCTGCAACTGAGGCTCAGAACACTCATTAAAAATACCTCAGATTGAATTTCATAGCCCACAACTTTTGAAAAGGAATATAATGGCACCATTCAGTGCTTTCAGTGTAATTCAGCAGCATAGCAGCCAGCACATAATTGGGGATAGAAACCCCAATCTCTATGACACCCCTCACCCCTTGCCTCCTACTTTACCACTCCTCTCTCTGTTTAAAGGTAAAAATAATTTAACCACCTTCTCAGGTTTTCTTTTTTTAACATTAAGTAGTGCTTGAGAAGAAAATAAAATCACTCTGTTATTCAGATCACTTCCTTCTCTGTTTTGTTTTCTTTGCCTGCTCATTTTTCATCATTTTCTTTACTGTAAGCTAACACTTTACTAGAATGAAGGACTAGGCAATTCTTAAGTCATCAAATGTGAAAACAGAACCCTTATATACAGTCTGGAAACATGAGAATATGGAGTGTTATGAGTATATGGGAGTTATTAACTATAAAACCAGATTGAGACAGATTGAGATATGCAAAGTGGCTATTCACTATTTTTATTTGGATACATTTTAGTTCAGCTATGATTCTACTAAAATCCCTTGAAGAAAATAGTTCTTTTAAATGCAAGAAGTCCAAGACCTGGAAAAACTCCACAACAAACCCCAACAAAAAATGAGAAATGTTCAGGCAAAATATTAAATCCTAAATCTAAAGTAAAAGCAAATGCAACGGGAAAAAGCTTCTGCATCACTCTCGACATTACTATCAATCTCAGCAAGAACTCACACCATCCAGGATTGTACATACTTTACTTATTACTTTATCAGGGGAAGGAAAGCACAGTTTAACAATAGGAAACAGAACTTTTCGGGAAGGATACCCCTAGATGAAGCCTTCAGGCTGTGGCTGCTGTTTACCTATAATGTACTCATGTTACACCCTAACTCTTGTTTTCAGCCAGGCCACTGCTCTGTTTGAATCTAATGCTCTGACAGCCAAAACACAAGGTAGGGTAAGGAAGGCAACCTTGCACGCAATGTAAATTAAGAGTTTCTGTAGGATCCATCTTCTATCAGCCTGTCTTGCAAAACTGATGTGGACTGTCTAAAGAAAAGCTTGGCTGCAGCATCTTACAATTACTTCAGACTGGACATGGAGTAGTTCTGTATTTATGTGTGAAACCAAAACAGAGATGGCCCTGAGTTCATTCCTAACAAGCAAAATTCATACCAACAAAATGTGTCCATGGAAGCAAAACTTCCAAGTGCAAAACATAAGTTTTAAAAACTATCTCTTCTTCAATTACCTGAAAGGCAGAAGATTTCAGTAGTTTCTTTACCACTCAAGATTCCAATACACAAGAGTTTCTTGCCTGGTTATGCAAGATTGGTCACCAACCTGACAAATGGATGTGTAGGAAATGTATTCAACATTTCTCTAAGCAGCCTCAAAAGACCTTAAAATTGAATATACTAGGAGTCTGATCTGTCTTTTAAACATGTTTTTTAAACACAGGAGAAACAATGAAACTGTCTATACTCTCAGGGAATTTGCAAAGGGAAGGTACAAGCTCTGTGTTTTATGCATCACTGAAAAATGCTACCTTTCGTGGGACACAAACTAGAGTGGAAAGAAGAGTTAGGGGAATTGGTGTAATAAGTGTTACAATAATGGCTGCTTCTCGCAGCAGATTTCAGAGGCACCTTGTAATGATGTAGTCAAGTCACATTATCAAGGAAAGTTAAAAAATAACTACCTCCCTTTTTAATACAACCCTACAGTTTTCAGAAAGATCCTTAGGAGCTTTTCTGCTCCTGTCTCCTAACATAGCAGACACTTTAAAAAATCCATCCATGAGTCATCTCAGGTCTCTGAAAGATGAAACAGTCTCTGGATTGTAGCAATCTAATGAATGGTTATGTTAGCAAACAACACTTAACTGTAGCCATCATAGGGGAGCACAAATGGAGTGGTGCTGTTGTGCATTGCAGAAACAGGGGCTTTTCCTCCAGTCACTTCAAAATCCAAAGCTGCTGGGACCGACCTGTATGTTGAACCTAGCATCAAACTGGCAAAGCAGCACAGACAGAGATCTGCTTATACATTTGTGGTAAAGCAGGAAAAGAAGGGATTTGTGCTTATATCTGTGGGGCAAGAGAAGGTGAAGAGGGAAGAAAGGCCAGCGGGATTTCTTAGCTGGACATGACATTGTCTGTTAAGAGCATGTGGTCTGAGCTGGGCAAAAAGCCTTTCTTTAATCTCCAGAGTGCCTCCTCATGACTGTGAGCAAGGTTTTACTCTTATCTATGTTGAACATGGGATATTCAACTTTCATTCAATTTCCCACCACTTCTGCATGTGTGTGTGCATATATATGTGTGTGTACCTTACAGAATTGCCTGTGCCTGCAGTTAACGTGAAATACTTCAGAGACAATAACTTACACCCTTCTGCTTCATTGCTCGCTTAACCATACAAAATGTTCAAGCTAAGGAGATTCCTAAGAGATCTGCTTTCTGTCACTCAGATAGAGCTCTCAAATATCAAAGGAAAGCATCACCATGGTACTATCATGAGTACATTAACATAGTCTCTGAAACACAATTTTTATGGCTTCTATTCTGTTTTAACATGCAATAACGTTTTCTTTTATGCTCTGTTTAAAAACATGTGTTGTACAGACTTAGTTAGTGTGATCTGGGCTTTGGACAGAATACCTAAAATACATCTTTAGGCACAGCAGGTTTACAAAGGCAAATGAGCTACTCAACCGTTTTTTTTCTTAAAGCCAGAATACAGTAGTGTCCTATTAGATATCACTTTGATATAAATGAGCTTTATCAGCAACAACAGGCTTTGTGGGAAACAAGTGTTCTGTGTTCAGGGTACGTCAAAGAGAAGTCTTTGGGGATGTGCTATCAAAAGCCAAACATCAGGCTGACACAATGCAACTTTTTGACCACATTTTCAGTCTTGGGTTGAATTCCTCCAGAAAGAGAGTTTTAATCCATTTAACCTTGAGGATAATGTGTATAACTGCAAAAGGAACTGATTTTATCTAATTTGTGGTTTTTTTCTCTAATGCTGAAAACCAAGTTCTCATGTACTTAAAAATAGCATGCATCTAATTTTAAATTTACATTTGCATATATGCTTTGTTTAATGTTTATATCCAGGTAATTTACAGATTCCTGGGCTATGCAAGAGCAATACATTTTATTTACAATATAAAAACACAAATGAATAATAGAATAATAGAATATCCTGAGTTGGAAGGGACCCTTGAGGATAACTCAAGTCCATCTCCTGGCCCTGCACAGAACCATCCCCAAGAGTCATACCATGTGCCTGAGAGTGTTGTCCAAACACTTCTTGAACTCAGACAGTCTTGGTGCTGTGAGCACTTCCCTGGGAAGCCTGTTCCAGTGTTGAACCGCCCTCTCGGTGAAGAACCTCTTCCTAATATCCAACCTAAACCTTCTCTGACACAACTTCATGCTGCCCCATCAGGTCCTGCTTCTGGTCACCAAAGAGATTGGTGTCTGCCCCTCTGCTTCCCCTCATGAGGAAGGCATTGATCACTATGAGGTCTCCCCTCAGTGTCCTCTTCTCTAGGCTAAACAAGCCAAGTGATCTCAGCTGCTCCTCTTACACCTTCTCCTCCACTGGAGGAGACACTCCAGTGTCCTCTGGACACTCTCTAATAGCTCTATAGCTTTCTTATATTGAGACCCAAAACTGCACACAAGACTCAATGTGTGGCTGCACCAGTGCAGAGGAGAGCGGGACAATCACCTCCCTCAACTCTGCTACGAGTGATTATTAATGAGATGCCTAATATGAAACTTACAAATTATACTTCATTTTTCCCTATTTATATAATGTTTAGGTTCATGTTCTCACCAATCCTCAAGTGAAATTTGAATATATATACATACTTCAGCAATCTCCACCAAAACACTGTCTTGCTTCAGAAATTATCTTTCTTCATCATAATTTACTTAAGTAAGTCAGACTACCCTGTCAGACTCAGAATATATCTCCTTAGGGAAAAAACTTTTGGATAGAGAAGACCACAATGGCATTGAACCATTATTACTGCTTACATACTTCTTGTATTGGCCTTTTACCGATTTTTAATCACGATGTCTCCTAATGCTTGACAAAGAACACCATGTGACTAAACCAGGGAGAGCCATAACCCTGATGCGGCACTAACGAGCCAATATCATCAGCTTTTCGTTTTTTAGACTGTAAATATTTCTTAAATTGTTTCTACCAAACAGCTTGAGGCATCCTGTCTACTCTCAAACACTGAACAAGTTCTTGGCCAGGAGAATGGTAAAGGCTTTGCAGGATGAGAAAGATACATGGAGCTTCATGTCACTGGCGTCCTTCTGGCTTTTTAATTCTTACCAGAGAACACAAAGAAAGAAAAAAGTCTTCATGTTTGAAGTAAAATACCAGGTCTAGAACCATGCTGAGAAGCGCAAAGACTAGTAAATACAGTGGTCTGTTTTAACTGGAATTTACACCTCATCACCTCTGCTGGTACCAAAAATCTTACAAAGTAATTAGTATGTGCTACAAGTAGTTACAGCACAATTTGCTCCAAGAACAAAGTGCAATTTACTCAAGTGACAGTATGATTAAACCAATAGCAGGTTTAGTGTGTGCCTCTCATTGTGGGACCATCATACTTGGACAGAGTCTTTGCTTTGGAAAGGACTAGTACCTCCTGTTAAGAAAGCGCAAATGCCAGCAGACAATATCTCCTGTTGCTGCCACATACTGGCATGTGCCTACAGCCATAAGCTGCCCCTACTTTCTCTCTGTAGCCTACAGGGAAAAGGAAAAGGGCTGAAAACAAGGATGTGATCCAAAACAAGAATTCAATCCCCTCCCAGGTAATTCCTTCCATCCAATGTATCACAACTGTAAGCACACTGTGAGCAATTAAGACCAGGAAAAGGTGAGTTATGCTCATCACTGTCAGAAACCATTCATTCTGAGGGCACACACTTCCTTCTTGCCTATAAAATAACATGATTTCCCGGCACTGAAACAGGATGTTCTTCACCTCCAGTTACATGATAATCAGGAGATACAATTTCATGTTCTTTACTAGGATAGATATTTTCCTCCATGACCCTCAGAGCCTTGCTTGGGTTGAGATTCATCCATTTTTAACAGCAATTAAGCATCCAATTGCCCTGGAATTCCATTATGGCAAGTGAAAAGAAAGGGTACTTTTAGAGAAACACTCAGGCCAAGCAAAACTGAACAGATGAAGTTGGTCTTCATGTCATTGCTACTTTGCTTCTCTCTCTGGATTACACGATCTTTAACACGATGGTATGCTTATTTCTTGTTATCATTAACATTCATGAAGTATTTTGTCTACTGTGCTGTTACAAAACAAATAAGTGCATACACAAAAGATATTAACACATATTAGCTGACATAATCAGCATATTTTAAACAGTCTCCTGAAATGGAATTCAAATTACCAAACTACTAAAAAAATAAAATTTCCCAATTAAAAAAATGTAATTCATATCCATTAAACAGCTCTCGCCACCAGCTATTTCAGGATATCCCGACATTAAATCAAATGTTTAAGGAAGGGCTTACATTTATTTTTGAGTGATGCTGAATATATCTGCATATGTGCCCTTGCTGGAGATTTATAATTAGGGTTAGCATTATAGTGAGTAATTTTAAAAGCTTGAGAAATCACAAGATCTGTTGAGGTCATTTCTCAGACATCACATATGAATTCAATACTGAACATAAAAGTTTCACAGATCACATATTTGCTGATGTACAAAAAGCCATTCATCCTGAAAGCAGTGGAGCCTTGAACTTCCCCCATCAACTGCACTTCAGCAAAAGCATGACCAGTGCTCGTCCACTCCCAATAATTATGATCAGGAGATGACTCTATTAAAATCCATTTCACTCCTCATAAACGCTGGCAGTATCCCCAAATGTCCCTAAATATGCCTTTAACTAAGGCAACAAATGCATTAAAAGCAATGGATTTGGCTGAGCTGGAGGGTGAGCGGTGGGCTCATGTAGAGCATTCTCACAGCTGCATCAGTGGCCACAGTAAAATTCAACTCACCCAACTGTGGCTGTCTAGAAGTTATGTGTTTAGTCTAAACTCATTATCTAGCTTGTCCTTCTACAGTTGGACAAGAGAGGAGTATCATGAGAGGAAATTCATCCCATCTGGAAACAGATGCATCACACATTAGGGGTGAATTGTCCACTGGGACAACTCTGATTCCACCGACAACTGGGAGAGCCTTTCCTACTCCCAGTGAATCTGATGTTCAAACAACTAAAAAGAGGTGAGATAATCTTCCTCTACAACTAGAGATTGTATGGTGTGGCTCACTTTTTGCTTGCAACTTTTCCACATGCCTGAGACACGATACATGCAGCATTTTCTTTTGGGGGCAGAGGAGCAAATAGAAGAAAGAAACATTCTTATAAAGCTGTGAACTTGTTTTAAGCAAGATAATGGTCTTGAAAGGCCTGAAGAAGACAACAGTAGACAAGGCAGAAATAAAGAGTACCATTGAGAACATATAACAAGGAGGACAGGTCCCCAAAGCTGAGTTACAGCACAGGGTATGAGTAGTAGAAAAATCCTCCTTTTTTTAAATGCATTGCCCAACACTTACTTCTGCTTCGAGTTCTCACTGTAAGTCCCATGTTTTCTCACAGCAAAAATAACCAATTCAATTCAATATAATGTTGAGGCCTATACTGAAAAAGACTTCCAGTAGATTGTTACCTAAACATAAACACTGAGCATTGAGCATTGATAAAAGGAAACTCAAGACTCAACAACACAATATTCAGTAGCACTGTTGTGATCAAACACCACTACCCACAGCATTCTCCTGGAGAAACTGGCTGCTCATGGCTTGGACAGGTGAACTCTTTGCTGGGTAAAATCTGTCTGGATGGCCAAGCCCAGAGAGTGGTGGTGAACGGAGTTACACGCAGTTGGAGGCCAGTTACACGTGGTGCTCCCCAGGGCTCAGTATTTGGGTCAGTCCTATTTGATATCTTTCCTGATGACCTGGACAAGGGGATCGAGCACACCCTCAGTCAGTTTGCAGATGATACGAAGTTGGGTGGGAGTGTTGATCTGCTGGAAGGTAGGAAGGCTCTGCAGAGAAATCTGGACAGGCTGGATTGATGGGCCAAGGCCAATGGCATAAGGTTCAACAAGGCCAAGTGACGAGTCCTGCTCTTGAGTCACAACAGTCCAAGTTGCTGGATATGAGGAAAAATTTCTTCATTTGAAAGGATTGTCAAGCACTGGAACTGGCTGCTCAGGGAAGTGGTTGAATAACCATCCCTGGAGGTATTTAAAAGACATGTAGATGCTTAGGGACATGGTTTAGTGGTAATGCTCGGTTAATGGTTGACTTTTCCAACCTAAATGATTCTATCATTCTATGAAAAGACAGACTTCCATCTTCTTTGAGACTTCAACTGATGGTTTTAAGGAGATTCAGAGTCCAACAGCAGCCTACTGAATAAGGATCAAAGTTTAGCTTAGTAGAACCACCCTATAAGGTGCTGAGAATCTGTGCTGAGTGACTCCCTGGCTCTGCAGACACATGGATATGCTTCTCAGGAACCTAGCAGATTGCAAGGCCAACCAGCTGGAATTTCTCACAGTATTTCTCACAGTTGAAAATTCTGCTAGAAGAAAATTACTCAGCAAAGGTCTTCAAAAGCAACAAAGAAACTCAAATAGGAAAAACATAAATAAGGCACTTTATGTGTAGGCTGCTGCTCAAGGTCTTAAAATAGATGCCATATAATGGGAATGAAATGTCTGTCTAGTAGCCATAGTTTTCTAGTTGTGAAAAACTGGTTTTATGAATTGAAAGTAACAGTTCAGTAACCAACACACTCAGTTTCTGGTTCTAGTACTGTCACACTGAGAGATCAGTAAGTGATGTGGAAAAACACAACTTCTAAAAACCATTATATAGCTATATATTTGTACAGTTATATTGAAAATACTTGCATGCATGTTTTTTTCCTTCACCACTTAGTGTAACAGACTGAAAATACCCCATGGCACATACCATGCAGGCAGTTATACAAGGAGCAATTTATAGCCCTGTTTTAATGACTGCATTTACCAAAGGCAAAAATCTGCTTACTGTTACTGTTATTTCTAGTAGTAGTATACTGTACTTAACAGCCAGTCTCATGAAAAAAAAAAAAAAGAAAAAGAAAGCTAACCCAAATCCAGCATAAAACATACACTAACCTTTTATGTTGCTGCTAAGTGGTTTGTGAAATCTGGTTTTGTGATTATATTTAAGATGTTTTGTGTAATCACTATTAGGCAAGTATCCTATGCAGGGCCAGGAGCGACCTCTAAAGCATTCACAATAGGCTTGAAATACTACATGTAAATCACAGCTCCAAGCATCACAGAAGTCCATATACTATAAAAAGATAAATAAAAAGCAAACAAAACAAGGTTTTGCTTTCTTTAGAATATCTGAAGCTGCTCAAAGCTGACAAAAAACCCAGCCTTGACATACCCTACAGCAGTATGTCTTTAACAAAACCACACCTCTAACCTCTAAATAGTCATATAAATAACAGTCTAATATGTAATAACGCAGTTGCATGCTAGGGTACCAGGAACAATGCTTTGAAAATAATAATATCAGTCACTAAGTTTTCAATAGGTGTCATAAACTGAAGACTTGGATCCTGCAGTTAGAGCAATCAATGTAATACTCTGCATACAGGATATACTACTACTTGTGATGGTTTTCATGTGAAAATAATGGGGACTATTCATAGAGAATCACAAGCCACTGCTACAACACCAAGTATTACATATTCAAACCATCAGTCACCTATATAAAGACCAATGGAAAATTTCACCCAAAATTTTGTGCTCAATACTTACTTCAGTACTTACTATTCTGCTTTACATTTCTGAGGAGTTTCACTTTTCACACTAGAAAACCCCAGAACTACAGACTTTGGTCCCTTACAACCACACACCTTGAACAAAAAATTCTAAATGTCTTAGGAATGTCTCCCAGCTAAGAGAACCAGAATATCTGAAAGTGAGTACAGTTTTCACCAAATAGGGAATTTCTCATTCAGCAGCATGCTTTTCTCTCTCTCTCTTTTTCTCCCTTATTTTAAAAAACTTTGTAATGATTTTGCTGGTTACTACATGGTTGGTTTTTAAACACATTGTTTCTGGTCACAAAGGCAACGGTCACTTTGTCCATAACTGGAAGGCTAATCTACAGCGGCTGCTGTCTCCTCAGCTGCCTCAGCTATTGCCCTTCCAAAACACGGGTGCCCTGAAGGCTGCACACATTTGTGCTTACCACTCAAGCTGGGTAAAGTTTGCCCCCATACATCAACCACCTTAAGGGTTTTACCTCAAAACTCTGCCCAGAAGTTACTTACTTCATTTCTGATGTAAGTATATGTTTTACTTGTGCAACGACTAGCAACCATGATCCTTTAGGAAACAGATTATAAAAAGATTGTTTATTAAAAGAGAACAAACAGCCATGGGAAAGGTATCTCGCTTTCAGGCATCTCGCTTTTCACCTTCCTTGACCCAGAATTTGAGACACACAGGGGAAAGTCTGAGATAAAGATAGAAGCTTCCATAGAGCTAATCCATCAGAACCTTAATTGCAAAGGATCTGACACAATGTCCCATATGTTCACAGACATCGCTTTAAGTACCTTAAACAAGCCCTGGACACCGACAAATTTAAAACTAAATCTTTCAGGCAATTGAGGTCCATATCTTCAGTTCAATCAGCATTTAAATTGCCACCAAAAGCCCTGAAATGTCAGCCTAATTTTCTTATTCTTAGTATTCAAGTTTGAAAAGTGTGTTCTCAAAGTAAGACTGAAATGTGAGGTAACAAAATCTGCAATGATTAGCTGGAACAATCTCCAGAGAATGCCCATTCTGCCTGAATCTTTACATCATTTCCACTATAACTTTCCATACATCACCAGCTACACTAGTTACATGATACTAAGGCAGACTACAGCACCTGGGAGCATACCTTCCCCCCTTTATTCTCATACCGCCCTTAAATCACTTCACATATTAACTTCTACTTAATCTCTAGAATGAACTGTTAATCAGAAGCATATGCATACTTTTGATTACACTGTTTCCTAAGGACAGTATAACCTTATCTTGTTCTAAACTATGCTACTTCTACTGTAACTGAGTCAACATTTAAACATTATGACAGGCCACTGTGTACTGAGGATGGTTTATAAAATTGAAGTAATTGGAGGTTATACTGATTTAGTGCAACTTTTCTCATAGTTTGCAATGATGAAGATGATGTTGACCACACCTGAACAAAAGCTAGACGTCAGGAAAGCAAGCAAAAGTAGAAATAAAACTCAACATTGTACACCCTCATCAGCTGAAGCACGATGTTAACACAAGAACAAAGGGGTATTAACCTGGCCATTAGTATTTTTGGAATAGAAATTTCAAGAAATTTTTAACTGTTTAATTAATGAGTTTCTGGAAGACTTTTCCATAAGGAATATACAGAGTAGCAAATGTAAGTACTAAACATACTTAAATTAAATGTACTTTAAATAAATGCAGCCAAAACAAATTTCAGATGAGATTATGTAATATGGCTACTTGCAATAAGATAGGACCATTCTCATTAACCCAGAAAATCAAGTCCCATCCTATATTCCCTAAGACAACTTAAAGGAATCAAGCAATGACAACTCATGATTCTGTCCAGAACATGGAATTTTCCTCCTTTAAGCCCCCATTACTGAGGTCGATGGGAGAATCTGTTTTACATTTGAAGAGTGAATAAATAAAGTGTTAGCCTGAGGTTCAAGGCGAAACACTTCTAAAATATGAATTCTGCAAACTCAAAGACCAGAAGGCAAATAAAAAGAAAAAAACATCTGTTACTTCTTAAAATCTCATGGTTTCTAAGCCACTGGAGGCAGAGGAAGGCTGATTCATGACTTCTAAATGCTTAGGTTGACAATTCAAAGAAGCAAAGTGTGAAGGAGTCCAAAACTTAGCACACAAAAGCACTAGGATGCCTAAAAATGGAAGAGTGTAGATGGCTAATTTAAACATCCAACTTTTAAGTGAGACTTCTTGAAATCTGCTGCTGCTGTTGCTGCTTTCGAGCAGGAAGCAGCTACGAGTTTTGACTACAGCCCTCTCATTGCTCACGAGCTCTCACTCAGCCTGTTGTCTTGGCCACGATGTTTTTTGTTTTTCAGCTGCTTTGAGGTCTTCTTCCTCCTTTTTGTCCTGATTCATTGCCAGCCACAGTTCTTCCTCCTCTAGAGGTCGGTCATTTCTAAGCAAATGTCAATGGACCGATTAAGAAAAACCCTTTAAAATAATGCCAATATATGAGAAAAATCATGGACTTTATCCTGTTACTGATAGACTAGTAAAATTCCTGTTAATTTTAAAAGCTTCAGTACTTCTCAAGGTTAAGGCTTGCTTCTTCACCTCTGTTTTTAAAAGACAACTCACCTCTAATGTATCTGCACTCAAATTAGACCAATGTACTGCAGTAGTATTAAAAATAATTGTTTGGTATAATTATAAAATTAATTTCTATTATTTCCAGCAGACTCCTGAGAGCAATTTGTTGAACCTTCGAGGTGGGATCAAACACAACTATTTGGTAGAGGTAACGAGGATGACTGAGAATTCTCATATGTTTTTGAAGATATGGGCAGGCACAAGTTTCAAGCACAAATGGTGGGTCAGCGAAGGACTCCTTTCACAATACTTCCACAGCTGCTGTGGCTCTCTGGTCTCATCCCTTCACACTTAGCTGGTATTTTTCCAGCTTTGAGTGCTCTGTCTCTTTATACCATCTGCTACTTTTGACATGACACGACAGAGAAGCAGGAATCTCTTCCTAGGTTACAACATGAGGACACGGTAAGACCTTACCACCAACTTGACACCTTGAACAAAGTTGCAGCTACGATGGGGGGAAAAAAACCCAATAAAAACAAGGTGTGTTCTCTGCTCCACTAGCAGCAGCAAGCCCTGCATTCCTTATAGAGCAAAAAGTGCTTCAACACTTGATTAGATCCTTGATGGGAAGATCAAATCTCCAAACCGCTCAATCTCTTCTGTGACAAACAATTCAATTTGTTTTGAATTTCATGCAATGCAGCTGCCACTCTGTAGGCTTTGCACTCTAATTATACAAGTTTGAAGGTACTTTGGACTCATATTACAGTGGGTAAGCAAGCATCCTATTACTTCCCAAAGAGAATATTTGTCTAAATAAAAAGAGAAGATCAGCTACTGACACCAAACATGGGAACAAGTTCTTATATACTCCAAAAGGAAAATTTGATAAAGATATTTCAGGCAGCTTTGATAAACTAAGAGCATTGAAAATTCTTTTAAAAATGGGCTACGTAAAAGATAACACTTCAATGTGTCAGTAGTAAAAGAGTAAGTCCTTGTTTTACACTTGTTTTGTTTTTTACAGTTGTCAAGTAGTACCCAAACTCTTCAGCTTCTTCCACCTTTATCCTACTGTCCTAGTTACAGGTGCTGGGACTAGTTTATTACTATGTAGGTATAACCAAAACTGTGTATCCTACACCCTCTATGCCATTTCTGATGGACTGTCAATAAATGGCTCATTTTTCAGCAGCTGCCCAGGGCGCACCTGACACCTCAGGCTACAAGCTGGATGTTAAAGAACCCTGCGAGGCAGGAGAGTGTTTCTTTGTCTTCACATCAATGACTCAGATATGATAACTCCCCTCTCAGGAGGTATTAGCACCTTCACAACCAGCCTGAGGGATCATCTCTGCTATGGGCCATACTAGACTGGCATAATAGGCAGCTGCAACAATATACACCATTGAAGATTTCAAAAATATCCCATGACTCACAGAGTCAAATCACCCATTGTGAAACTCCCTGCCCTGGGGGAGGTACTGGGCATTCCCATCTGAAGCTGAGCATATAAAATCTTGGGGTTTGGGGACTTCTGGTACCACTCGGATCCAGAGGAGGATCAGAACTCCAATAGGACTGCGACTGCCACTCTCAACAGGACTGCGATCATCACTTCGACACAACTGTGACCAGCATCCAGACCAACAAGTTTTCCTTTCCTTTTACTTTGCACCCAGAGGGACCACATGGTGCTCAGCACAGGGGCCAATGAACACTGTTCTGTTCTTGTCCTAGGGGGCTGGGTTACACATCTGTCTTTGTGGGTTAAAACCAGTTTTCTCATTGTATTTATTTTAATCTTTTTAGTAAATTGTAACCCTGACTTGTAATCTCTCTTGAGTTGGGTTCATCTCTCCTGCCAGTTTACTTTTAAACCAGCACACCTACTTTATGTTAATGGGCACAATGAGTCAGGAGTTAATGAATATCAAACTCTAAACCCCTTCACAAATACATTCCATCTGGGCACAGACCAGACCTGGGCTTTGGTCTTCTTCATCTCAACATCAAGTACACTTCATATCAAAATCAAGTTTACCGAGTAAAATACATCCATGACCTCTGGAGCAGGAAGACAACCTCATGACTGCAAACTGAAGCACTTTCATAAGCAAGGTCCAAAGCCAAGCCCCCTCAGCCTGCTCTATTAGAGGCCACAAAAGCACAGAGGAGCATCTAACACTCTCTTCGCTCTCTGATGGCTGGGTTCAGGGTCCCCACTCAATGCAAGGAATGACACAACTAAAGCACTCTACTCTTGCTGTTCAACATTTCACCTGACTGACTGTCCCTCTCCAGGTGTCTAATGCCCAGCAGAGCGAAGTCAAAGCTTCACAATAAATCTGTGACATACTTACCACGAAAAACAAGTAATGAACAGTGTCACATTCGTGAATAGAAAGATTTATAGATTTATTTTCACCTTCTAGGTTCCCTCTGTATTTTAGAAGGTAATTATAAAAACAGAAAATAAGTTAACTTTTAAAATTCACGTTAGTTGGTATTTGCTGCTTGTACATTAGGGAAAGGAGGTCATTAGGACACAGTCTGAGCCATCTGTTTCTCTCAAGTACTGTGGCTGCTATGGCAGAATTGCTGCTCTGGACTTGGGAAGCAGTTGCTGACCTTGAATTTGCATGAAAAAGTTAAATATTTTAGTGGTAACAAAACAACTGTTCTATGAGTAATAGTTTTATATTATCCCAAGGGCCATGAGTTTGTTTATAATTACTCAGAAATAACTTTTTCATAACATAAACTCTCTTACTTGACCACATCTCTACAGCTGCCTTAGCCTGCTGTGTCTGCAATTCAGAAAATGAGAATTCAAATCCCTTTCCATATTTTTTAAACATTGTTTCTGAATGCACAACTGGAGGAAAGTTACACAAGCATAACCTTGTCTGTCCTCCTCTCAATCCGAACAGCAAAGTACAATACAGATAGCAGAAGAAAAATCTGCTAAGATCTTCAACAAGTCCTTAATCTATAATTAATGTCAACATCCTCTAAAGTCTATAATT
This sequence comes from Neopelma chrysocephalum, assembly GCF_003984885.1. Classification (NCBI taxonomy): domain Eukaryota; kingdom Metazoa; phylum Chordata; class Aves; order Passeriformes; family Pipridae; genus Neopelma; species Neopelma chrysocephalum. The sequence continues at coordinate 25,953,513 of NW_020897694.1, read as the reverse complement.
CTTGCATCTCACATTCATATTTTAAAGGTACAGTAGTTCTGAATTATGCTGGGTATGAAGACAGTTTAAAAATTAATGAAATAGAATCACTTTTAACAGGTAACAACATAAATAGCATTGGTTTTCAAAAGGTAGAAACTAATTTTTTTTCTTTGAAATTAAGAAAAAAATCGTTATACAACACTTGTTAAAATATCTAACTTTTTAATTTTACTTTCATGATCACAGAATGATTTAGTTTGGAAAAGTCCTCTAAGCTCATCAAGTCTAACCATTAATCCAGCACTTCCAAGTCCACTGTTAAAACCATGTCCCTCAGTGCCACATATGCTCATCTTTTAAATACCTCCAGCGATGGTGACTCCACCACTTCCCTGGGCAGCCTGTTCCAATGCTTGTTAACCCTGTCCATGAAGAAATTTTTCTTGATATCCACTCTAAGCCTCCCCTGGTGCAATTTGAGGCCATTTCCTCTTTGCCTCCTAATGTATGATCATAATAGTCTGCATACTAGTGTTCCTCACCCCACCACAGGCATTGCTGAGAATTAATTTTTCTCCATCAAACCAAATATCCAGCAACATACTGATGTGCTGTGAATTTTTAAACACATACAATGACTTTCTGGGTTATGCCCACTCACTTAAAAAAGATGTAGCCAAATTTGAAAGGCACCGGTTAAGCGCAGTTCAAAAAATATTCAACTCACCATTGGCCACTGTGTTTGCAGCTAGTCCCTACAGCTCACAAAACTGTTGCTTTGGTAATGAAATCATCACTCTTTTCTCCACTTCATCATCTTTCTCCTGAACTCTGTGTGCTTGGAATTATATTGTATGTGTAAAATCTCTGCAACCCAAAGGTTCTTCAATAAAATAATCTTTTTGACTGTTTGAATCTGTTTACTTCTAGTGAAGGCACTCAGGTTTAATCCCAATGCTTGCAGAACTCCCTACAAGTCCTTACAAGAATATCCTTCACTAAGCACAGAACTCTTTTGCCATCAGTTAATAGAGGGCATACACTTCAGGTCTTCTAAGGAGAGGGATACCCTAATCCCAGTGAAATACCACTTCCTCACTGGGGTAAGAAACACAAAAGGAAAGAACTGTATTCCAACAGAAGAACAGGTATCAACATGATTGTAGCATTTGTTGTTGGATTATCAGTACTGGAAAAATCAACTGGATATGGCCAGCAGAAGGAAGATTTTTTAGTCTTCAGTACTGCATCAACAAAAATTTGAAGATGGTAACTCTAGGCAGCTACTACCAGTGAAGGAGACTGAAGCCAGATGAAAAGGGTGTAGTGTTATCATTTCAGTTTGGATTCAGTTTGGATGTATTGATGCTTGCAAGCAAAGGCACAACTGCAGGTATGCAAGCCATAAAGCCTCCAAAGGATCCTACATTTATATAGACAACTTCTTTTAAGTAGATAGTCAATAAAAAACATGCTACATGCCATAGAAGTAGGTAGTGCCATCTACAGTTGGGTTGTCAGGCACTTTCCATTTTTAAACACTGTTTTCAGCTACTTCGAAAATTTTGTTAAGTTGTGTTTTTCCCTAAGCAGATTTTGTTAGAGAAGTTTTAACCACAGCAGTTTAGGCACACTACTAAAAATGAGAAGAGGGAAACATCTGATGTCTTTCAAGTATTTCTTTGCAAAGGTTCAGTTGGTATCAGGCTTCTGAGAAAGTACTTAAAATCTGGACAAGGAAAAACATAAGGTCAGAACCATTCCAGGAAAAAGTATAATGTTTTGAGAAAGTCTAATTTATGGCCTAATACACCTGTTTCAGAATATGTTTATGTTTGAAGGTTCAAGCTAAAAACAGGAACATTCTTTTAGACATTTTTATTTAACAATTTTAGATATATTTATTTAAAAAATCACTTCTGTGAAAGCTCCACCCCAATGAACCAAAATGCTTCACAGTAAAAGAACTGACATATCCACCTCCTCCCACCTGAAAAAATCCAAAAGATTGATGGAGAGCTGGATACAGTGAACAGAGTGAAAATTATTATCATATAATTGCTTTCCCTCTGCCTCCAACATTGTCCTCTGGAAGGAGTTAATGATTTCAGCTTCTTGTAGTCTAAAATTAATGTAGGATTTAGCTTTATGACTGTGGAATCTACTGAAGCATCAGGTGTTTTGGCAATAGAGAGGAACATGCACCGCCATTATTTTGAAGCTGTCATTTGCATATATCCAGACAAGCATGCAAAACCAAACTGAGATATTGTTCAAAATCCCCTAGGAGATTCACACATTTCAATCTCTCTCTCTCCCCTCGCGACTACACTGCTGCGTCCCATTAAAAGTCTTCTCAATCATGCATTAGTAATTCCCAACAAGGACTGCAGCCTGTTGTTGTATCATCTCTGAACTGCCCAGGAGAGACGTGCTAGGATGCCCAACACCTCAACATCCTCACACTTATGCCAACTGAAGATCTTTGTGTGTGACAGTCATTCCGAAATTGCCCCTAAACCCAGAAAAGGGCCAGAGTTGAAAACCGCTTTACACAATCTGAACACAGAGGGAGTGTAGTGACAACAATTTCCTTAGCAATATGTGAATAGGAGACCAAAATTAACTTTAGCTGTACTGCAGATAGAAGTCAGGAGGTTTTCCCTTTGTCTGTATCCCACAGCTCTGAAGGCACAAGTCCTGCTTAGGAGCAATAGGTTAGCCCAAAGTCCTGGAGGTTTTCCTACCCCAGGGACAGCACATCCCATAAAAAGAGCCTTCTCGGTTGTTCACCTTCATTCAAATCTTTCCAAATCTTCTGCTCCTCAGAAGGACAGAAAGAGCATTAATTAAAATGTTATTTTACTGCCCTCAACAAACTTGTAGAAATGTTAATGATTTTTGGGTAGGATTAAATGGTCTAGTCAGAGATAAACTGAACAAGATAGTGTCTGTACGCTGCTTAACTAAGAAGAAACAATCTGTCAAACACGTCCCTTTGGCAGGATGACATTCAAATCTGAAGGTGAAGTCTTTTCCTGTGCTGAAATAGATCAAACATTGGCACTTGACAAGTGTACTCTATCAAAGCAAACAGGACATTAATGCATGCAGTTGATTGTTAGCTCTTCTTTGAGAGCACATGATACCACAACTTTGCAATAAAAACAAGAGTCAGAAACCATGAAAACAAGAGCCAGAAACCACAATCCCTAGCACTGGCTGGGGCACATACAACTTGGCAGAACCAAACCCAGGCAGAAAAGGAAGAGTTTCTGAAATGGGTCTCAAGGTTTGCTGTGTTCTTACACCCTTGTTGGTGGCAGGACCTCTGAAGAACAGCTGCATTTGTGGTCACTATCATCCTCAAGTTTCTGCTCCAGGCTGCCTCCATGCACAGTGCCCATCCCCAGTGCACCCAAGTGGTTTGCTGGATGTGGGTGCTGCTTGTAACAAGCAAATTTTCTTGAAAGGAGTTGGCTCTTATAAACATGTTATATCTATTTCTTTCTGGTTAACCTTCTGCCTTGTGGTTGGGTGACCCCAGCTAGTAGGTAAACCCCCATCCAGTCACTCTTACATGAAGACAACAAGAGTTTTTTTCTTTTCCTTCTTAGGCAGGTACTTGGAGTTAAAGATATCTAGTTGATATCTAACATGCAGTTATACAACTTTTATATATAAAACTTCCCCCATATTCTGGAGAAAAAAACAATCTCCAGAAATCTGTAGTATCTTCCATTTGTTAGAAACACAGATCCATATTTCTCTTACATAGAAACTTTTAAGTATAAGCAACGTACAGGCCTGTTAAGTCTCACACTTATAACGTGACTCTTGCAGTTGGCCTCCCACAGCTCTCCAAGCCATGGTTTTTACGCACTGGCAAATTTATCATTTCCCTTCTACTCCACAGGGTTGTCATTTGTGCTGTGGCTCCTTGGCAAGGCCTTCACTGGAAGAGATGCTTTCTGAGCAGCATACTCTCTACTGCCATGACTAGCTTCTCTTCTGTGATCCTAGTATGCCAAGCAACCTCCCTGACTTACTACCAGTGCCTCTGACCTGGTTTCTCTCAAGCTGAATTTTAGGAAAGGTCATCATTCTGAAAAGACACTCCTCTGGAGTCCAGAAAAATAATTATAAGCATTCACTTATACTTGAGCTGTGCTTGAAGCATTGCTTCCAAACTACACCATCATGATTTTTATCATGCAGAACCAACTGCATATTCAATATTGAAACTTAATAGCATTTCTGCAACATTAGATGCTACCTCACAAAAGTACATACATATTTTCCTGTAAAGACCTTACTCTTAAATGGGTTCACATATCATTGTTCATCCCTTTCCTACCATTTCAAATAAAAAAAGAGAAAAAAAAGGTCTGCAAAATGTTCATCAATACATATTCTGCTTATAGACTCTGTAAACTACTAAATAATCTGAGGACTGCATCTTGTTTTCCTATTGTACAGCAACCACAAGCTGCATTCTACTTGCTTAGACTTCTATTAATTCATCAAGAAAGCCACCACACATGAGAAACAAAATTCCTGTGTTGGAACAGCTTTGTCATCCCTATTCTACAATTACAGAAGGAGGGAAAATGGCAGTGTCACCTTTTCTGGTTCTTTGGGCACTGAGCCCTTAAGTGCGCACTAGCAAGCTTCATGGTATTCAGAACTGCCACTAAGGAAGCAGCTATGGGTTTACTTTCCTTGCCCTTGCAAGGATTTATAGAGTCCCACCCACCATGCCTAGGACAGAAACAGGCACAAGAAGAAACATCTCATATCCATCTTCATCAACATCACATTTATTTTTCTAATGATAAATTTAATATAATAAATGAGATGAACGTTTTATTCCTCACTCAGCTGTCAAGAGAAAAAAAAATTATGGTTACTGTCAAATACCTCACTAAGATGTATGAAGATCACTCAGGTTAAGATGCAAAGAAGCTAATATGCCACGTCACGCAAACAGAAATGAAGAAGATTGACTGGGAACGTTTCTGAGCCTGTATTGTGCTAGACTTCTCTTCCTCCTAAAAGTACTCAGTACTCTGAATGCAAACTGAAACATGCATAAACATAAATTTTGTGAATGACACATCAGGAACACTGAAATCTCACTGTCCTTTTTCCTATCAAAAACAGAAAGAAGCAACATGTTCTAGAAAGTCACCTGAGTTTATTTCCTTGTAGTCTACTCCTTAAAGATAAAATAATTCTGCTACATCAAATACAAAATTCAGAGTTCATACACACCCAGAATAACTGCTTCTTTTTCTCCATGCTGCTTGAAAAAAACCACATCAAAATGCACTGTTTCTTCTTTTTAGGACTGTATTGCCAAACATCCCTGCTGCTGGCACCCTGTGGTTCTCCCCTTTCTATCTTGTCACCTAGTCTCACCACAGCTCATTAGAGAACCTTCCTTCAAGTGCCCTGGTGCAGGCTGGAAAGACAAACATAAACACAAGGAAATCCTCCTTTATTGTGGCTTAAGCACGCTTAAGATTGCTCAAGGGGTTGTTTTGAAACCTACACTATAACAATCAGATTAATGAAGGTGTAATTTAAAAAATGCAGATGTATACTTTCCATAATTTAAAGCAGACAAGTCTTTCTCAAGTAAGCTCCATGGACAAAAAGGAAAGTGAATGCCTTACATCTGCTGAAAATACATTCCTTCTCTGTGCTTTGATCAGTCCACTGGCCTCCCTTGACACCCAGCAACTACTTTTTTCCCTATAAGCCACTGGGGGACAGCCGCCAAGCCCAGTTCCACCTCTTCGGCCAAAGCACTGCCATTCCACAAATAACTTTTCTCTGGGCACATCTGCTCTCTGAACAGGCAAAACAACATACACACACGCTGGCTTTGTACCCACTGTCTTTTTTTCTGCTGGGTTTGGCACTACTCTTTTGAAACAGATTTTTCTCAGGTCCTCAACACCTTCAAGTCTCCTGAAATAGCAGAGAAAAAGCACCAGATCTTCTGTCCAGGCTGAAACCTTTGCACCTCCTTTGGTAAGGTGTAACCTAAGAATTCCCCTTTCCCTCTCATCTGGCTGGAGCAAAGGCAGTGTAGCCCCAGTTAAATAAACACTGTCCTTATGTGCTGCAACCAGCACACAGCAACTTCAACTCAAGGACAAGTTACACCTCTTTTAACAGCAAGTTAGCAGAGATCAAAAGAGATGATAAAGAACTTAACTTTGCCACGCTAGTGCTTGCTCACTAAAGCTCATAAGAAGTTACTGAATTATTTATTTGAGAACAAAAAAAAAAGGCTTTAATTTGAAAGTGGCAAATGGCCTCATTTCCAATGCTGTTAATTCAACACCCTTAATCAGTATCCCAGAGAAATGTATTTATTAACCATAAAACAAGGCTTCACAGATTTTACTTTCTCAGCTGACTATTATCCCTATTATGTGGGGATTAAAGGTATGTAGAAGTATTATAATTTCTTTTCCCACCCAAAAAGCTTTTACAATTCATTAAACTCCTTATAAACTGATTTTTTTTTAAAGTGTATCTTAATTTTGTTGTATTTTTCTCATCGCTGGTTTTACCACACTTTTTCTTTTATTATTATTGTTACTAATTTTTTTTTCTAGCTTCTTTACCATATTTCCAAATGGCTTTGTATTTTAAATTGATGCCTGCTTTATCATGGGCTGTGCATTCCTACCTACACCATGGTTTCTGCCCCTTTCTACATGTTCCCTGTAAGAGCGTTCCCCATTCCATTTCCCCAGACAAGATCTCCTCACCTCTCCTTTTTTCCCAGCAACTCAGCAGGTGCAATCCTGACCTATTCATACCGGCCAAGAAGCAAAAGACAGATACTGCAGGCAACCTAATGGCTATTCCTACAAAGCAGGCAGCTTCCAGGTAGGATGTTTATCTCTCTCAAATGCAGCTCCATGCACATTCCCAGGTGATGTGGGCTTCTGGAGGAGGAAGGGGGAAAGCAGCGAAGTGCAACATTGACAAGCATTTTGGAAAAACCTTGGCCAAAGGATAGAATCACTGAATCATTTAGTTTGGAAAAGTTCCCTAAGATAATCAAGTCAAACTGTTAACCCAGCACTGCCAAGTCCATTGTTAAACCATGTCCCTCAGTGCCACATCTACATGTCTTTTAAATACCTCCAGGGACAGTGACTCCAACCACTTCCTGGGCAGCCTGTTCCAATGCTTGAAAACCCCTTCAGGGAAGAAATTTTCCCTAATATCCACTCTAAATCTCCCCTGGTGCAATGTGAGGCCATTTTCTCTCATCCTGTTGCTTGTTACTTGGAAGAAAAGACCAATCCCCACCTCAGATGAGGCAGTACCAGGCCAATCAACAGACCACAGCTTCTGAGCAAGGTCATAATATGGCAACAGAAAGATGCAGAAAGGCAAGCCATGAGATACTGCAAATCCTTGAACACCTGAGACACTCGGCTGTGGCCCTTGTGGAACCCTCTATGTGAATCCTTCCAGGCTCACAATGCTTCCACCTGCTTTACTACCAACAATTCATCCAGCATTGCCCTAGCCCTCTGGACGCCTCTCCAGCTGTCTGAAGGAGTGCCTGATGGCAGCCTTTGTCAGAAGGGCTCTAAGGAAAGCCAGCATAACCTCTGCAAGAGCGCTAGACCTTTCCTAGCAGTGATCTCCTTGACTTATCTCCTCCTTGCTTCTCCCAGTACATTCATACGCAGGCAAATGGGAACACACACAGTCTTCCTCATGTTGTAGTTGCACTGTTTGAAACAGAGGAATAAATTCATATTTATCTGTCATCAAAGGGAGTAATAGAGGAAAGAAGTCAAGTCTTTCCTGCTCACTTAAAGAGATCACTACAGGGATCCCCTCTAGTGAGCCCCATTCCACTCTGCCAACTCTTATCCTTTTAAAAATGTGTCTTATCCTATTAAACACATTTTCCTAAAACTTCAGTATCTTGAATCATGTTGTCCAATACCCTGATAATTCATCTGGAAAAAAAAAAAAACAGAGTCTTGTTTTCACAGTTTCATGTGAAACATTAAAAGCCCAGTACAAATACAATTTAAAAATCTCCAAAAAACACAGATTAAAGGGGAATTATTTTTCCCACTTTTTACACATTTAAAGTTTATTTTCTGATGTTTGGATATAGCAATATCATGTCCCTGAACAGACCACGGGGACTCTGTCTTGTATGGCCTATGACTTGCACGTACCTGCTAAGAAGTTTCTCCACCAACGCTCAATCACCCCATGTTCCCCACAGGCTCTCTGAAGAAAGGTCACTCTTTTCACATTTGCTCTAATTCACTCTAGATTTGTCTTCTGAAAGGGAGAAGAGTAATAAAGCATGACATACCAGGCTCTTTCCTACACTACCCTTCCCCCTTCAACTGATTTTCATGTTCTTCATCTGTAAACAGATGCCTCACTTCCACTTCGGGTAGGATCTTACATTCTGCTAAGAGGGAACAAGAAACTATCACATGGTGAAGCAGAAGACAATTACTTCCCTAGCCCTTCTCAAACATTGGTTGAACTTCATTGTTTAGAGTTTCCCCTGATTGCTGTTCCCCATACAACATAAGTCAGGTGCAGGTCGGCAGACTGGGAAAAGTCACGTAGGAAGGAGGATTATTGGATATCCTACACTAATTACACTAGTCCTGAAACTCTAGATTAAACCCAGTTTCATTGTGTCCTCTAGCACCTGACTGAGATTTAAGCAGAGGGCAGAGCAGGATGTCACCTTTCAGATTGACAGCTTACTAGACTGAAACTTTAATGAACTCTACTCGCAGAAGCTAGGCTCAAGCGGCCCAGGCGCCATGCAGCAGAGCTGAGACACAACAGCAGTACTGCGCATTACAGTCCTTAAACTCCCACCCATTTTATACTGCAGCCTTTTGATTTCACGAAGGAATTTTAAAATGTGCTAGACATACACAGCAGCTTATCACTTATCATCTATAATACTCCACAAAATGAACTGCATAATATAATGTTATGAGTCTCCATTATCTGTAATGGCAAAGCTCCTGCACTAGCTCACTGAGTGTACACTGATTTTGATCTAACCAGGAAAAGAAGTTAAATAGCCAGGCCAAAGAAAAACTAGGAAGCCTAAACAACACCTTGTAAAATCAGCAATTGCCAAGTCAAACATGCCATGCCAAGAAAAGGTTGGGAGGTGAAGGTGGCAGGGTTCTTTCTTACATTTTCTTTCTTCCTTTCTTTTTTTTTTTTTTTGAACAAAGAAAGAGAAAAGAAAAAGAACAGGGGAAAAAAAAGGAAAAAAAACCCCTGCTTAGAAAACTGACACCTACATGCAAACACTGCTTCAAAGCTTTTAGCACAATCTCCCGGGCCAGAACAATAGCGGCTCTATGCTCTCAACCAGCTCAGGCTGTTCCAGGCAGGAAGAGGGTGCCCTCGTCTTCTATAGCAAATGTATTTCTGTCTGATGCTCGGGTCTATGAAATCTGGTTCAAACTCTTGAGAATTCATAGTCTACCAAGCAGGACAGTGGGCAGCAAGTAGGTACTCCAGTGACTGAGGCTGTGATTAGATGCTTTCAAGCAAATTTGCCTACCCCAATCCTGCTCAATTTCTGCAGTACTCAGGCTGGAAAAGAGGGAGAACCACATTTAGAGATAAGGCTGCATTTCAAAGCACTCCTTGTTCTTCCAATGTCCTCACCGTGCCTGCAAGCCAGCAAAACAATAACTGTGCAACAGGTACTGATACCTTGCTGTGTAAGAGGAAAGCACAGATTTGGCATGAGAGCTGTCTACCTGCTAAATAAAAAATAAAAATAATCTGTCAGCTGTCAGGTCTATTAAAAAAATTCTTAAAGTAGGCCAGTTAGAGAGGGTTAGCTTATTTAGCTGCCACAGGAACTAAAATACTCCTCTCCACAGGTTGCCCCAAGGAGGGTTGACCTAAATAAGGATTTATCAGATGCCCCAAGATCAGCATTGATCCATTGAGGGCTTTAAACATGGCTCTTGAGCTCTAGGTTCATCTCAGAAACAGACGTTAAAAATACCAAATGTTCTTCTGTGAAAACCAGTTTCTCTCAACCAGGAAAATAAAGACAGCAGGGACAACAGTCTTGACAAAGAGCTGAAAGCATTTCTTGCAGTGAGCCACGCAAGCTGCTGTGTCTTCTGCCCAGTTTTATGGCATGACTAGAGAGGTGCTTGTTGCTTGACCTGCATGTGGACATCCCTCTCACACATCATTAAACTCCTGCAAGCATCCCTGCTGAGCATCTCGGCAAACACAGTCCCATCCCAGGACTTCTGGTGGAAAAAGCCCAGGGAGAAAACTGCAGGAGTCTGTAGTGCCACAATTCCATCTCAGAACAAGTCTGAGCAGTTGCGAGAAGAGGGCAAAGCAAGCTGCTGGCCGGCTGATCTCTTGCCATAAAGGTCCTTAGGATCATTGGTTTAGTAATGGCATGCCATGTAACATATATAAAAGTTCACCACGTGATCATTCCAATCAAACACATGGTTTTCAGATGGTGGGAAAACAAAACAATGCAACGAAGTGTTTTATATCAGTAGTAGCAGTCGCATACAGCCATCCTGTTTGCTACGCTCTTCATATCTCAGAACACTGGGGTTGAACCACCTCTTCATATTGGAAATGCAGCTTTCTCTAAATGAACTCAATGCAAGTTCTTTCCCCAGACTAGCACATCATTTTAATACCACAAAAGACTTGCAGGACTGTTTCTGTACCATGGTATAAAGAGAACTGATAAGAGAAATGTACACTCAGAAGATTTTTGCACTGATACAAGTCATGTTAACATGTAAAGGTCCATGACTTGTATGTTAAAGTGGGAAAACTTGCTGGTAGGACAAAATCATAATCAAAATCCTTCCTCACAAATCTAAAACCCTCAAGGGAATGGAAGATCTATGTCAAGCAAGTTACTCTAGACATATACTTCCACATCTTGTAATGTAAGTGGAGATTGTGGCATGATAACGTCTCCAGGAAATGCTTCATAAGGATTGTAAGTTTTGACTACCATTTACAGAAAGTGCAAATGATACAAAAAGAACCCAAAACACCAAAACCACAACCAATCAACCGACCAAAAAAAAGCTCCAGAAAGCAAGGTTCATTGGAAATATCCTGAAGTGACCTGTTTTTCAAAAATCTTGACATCTTATTTGAATGTAAAGGCAATGAAATACACTATTCAGTCACTATTGTGATTGAATTAGTCACAATATTGAAAACATTAATTTGCTCCTGACTTATGCCTATGCTGGCTATTCTCCATTGGGATGCTCCCTGCGTATTTTAGAAAGAGCAACTTGCACAAAGGGAAGCAATTCAGTTAAAAAAATCCCAACAGGTTGGGCCTTCTGCCAAACACCCATGGCTTCTCAGGACAACTGAGCAAACAGCCTCACTTCTGTTAGTACACCTGCAACAGCAGAAATGTCATCAAATCCCTAAACTGTTACTGACCTGCCAGAACAACTGTCATAAAACAAAATTAAGGCCCATCATCCAGTTAAAAGGATTTCTGAGAGCAATTTACAACAGCAATCTATACACCCATACCCAGGGCAATATGTGATTAGCAGTGTCCTACCACAGCTCATCTGGCATCTTACAGCCCTCACTGTGCCTACGGCTTCATGGGGTGGGGAGCACAACCTGCACTCCTGTTAATAAATACCAACACCCATTCCAAACTCCAACTTCAAAGTGCTGCTTAACGCCTCCTCTGAGAGAAAGGCTGAGTGACTTCTCTTCAACTGTACTCATCTGTAGCAAATTTCACTATCAGTAAGTCAATGTGTAATTACAATCATCCATCCATAAAAGCTGGGGGACAGAAAAAGAAAAAGGGATGTGTCCTTATTTTTCAGGCATTAAGGAGAGAATCAGGGATTTTCCAAGAATCCAGAAAGCAGAAAACAAGAGTGGTCAAAAACTTGTGGCTGTCATTTCTTTGGATACATGCCTGCATACACACAAACATATACATATGCACAGTACACTACAGCTTTAAATGGTAACCAGATCAAGATGACCTTCACTTCTGAACACAAAGTACTTGTACCACCAGAGGTGTCTTAAGTGATTCAGTCTGGACTCAGGCTCCATTTCTTGGTCTATTCATTCTGGCAAGATCAGCTACTTGATAAACATCAGAGAGATGCTTATCACAGGGACTCCAGTACCTCACTGCTTCAACAGAGAATCAGTTGCCTGAAAAGATCAGCAGAGTAGGAAGCAAAATTTCCCTATTCTCTTGGGTTTAGAAGAAGGGTATTGATGGCAAACAGCAGCCCCCTGCCAAAAGCTGGTATCTCTTATTTAGCCAGCCCAGAAGCCTGTGAAAAAACCACAGGGAGCTAGTAATTAGCTCATCAGCATCAAAAAACCCCAAAGGCTACAACCCAGTGAAAATCTCCAGAGGTAGTGATTACCCAAAGATTCACAACACATGTAGTCCACCTTCACAGAAAAAGTTGCATAATAAAAGCTACAAGGCTGACATGAAGGAAATGAAAATAAATGAAAATAGTTTGGAACAGAAGTGCTATAAATATGCGAGCTATAAGTTGACCAAGTATATTTTTAAGGCGATAAAGATAATACTGCAAATATATCAACAGAGAATAAAATCATCATGTTTCAAAAAGTCTTTTCTCTCAGCACAAAAAAAAATTTACATGGCCCATCAAGCAAACACTGAGTCAGACAGATTTCTCCAGACTAGACAAGTAGGTGTCTGCCTGAGGATAATCTGTACAAAACCCAAAATTCAGATGCATTGATTTGATCCCCTGCAGATTTAGACAAAAAGAAGGGAAAAGTCAAAACAGGAAACTGAAAACTTCATTATCTTGAGCTGAAGAAGCAATTTAAACTGTATACCATGCCAAAACCAAATAAATACTATTAATAATATAGAAGAGTTTGTTGTCTAATAATGACAACAAATGCAAACAAACTTTGTAAAGGCAGAACACATTATTTTAACAGCTCACCACATAAAAATTTCTCTAACATCAAGGGCAAAGGAAGGAGAACAGTGCATCACTTAAATTTCCCCTTATGCTATCATCCAAGAGTTTGTGATTTCACATAAGTCAGAACTTTTCTAGGAGAGACTGTGGAAGAGTCATTAAAGTAGAAAGGTCAGTTATACTTCCAAAAGCACAGCCAGATGGAGAAGAAAATCTCAGAGGCAGATGAAGTGATGATTGTAAATAGGTGGCATTCTTGCCACCATCTTGTCTGAAACAACTGTTTGCTTACAATTAAGTAATAAACAAAAAAACATTCCTAGGAGAGGTGGTATGAGAATCCACATACATCACTTCCTTGACATCTTTTACATCCTGCCTCCCTTGTGTAGAAATTAAGAAGGTGTTTTGGCTGCTGATCTGGAAAAAAGAGTAAAGTCTTTTAAATTTTTTTCTCCATCCAGTGTATTCAATAATAACATTTTTTTGACAATTGGGATTTATACAGACTCTGCAAATGCTTAGATTTTTGAAGAACAAAGTTCACTTACCACAGCGCACTAAAAAAATTAAGAAGCAGCTTAAGAGAACATGAACTTGCCATTTTTAGTAATGCTTGCTGAAACTTCCATGGGACAGCCTTTTCAACACTGTAGTTGGGTTTTAAACATGCACAGTTTCATAATTCCAAAGGAAGATGAAACTCCAGGCATCAAATAGCATCCTATCACAACTACTCAACTTCTTTTCCTAATGTGGAGTCTAGAAAAGGACAAGTAAAACATCTCTGAAAAAGAATACAGAAATTTGGTTCTTTTCTAAGAGGTGATGTATTTAAGAGATCAAAAGGAAATCTCTTGATGTAAAATATAATTTGCAGACAATGTCACCAACATATATTAAAGTATTATTTCTTGAATATCCAGAATGCACAGAACAAGAATCTCTCATCAAAAAAAAAGTGTTCCATAGTAACTAAATACATAAATTCCTTTACAAACCATAAGCTGGAAGGTCAGTGGGGGAAGGGGGAATAACTTCAAAACAGTACTGGAAGAGGTGGCAAGATTCCTTGCTTCCCTTTGAAAGAAACAAAAGCCAGTGAAGGGGTGGGGGAAGACGAATATTAAAACAAGGTACATAGTGTTGAGGTGAAAAAGCCCCAGCTGACGAAAGCCAAGCCCTTTGCAAAGGGCAGTGCAGCTCTTTTTTTCTATCATAATCATTTGAAGCAGTTATGCTATGAGGAGAATGTGTTCCACATCCCATTTCTGTTCTCACAAGTTCTGAGCAGTTCAGCAAACACTTACATGCACCAGGCAAACATAAAATAAAATTGATAAAGGGTTCATTTGCTTTTTGCTCTGAGCAGCATCATCAGTTACCAGTAAAATGCTAGAATAGTTGGTCCACCTCCGTTTACTTTTCCATGTTAATTAGCAGTAGAGGTCAATACACAAAATCATTCATTAAGGACATAAACCTATGTGATCTGACCCACTCTGGATGTAGTTACCAATGTGCTTTCACTGATGACAAAAATCAATCTCTCCCCTCACATGCTTCATGGCCCATCACCATCCTCCCCAGGCTGAATCTCACAAACAGAGCGGACTGAAGTCCACTCTGACGTCCTGTGGAAAGGAGTAGGCTCATCCCAGCTGCCCCTGCCACTGGCATCTGCACCTACAGAGCCATTCAATGTATTGGGGCAAGGCGCCAGCCTAACCAAAGGGGACCCCAGGGGCAGGAAAAGCATAGAGAAATTAGGTTATAGGCTGATCAATTCTCTGATCAATAGGAACAGCAACTAATTTACAGAATTGAGTGCACTGATAATTGGTAATTGGTCTGTGTAAATGAAGGGGAGAGAGGAGAAAAAATAATCCATAACAACAGAAAGGGACAAGAGTAGCTCAAACAGGCTGCATCATCAAAAGCCACATTGGTTGCAAGAAACCATCGGTTGCTTGAACTTATATGGCACACTTTCATCCAGGAGCGTGATCTGTAGGAGGAAGAGGAAGTGTTGTGTTATTTCTTTTAATTAGACCAATTGTAGTTTGTTTGGTTTTTTAATTAGACAAAGGGATACAAGTGGGGAGGACGAGGGGAGAGCAAGCCATGCTTCCCCCCTCTGTGGGGTTGCTGTGATAGCAGGGTTGAGCATCAGTAGTGGGCAGTTATGCAGGCAGGACAGAGAAGAGTGGAAACACCAGTGGAACTGCAGCCTCACCCAGTTTTCATGAGCACAGCAAAGGAAATGTTCTCTCAAGTCACTGCCTCAGCTCTCAAACAAAAAAAAAAAAAACAACCCTGTTCTTACGTGGTCTTTTTGCAGACCACCATGAACACATTGTTTTCATTTTAACATTGTAGCCCCATGTTTAAGGTTTTAACAGTACAGGCCACATGCAACAGGATGATGTACCAGGGTTACTCGCTGTTGAGAGACCCTGAAGCCCAGCAAAACTGTGGCTGAGCGTATATGCTCATCAGCTTTAGGAAACGCAGGGCTGCAACAGTGTTAAAAATGCCAGCTATTCTAAGGCATGACTCACCCACCAGCCATGCAAAGAGCTGGGCTCATTTATACTCCCGATCTCCTGGGCAGCAGGATCCTGGCATATTCCAGCAACCTTTCCTCTCTGCTCTTAAGGTCAGAGCCAGCATGCCAAAGCAGGCATGCCTGAAACCACACAGTCCCTGGGACTGCTTTTCCAGTCCCTAGAACAGCAAATATTTTCACCTGTTCACTCTAATCCCCACATGGCCTGCAGCAGAAGAGGCAACTAGACTCCGTCACCTCCTCCCCGGGGCAGAGAACTGGGTGCACAAGCTACACCAGATGCCTGTTTTCTCAAGCACATCTCTCTACTAGGCAAAAAATTGTTCTCACAGAAGTAAACATCCAGCCTATTAGCAAAGAGGAAGATGGTTTCAAATTTGAAAGGATTATCAGCTGTACTTAATCACTCTGACCACTGGGACAAAGTTGTAACTATGTGGCTGCGAATCTGTGCAAGAGAAAAGCCATTTTGGAAGGTTTTAAGCAACTACAGAGCATGGGCAACCTTTATAAACACCAGAGATAGGCCAACAAGGGGGAGAGAGACAGTGCAGATTTTCCCATGATGCATTGCCATTAATCCAAAGGGACCAAACAGGAGTTGGGAGAGAGAAAATTTAGATGGTGCTTACAATACATACACTTACATATCACGTCTCGAATCTTCCACCAAGAGTGCAAGTGAAGAGTAATTTTCAATATTTTTTAAACTTAGCAGGCAACTATTGCACTGGGGGATGGTAGCAATATGAATCATATTCCACCTAATGACCATGTGACAATTAGACTCACACATTATCATTAATCTGTGGAGCCTTCATCAGGCCTTTGAACAATTTTTAGCAGCAGAGGAAACTAGAAACTACATGATAAATCTTGATTCACTCTGATGTGCTTGCTTACTGTTCTGCAACTTTCATAGTATTACTAAGGTATAGCCCACTTTACTATTGTAAATTTGCAGCCACGTATTACTCTTTGATAAAGTAATCTTTAGGCTTATTCTAAGCACATTTTATTTGTGACTGAAACGAAACTAAGTAGCTAAGCTAGCAGAAAATAAATCATACCAACTATATCAATTGATCCAGTGGCTGAGCACATGAAAGTTCTGCCTTCCACTTAAAACAACATGGCAAAAGACATTGTACAAGAGATGGTAAAAATCACTTGTAAATGTACAGTAGAGCAGAAACTATCTAAATGCCAGCTCTGTGAGATTACCTATAGTACCACAGTTATTTTCTGTCAAACTGTTTGCATGATCAGTTCTCACTGTTGCAGATCACCCTGGCAATGCTCTGACAAAAACCCTCAAAGTACATGGGAATTCAACTCACTGGGAACATCTCAGAGGCTTTGCATGCCATGTGCATGGACCTAATACACTAATTCTATGGAAACTAGGATTGCTCTCAGTTTCTCATGGCTGGAAAAATACCTTCACAGATATTCAGCCAAGCATATATCAATGTAATGCCCTATTCCAGAGTCTAGGGTAAATTGAATGCTCTGAGGCATAGTTAAGGAGTTACAGTATGGAATTATCAAAACTCCAAATGGCATAGCTGCTGCTATGCTGACAGACCACTTAGTAAAACCAAACCAGCTGGGAGTTATGTCCACTAAACACCAATAGCTGTGTGACTAAGGCAAGAGCAGGCACAGTAGGTGGCAAAACATTGGCGTAAGGGGGAGGAACCTAGCATGCAAGTAGAAAAAAACTGGAATTCCTGCTGGCCCCCCCAGCGATAAGGGAACAGCAGCTAGAGGGAAGTAGAGATTCAAATTTATCAGAAACCTATATGCAGAGAATGAAGGTGGCGTTTCACCATCATCTTCCAAATCTTTTAGTATCTACCACTATTTTATCTATTTCAGTATATACCACTTTATGAAACTTCAGAAATTTAAATTCTGAAGTATGTTAAGTGGTAACACTGTGGAGTTAAAGTTGTTTTTTCAAACACAATTTATAGAGGGTGGGAAGCCTTTTCAAAACCATTAGATCATTACCCACATGAGTTGGGTGTAAAGTAAGCAGGTGTTGACATCAGGTATTGTGCTTTCAGGAAGTTCAGCAACAGATTTGAAAGAAAGATTTAACTTGCATTCACAGCAATAGAGTACTGCTTTAAGGAACCAGGTAATTAGCACCTGTATAAAGAGAAGATATCCTGAGTGTTCAACATCAAAAGCACTACACTCATTTGCAATTTAAAGGACAGAATAGGTAAGATCCTATGCACTCTCTACTCCCATTTGGAGTCAGTGGAAATGAATGGCATGTAACACCTCATAGTGTCAGATCCAAAGGAAGAAGCACTCATGTGACTGAAGTTACTACTTCACTTGGAAAGCATTTAAACTTTGGAAGTGTCAGAAGGAAAGTCAATACTGAATTCGTTGCAGAAATCCTTATTTTCAGGAAAGGTGTTCTGGGAACTTAGAGTGAAGTGCCACAAACCCAGTTACTCCATATTTCCAACATGCTGCAAACTGCAAGTTCTTGAGGAAATCAAGGGAAGTTTTGAAAACTCTTTAGAAATGTGATGATGATTCTCTGCTGAAGCTCTTATGGGTCAAACATAAATTATGTACCTTATCCATCTGCAACATCCCATATGCTCTTTTGTCTCAGCTTCTGCTTTAACCTTTTCACTTCTCTTCATGAAGACCTTACCTAAGTCTCCAGAATGAATGTTTCTAACACAGTATCCACACAAAAAAAGAGAGTCAAATGCATATATTTTAAATTTCTTAATCAGCTAAAAATTTATACTGGCAAGTCAGGGCCCTTCCTCTCTGTTCTGAGTAAATATTTTATATCTGACCAATTGTAACTATGTTTAAATTAGACCACAAAGTCTTACAAGGCCTTATCTGTTTTGGAAGGTGCTTGGTACACCTTTCTCCTCTAAAAAAGTCAAGAAAAAATGTTGTATATCAAGTCAGATCCTAATGTTGTGGAATACCACCAGGAATACTTCTTCATTGACCTTAGCAAATAGATACAGTCAGAGAAAAACTCAAGACTAACAACACACAATTCAGTCTCTGTACAAATGTGTGAGACAGCAAAAGGAAGGAGCCAGGATGGTGCAGGTCAGCAGGTTCTCTATTACATATCTCTTAACTGCAGGGAGGAACAAACTAGACAGCAGGAGTTTTATTTTACAAGACTTTTTCTGACAATCAGGGTATGTCCAAAAGGAAAGGGTCCAGTTTTTCAAAGAGTGAAATTGCCATAAAGGGTACTCAGCGACACTGACTCTGAAAGGATTTGTCCTCCTTCCTTCCATCACTAGTATTCCGCTCCTCCTTGCAAACACCTCAGAGGTGGCAGAACAATTTGTGACACTTGCAGCCTGCCACTGAACTGCTAGGTCTGGATTCATGCCTAAGAGTCTTAGGACTGGCATAACTAAATCTTCACATTTATATTTAGCTGTACATTGAAATTCAATTGCAAACCTGGAACGTGAAATGACCTATGCAGAGCCTACAGATCTTTCATTCCTTACAGGTTTCACCTTTCCACCAGTGGTTATTGTTTGCATGGAGAACAACAATAATAAAAAAAGCTTATAGAACAAGCAAGCAACATCAAGAAATTCTATTATTGATGGAATATTTGTCTTCTCTCCTTAATCCCAGTTTTGAAGCCAATCTAACTTGTTCAGATTGCCAGGCACTTCAGGTTGCCTGGCAGAGCTAATGGAAAAAACTTAACAACTTATCTCCCATCGTGCAAACCTCAGTGATTCCCCTCTGCTTCTCAGAAGAACATCTGGAAAGCAACACCATACAAGAGATTTGCTCAAGGGTAGGAGGGCATGAGAAGGGAAAAATCCTTCTGAATATTTGTGCTATATTTAAACTCCAGACCATAGCTTACACTTGGAGTGAATGTCTCTCTGCTGTGGGAATGCAGAATTCCAGGCACTGAACAAGGACGTGTTAAGCTTTTCACAACATGCCCCAGAGCAATGGCATTATTGCAAGACTGTAAAAATGGAAAGTGTAGTGCCTCTATCTTCCATGGCAATTGTTGCAGGGACAAAACACAGAGCAAAAGGAAATCTCAACAGTGCACTGGGGGCAAAAAAATCTTCAGTTTTCACCACAGAAAGTTCATCTGTTTTGCAGAAGAAGGTGTAAGCAGAGCAGGGAGGATGGAGTAAAATCAAAGTAACTCGGACGAGATTTTGGAAGAAGGTGTGTTAGTTTGGAATTCAAAATTCACATAAAATTGAAGCAATATCAGAATCAACAATGAAGGCAATGAGAGCTACAGATACTTAACTAAATCAGCGAAAGAACACCCAGGACATGCAGTCATTTTAATTTTATTATTTAGGTCCATAAATCTAGGCAACCATCATTTGAAAAACAAACTGGCTTATTTTTCTTAGCTCACCTCAACGTGTTATTTTTGCTTCCCTTCCCTAGCCTAGCAAGAGTAAAGGTGTTGTTCATGCTCTGTACAAAGCAGCATATGGAAAAGGGCAAGATGAATACAGATTCCACAGAAATCTAGCTTTTTGGTGAAACATATTCCCAAGATGAGTAGTTCCAGTAGTCAAAATCCTTGAGGGGACTAGTCACCACATCTAAATTCATTAATATCAAAATTAAGTTATTTCCAAAAGAGCTTCTCAGCCTGAACTGCCAGTACTACACATAGCATTTGAGGTTAATAGCAGCCTGTTCACATGATATTAAAAGAAGTCGATGCAGCTTCTTACAACTAAATAGGTGGGAGCTACACTGACTCTCAGGATTAGGGACTCTGTAGGAGTCAACGAACAAACTTACATTGGAGTTAACTCCCATTTTATTTTCATGTATGATTGGGAGACAGTGAATTTAGTCACTGCCAATTCAAGATAAAGATATGTCTATGTAGCACCTACATGATACCCCAGCTAACTAGGGCACCAGAAGAAGTATACCACTGGGAACACAGAGGTGTGAGCTGATGTTCTCTACCGAGGAGGATAACTCCGTTTACACAGAATGGGAACTGCTGCCACAGTCAGAGTGCCATTGCTGTTTCCACATCTCACTATGCTACACTATGCTGTCAGATGCAGCACAGACATGCTCTTGTTCCTATCAAGATGATTATGCTTACAGTAACGCAAAAAGTATTAAACAGTGAGACATCCTACATGCATCAGAACTCACATGGTGGAAAGTGAAAACAACAGATTCTTCTGGGGGTTTTTGCCTCTGTGTTTTTCCAGTATTTCAAGCAGTGGCTAATCTGTAACACTGAGGTCAGAGGGTTTAATGTACAAGTTCATAAGTAAAGGCAATGCTTCTAAAACGTACAACAGATAAAAGGGGAATTCCAGGATAAAGTTGTATGGTTTAAAATTCTACACTTTCTTCTTCCTTTGCTACTTTTCACATCAGCCAACAATAATTTCAATGGCTAGATCTTACATTCAGTGCATGTTAATTGTGGGCCATTATTAATCTAAAAACTCATTATCCTTCTAACTAACAGGACTTTTACCCAAACTCTGATTACCTTCCAAATCAAAAGTCTGATTCCCATAATGTGCCTAACAATATCTACAGAGTCACTCAAGCACCTCCCTCTGTTGTACTTTAGCTTGTCTGATTTTTATTGAAAACAAAAAAGCGAAATAGTAGAAAAGTCAGTTTTGCAGGTATTCTGGTCAAGGTGGAAACGTTTTACTGGTGAGAAAGGTTGGGTCTCATGTTAAATTTTTGGGGCTTAGAGCAGCGTTCAGGAATTTGTTTTCAGATGAGCTCTGCAAGTTTGCTCAGCTTGAAACACATATTATCATGAGAGTCACATCCTTCCAGCTTAGTTCACTTCTACAGCCGCTTGATTAAGTCCTTTCAGTGGTTATGAGATTGCACTTTTCCAGTATATAAAGAATTGGCTAGAAGATTGCCTCTTCCCAGTCACTGGGTGCACTGCACACACAAATAATATTTTTAATCTCACATCCAGTTACACTGGAACACAAACGTTCATCAATGTCAATTACACTGTACCAAGCTTGTACAACTGTATTTAACTTCTACTCAATCTGTGTTTTGGTGAACTGTGTCTTTTGGAGCATTCCTACATGAGGCAGCTTTGATTTTTGCTGTATTTATTTTCATATGAAATCTCTTCTGGGCCACACACCGGGCTATTAGCAGGTTTAAGTTATCCTGGTACAACATGGAAATTTTTAATTAAAATCTGCCTTTCTGCTTCTTATTCCATTAACGTACATGCTATTATACTGCAAAATCTAGCAACAACAAATGACAAAACCTTCAATTTGGTTTTTTGTATATAAGAATTATAGAGAAACCACAATTGCTGTACACGGTTATTACTGCAATAACAGGACACAATTAAGTTGGTTGTACTTTAGTCATTCTTAAAAAGTCACAACATTGACCAACTTATCACAGAGATAACTAAATTACTGTTTATTTTCATATTGAGTAATATAAGTAGCGGAACATATTGTGTCATTCATAGCTTAGAAGAACCTATGCATGTGAAGTTAGTTTACATTAAGGTTGGCCTAAGTTTGAAATGCAGTAGCCATGAATAAGTCAAAAAACTAGAATTCCTAAAATGTCACCAGAGTAACAGGAACCATAAAAAAGCAACACAAGATAGAAAGATCTCTGTTATTTATTAGAGTAAAATCTTCCTCTGAAGTTATCTTCTCCAGATGGAGAGGTTTATGAATGATGAAGGTGATCACGTCCTTGAAATCCTCCTTGACCACGGTTTAAAAACAGTGTATCAGAGCAGAAGTATCCCATTCTGCTTCAGGTATGTTTTAACTCGGACCTTTGCACAGATAGCCTAACACATGTACATCTCAGAGAGTGAAAGAAAAATATGTGTAACTTATAAAATGCTTTTGTGGCAAAATCACAAGGGAGACACCAATAAAATACAACCCTTTCCCTACCTCTCTGGAAATCCTGAAAAAGTTAAGCAAATCAAAAATATTTCAGCAATTTAGTGCCACGCAATTTGGAAACTGCCTGAATCAGAAAGAAATTTGTAATGGCTGCACCAAAACATTTGCTTCCCCTCACCCTTAGATTTAAGTGTCCTTATTACTTTATGCAATTTTTTTCTTTTGTTAACGAACTGTATGGGGAGTCTCTTAAGAGACACTGCCACGATACCAACAAATTCATAGTAAGGCATGATTTGACAGTGTGTTGATATGCATACAGTATTGTGAGTAGGAGAGAGCAGCTTACCAAGTCATTTTCTAATGAAAACCCCCCCCCGAACCTCAGCCATCAGGAAAGGTCTCCAAAACTAACAGCCAGAAGCAGATTTCAGACGGACAATCACCATCTGCTTCCAGCCTGTATGCCAACATAACTTATATAAATTTGCAAACTGTGTAATTCAGCTACTTTTACTTTGTACTTATTTTGCTCTTCCAGTTTATCTTCTCTGAAATGTTCAAAGTCTGACACAAAGGGGAAAGGACTGCATATGTGCAAGTAGAAAGGATCTATGTACATGGAAGAATGGACATGAGAAGAAATACCAGCAAGGAGGCTTCAGCTGCCAAATATTCTTCATCTGCCAAGCTTTAACATAGTACTTTCCTTAATTTCTGCTCTGCATGGTGAGCAGATGGATTCACACTTCAGTATCTGATGGCATCACAAATCAGTGAATCTCAGCTTGACTGAAGTCTTGGAAGCAAGAAACCGATTAATTATTTTAAGCTTGCAGAAGCCAGGCAACCCAGAGGAGTTCTGCCAAGCAAAGATGGAATAGAATTTATGGATGCAATTGTGAACTTCTGATAAACTGACAATGGTTGGAAAAGGTCTGGTTCGATCTTGCTGTTGAGTAATCCTTGTATAACATTTAGGATAGGTCCACCTGCTCACTGCAGTAGAATGCTTCACACTGTGTTGTTTCCTCTATTACCACAACTCAAACATCACTACAAGCTTTGTCTCTGAAAAGATCTCTGGTTTTCCAGAGTGAGCCTTTTTTAATCTCTTCCCTTATTCACTCTTGCAGCTCTTTTCTGAGACATCTGCAAAGTAATCAGCAATCTTGTCCAATGCCGTGAGCCAAAACCAGCCACAACACTCCAGTTGTATTGCTCTTAACGCCAAATGCAGAGGTGGTACAGTCTTGCAAGACCTGCCTCATATTTTCCTGGTGATGGATGCATGGAGTATATTAGATGTCATGATGGAAGAACCATGTTTGCAGTTTTTCTTACCTGACTATCAACAGTGACCCTGCACTGTGTCATGTTGCCTTTTTGTTTTCTACAGACTGTAATGGTGACGGGAACTCAGTACAGAAGCAACACAACCGCAAAAAGCTTGCAGGGAGCCTGCAAACAAGCGTTTTTTTCCAAGTACTTCTCTGAAGTGTTCTAGTAGTAGGATTGACTAAGTAAACAGATTCTCAAGTTGAGCAGTTAACTGTCATCTCTTTCCATCCTTTCACTACACAGGTACACATTCTTTCATACTGCACCAATTTAAAGACATCCGCCAATCTCCCTGTTTAAGCACTATATAGCGGACATCTGTGGAATGAGGCAGAAGGTTGCTATGAAATGTTGGGCCAACCACTCGCATTTTCTGTGAGACAGCAGGGATGACTGACCAACTGATAGACAAAGCAAAAGATAAACCCGGGTTGATTATTTACAGATTCCCAAACTCAAACCTGATAAGAGTCCACAATGATTAACAGCCAGCTGCTGAACAGAATCGCAGCAGTCCATGGTTTGTAAGGAGCAAAAATGGTGGTGGCCTCAGTGGCAGATCAGAGAACTGAACAACAGCTACCACATGCTCAGCTTCAGGCAATTAGTGCAGGAGCAGAAACCACCAAGTCCTCCCTCAATGGAGCTGGCTAACTACAGTTCATTTCTACTATCTGTGCTTTTGTAGTCCTTGCCTCTACCGTGTCAAGGAGATGAATTTGCCAACATCAGGGCCTAAAATACTCTTTTCTATCTTTTCCATCATTTCATTTAATTTCATTCTGTTTTCCATTTGTTTCCCCTTTAGCAAAGTCAAGAAACACAAAAGGGTTTTGCAAAGAAAAAGTAAGCAGACTAAGACTGATTTCAGATGCTAGCACCACTAAACAAAAAGCCCCCTGAATTCCTGTTTATACATTCCTAACCTTTTTTTGGGAAAGGCTCTTCCTGAGATTGCTTCTGCACCTTCTCAACAGGTGACTTACCTAATACCTACAGAAAGTGTGCTATCAAGTAGAATTCATATACAGAAGGTCCCCTACACTACTAAGTCCCATCTGGAGCAGTTCAATGGTACTGCTTCTCATGGGGATAACATCAAAGGAGAGATTTTTACCTTTTGCAGGTGCAAATTTCATACCCATCATCAAAGCAGCTATTTTGAAAACTTATTCTTACAAGCTACATACCTCTATGCAGCTTACATAGAGATAAGACAAGAAACTCTCTGCGTTAACAGAATGAAAAAGCAGTTTCACAGCAGTCACCACTTATAGGTACTAACAGATATAAAGTAAGAACATTAATATTGCAGAGGCTTGGTTTCCCCCCTGAATACTAATAGCATGTTCCATTATTTTAAAATCTTTAAGGCTCTACTGCCAAACTGTTTGGCTGCCTAGCAGTTCTGTCAAAGTGTTTTTCTGTAAAGAGTCAGAAGTTCGACTCAATGATCTTTCTGGATCCCTTCCAACTCAGTATACTCTATGATTCTATAAGAAAGTCTAAAACATCTTTGCTTACTATTTGTGAAAATAAAAAGATTTCCCTGTAAACTCTTTACAGTATTGATTTGTGTCTGTGGACAGATGTCTGTAACATAACATACCATAACTGTCTATGCCTAATCATGGTGCTGGTTTGCTCTACAAACTTCTCCCGACAAGATGAGCATGCAGTTTCAACGGTGGTGGCATAGCTCCTGAAGAGTGCTAGAATGGAATGCCCACTTTATTTGGAGAAGATAATGGGAAGACATATTGAAAAATAAACCAAACTGGAATATCTCTGCTCCCCCTGCAGACATGCTGATCTGAAATAAAAGCCACTTCATTCTGAAAATAATTCTTTCCCTCACAAAGCTCGGCAGTAAATTTGGACTTCAAAGGACTGACTCTTTTCAACTCATAACACAAAGAACCACAGAATATGAACTTCATGCAAATATCTTCCTCAAAGAAAAACTGAAAAGTTGCTTGCATTGGTAGAGACACACACACACACAAAAGAAAAAGTCTGGTTTTTATCAAAACATTAACACAAACTGTAATGTGTCTTTTTACAACTAATGAGCAACTCAATGCTGTCAAGATTCATTTGGACGTGGTGGGCTTCTGAATAAGAGCTTTAAGTAGCCCCTTTCTTCTCCTTGCTGGAACATGGATGGGGGAGACCATGACACAAGCCCCCATTTACTTCTCCTAAGACAAGTAGGTGGAAAACAGCTAAGGTCTAGAACTGTGCAAGAACTGGAAAAAAAAGCTAAGTAGAAGATGTTTACTGGCAACAAATTGCTAAAACTCTTGGGTGGTGGAAGTAAATTTTGGCTCCCTAGGAACAGTTCATTCCTTGGGAATCCTGCAAGGTTGCTCAGCAACACACCACAATTACTATGGGTCAAGTCCTCGGGACATAATCTAGCCTATTGACTTTAATTCAACTACTTCTGGCATAAGGTATTGCCAACTGTGAGGATGAAGGAAACAGAAGCAGCACAGACTGGAGAGCTCTCAGATGTTGGGAGGAAATTTCACAGTTTCCAAATTTTTTATCCAAATTGCTCTGATCTGCTCAATTCCATAGCTGTGTTCTATGGTCATTCTTTGAAAGAAGTAATTCAGAAACAAATTTCAATTTCAATTTAATAGGAAGGCCAGAACTAAAGTCCACTGATGTAGCTAGACATTTTTGAGTTCAAAAAATTTTTCAGTACTCAGACTCCTGCTACAGATACTTTCTTAAAAAAAACTCTAATCTTGGAAGAATTCTTAATAAAAATACTTTCCACTCTATCAAACATAATTGTTTATGACATGCTTGACCAGAAAGTCACCCTTCTGTCTTGTGGATAACTCAACTCTTCCAACACCCATTCACCCAATACATTACTGGGAAACTTTGCTGTTAAGACATAGTTTGAATGTATCACACGTCTCTCTAGTATTTCAGAAGGACAGAATTGCTATGAGATGTGTGTGTATATATATATATATGCTTCTTTTATATATATATATATATGCTTCTTATAGGGAAGGACAGCTCTGAGTAGAAGATGAGACCTTGGGATGGCATAAAGTACCACTGAGTCGTCGGTACAAGCAGCAGCAGTCAACAACTCTTCTGCATTAGTGTTCCTAGCAGAGTCCCAAAACTATTAGATTTACTACAAAGAGGGAGCTCATATGGGTTGGAGGGAAAGAAATTCCTTTAGAAAATATTTTCTCTCTCATAGGAATCGCAATAATGACCCTTAAGCCCAGGCTTACAAGGAATATTAGTCCACTCACTGAAATCCAAGTGTTGTTGGGGGTTGGGGTGCCCCCTCAAAGAAATACTTAAAGTCAATTTTAAATCTATCATTTTTATTACAAATTCACTCTCAAATACTTATGCAAATTTTGCTACAATTCCATTCTTGGAATGAAATCTGGGTTTGAAGTTCACTATTTAAACCGCTAACAAGAACAATGATCACAGGGAAAACAAACCCACCACCTTATTGCAATAAACAAAGGATCACCGTACTTGTGGATTTAGGGGTTTTGAAGGATACACGTTTATAACTGGTGGCCCCAAAGCTTGAATAATCTTAGACCTTGGTATTTCACACAAGCATATGTAATAAAGACACTCAACACAGTCCCCCGGATCTGGTAGTCCACAGGCACTGCACCCCAGCCTTCTTATTGACAGAAGCACACTGCCAGATGGTCGTTCCCTACCAAACCTCAGTTAATTACTAAATGACATTCAGTTTCCTTCACGGAGATCTTTCAACAGAAGCTGTAGATGAAACTTTGAGTACAAACTCATAGCATGATGCAGAGACACATAACTGTAAATGCACATACGTGCACTTGTAAACACACACCTATTTCAGCCTTGGCCTCTAAGGAAAGACAACAAACATTTAAAATGCAATCTTTGAAGAAATTAAGTGAAGAAAGAAGCATTTTGCTTGTGCCATTACTAATACAGGCATCTAAATATCTGAACTAGTTTCTCTGAGGGGCTAGCTTGTGTTTTGAAGTACACGCCTTTCAAAATATATCCATGGTCTTTCTGTGAAGGCTAATGATAATTTTATCTCTTCTGAGCCTTGCAGTAATAAATGTTGACAGCCCCAGATGTCAGGTCCTTGGTGAGAGCATCTGTTTGTTTATTCAGGATTAAGTTAAACTACTTAGCCACCATTGCAGCAAATCCACCTCTCCTACAGACCTTCTTAAGAGTACTGAAGAAAATAATGAAACACCACATACTGTTGTGAGATCAATCACGTTCAGTAGGCTGAGAAATCTCGGACAATTTATTCTTGGCGTGGAGGGGTGAGGAATAGACTGTACCAAACATCCCCCCAAAAAAGAAAAGAAAAAAGCAGTGTTAGCTGCTCTTTATCTTGATTTTATCACATCACACCTTCACACTGTGGCAAACTTTCAACAAGGGACTGTAAAGCTTGATCTTGCAGTCTTTGTCCAACAAGAAATGGGTTTAGATATCTAAATAATTATGCTCAGCTATATGAAAAAGGACTGGATGTCTTTTTTTTTTCCTGAGGCAATTCACTGTAGTCCTTCTACTATCTTTCAGTATTTGAAATGTAAAGACTTTTAGATTTAATTTCCTCTTCCTTAAGGGCGTGAAGGAATGTTATACTCCTACTGACAGGAATGCAATTTGAGACTCCAAATTATCAGACCTGTAACGCTGATGCCATTCCTTCACACTGGCAAAACATGCTCATGTATCATATAAAGATCTAAAGTTGTGAGTGCATCAACATGTAGTAAGGGTATGGGATACGTAGTAAGTCTTGTGCCACTGGTGTTTCTACACCCTGGGCTGGAGACAATGTGGAAGGGGTGAGTGGATGGCTCACAGCATCTGCTTGTAATCCCAAATACCCAGCTACAGGTGGGTGGCAAGACCACAGGAGGCTGCATCCCTGTGATTGGGAACTCATCCTCAGCTCTCTGCATCAAAGGAGAAAAGCTGCTACACTGATGTTGCTTGGCAAACAGCTTCTGAAAATCTCCTGGGCTGTGCGGAGACTGAGCAACTGTGCATCCTGAGGCAAAAGCTGCATCAGCCCAGTGTAATTGGTCCCCAGAGGAAAGGCTCTGCAGTGGGAAAAGCCATAGGAAGAGGGCCTAGGACAGGCTGCCAGGAGACACTCCAAGGTCCAGGCGGCAAATGAGCAGCTTCCTCTCCACAAGATGCTGCGCAGTGCTTCCCCCACAAGTTCATGGAGCAAAAAATGATTGCAGGCAGGAAAAACATGACATTTAGTAACATAAATTGACAAGTTCTCAACAGAACAAAACTATTTTTTCCACTTTGTTACTTTATATAAATAGTATTTGATTTTTAACATGCAAAAGACTGACAGCACACTAAGCATAAAATAGATTGTGATCTCTGTAAACCAGGATGGCTGTTATCAGATTGGCACCATACCAGGCCATTGTTGGAGCTAAAATTACTTCTCAGGTCTCATGATACACTCCACCAAAGGACACTGTGTCCCACTGCAAAGACAGACTACCTACACAGACATCCACTGTAGGGGTCAGGAGACAAAGGCCTGGGAGAAGTGGAGACTGGACCACTCACCACTCAGGTTTATGGAGCCAGAGTGACTCATTCTCAAGATTTGCACTCCAAAGGTGCAGCAAACATTCAGCAAACATTCAGGAGAAAGAAAGAAATAGTGAATACTTCTGGATTTGACTATGCTCACAGAGCACAGGTTGTTGACACCCTCTGATGTTCAAAAAAGACAAGATTTTGTTTATCTATGCCAAGTCTGGCCTTGAAAGCTTGAAGTGCCTGCAAACCCTTATCGCAACAGGTAAATGAGCACCAGTGAAGATGTCACCTACTATCCCTCTGATTTTCACAGTACTATTCATTTTTCTACTCAAGCAGAAACCTGAAAGACAAGAGAATCTGGTTAGCACTTCCTGCATACAGAGGTTAATCACTTCTACACTGTTTTTCTTTTCCTGCAGCACCATTTATGATTTTTACCGTAGCCTCCAGAAAACTGTTTCTTTAGTACTTGTCCCACATGTAAATGTTTTGAAGGGCATGTATCTTCCCTGATGTTTTCACGTCAGAATAATTTGACATATACCCACCAACAGGAGTCTGGAGTACCCAAGGTAAGTTGTAACACACAGGCCAACAATTTCAAGAGAAAACCAAAAGCTTAAACAACTTTCATTTTGTGAGTTTGCCTTTAAAGGAAGAACACCGGAAGTTGTTTAGAACCTTCTGTTTTTAAATTACACTTCAAAAGCATATAATATCTCTGAAAGAAATCTAATGTGGCCTGAAAACAACTTGGAAAAAACTTATGACTCCCCAAGAGTAACCTGAAAAAGAATTGCTGCTTATCCCATGAATCGATAGGTGGGCTCTGGAAGCAGCAGAAAATACGCCAAGGAAAACCATGTCAAATACGGTTTGCAATGCAGTATTGGCAAACTGTATTATACCACCCATGTCTAGGCTGACAGTCAGCAGTGGGCAGCGGACAGGGCAGAGTTAGGGTTAGTGACAGGAGGGGAAAGCAAAAACAGGATGGAAAGAACACAAGTAATGAACTTGGAAATCTGAATTTGCTGCTAAAGGGATGATATTACTGCAAGTGTGTGAAGATGGGGGTGAGGGACTGCTGCCTGTGGGAATGGCAGCTATGGCTCACACATTCTAATAATTATAATCATTAATAACGGAAGGATTCCAGGCCTAGATAAAATTTACTACATAAATCTTATGCACAACAAAGTGTGTGTTCCTTATGTAGGATCTTATGCATGCATTATGCCCTGCAGGGAGGCATAAGCAAAGAGCAAAATACAGAGGGACTTCTCTCATGGCAATTTAATGGGTTAAGCGCATTATTTGCGGCCAAAATGGTCATTCCTATTCCCAAAGACTGAACAATGGGGAAGATAGAAAGGTTTGTAATGATGTGGTTGCTCATCATACCCTCTTGTTCATTAGTTCTTTTGGGCTAGATCACACCACAATATTTAAATATACAGTACTGTATACACACACATATATATAATTATATATACAGCACACATTACATTATTTCTTACACAGAATTAATGGAGTTTTATCAATATAAAACTGAACAAGGAACATGAATAAATAGATTATTTCAGATACAAGTGTCTTGCCATGTAGGAAGTAACTTGTTTAATGAGCACAATCAGAATTTTTACTAAAATAACAGCTTTGATTAGCAGCAGACAGTAGTGCTCATAGAAGTCACCAATTTATTTTAATTATTATTTTAATTGGTTTTATTTGAGACCGACACAGCAGTAATTTTTCCACACACAAATTGCAAGTTTTTTAGTCTCCAAGGTTTAATTCTGCTATTGGTGGTCTCTGTATTTGCTGCAGCACATTTCAATAATTAAGTCCTTATACTTCTCTTTGTTTTGCTAGGGATAGAAAGCCAGTGAATGAGTTTTCAGTTAAAGGATATAGGGGAGGTGACTAGTGGAGGCCATGTGTACGCACACACAGTAGCACATGCAGTGCACCAGCATTTAAGAAAGTCTATTATACCAATAGTATACTACATAATTATTTAAATATGTAGTAAAATAAGTCTTGCATATGTAAGAAAACAATGTAGATAAAATACGCCTCCTTCCTGTCAAAGCTAACTATTTTTAATGACTAAATTAAGATAATGCATTTTAAAGATGTGGTTTTCTGCATAAACAGAACGTACTCGAGGACAGCTCAATTTTTTATCATTCAAAATCTTTTCTGAGTTAACAGCAAGTCTAAGGACAAACTTTCTTGACTGTTAATGATGAGAAAAACTAACAACTGCTGTCCTGCCTCAAAACGTCCACTCCTCCAGCTGGCCACAAACCAAGCGGAAATTCCAGATTGGGAGGCAATTATTTATATATGTCTCCTTCCAACCCCCCTGTCCCCTTCCAAACTAAATTGGCTTCTAAGTGGGAATTAATCCTGCCTGGAATACTTTTACACACTGCTGTATCTTTATACTAAGGTCAATGACAGGTTTTGCTGGACTTGGGAGATTTTTGTTCACATTACTAGCAAATTTAATTTTATTATGCTCGAGAGAAAAAAATTCTCCAGTTTTGGGGTGTATTTTTTTTAAACACACCATCACCCTTAAACCAGAAGTCACATTTCTGTCTACTTCAACCTGCTGTTACAAGTTTTAATTCAAATTCTTTCATGTTTAAAAAGACTTCTTTTTTTTTTTTTTTAATTCACGAGTACAAGAAAATGCCATTTTTACCTTAGGCTCTGTCTCAGTTCTCCAAGAGAAAATGATCCCACTGACAAGCATTCACTATCACATTTTCCCCCTACAGTCTTTTTGTGGATAAACAACAACACTCACATAATCTACTCTCTAGATCTTATACTTCTGGACTGAAATAAATGCTCCTTCTTGTGTAACGGATTAAGAGAGACTGAAAAAAAGGTCTCCTTTTAATTTGCTTCCTTGATGATGAGAACAATTCTTCATTTCATGCAGAAAATGTTATTCCAAGTGATCCAACTTCAGATCAGAACAAAATATTCAGCTCTTGAGAAAGGCTACAGTATGTGCAGTAACATTTGAAGAAATTACACTTATCCAACAGTGGGCACATGCTTTAAAAAATCTAACTGGGGCTATAATTTGAAAATACCTCTTTTTGTGGTTTTGCAAGAGAAAGTCTGTAAACATCAGGCATTCAAATGCAATTAAGTGATCTATACATAACATCAGGAGGCTGTAATTCACTGACGTAGTGCTTAACTATTGCAGTGCTTAACTATTGCAGTTGAATCACTGAGGAGATATAACACAATATACAGACAACAAGACAGCTTGCAGTGTATGTTACTTGCATTGAGCAAAGCTACCAGAGGAATCCTCAAGTACATAAACGAAGCCACAGCTCAGGAGGTAGGCAGCCTTTAAGTGAATCTAAATAATCAAGAACTGTGATCTGAGCAGAAGATAACAGGTGAGCAGTGCCAGACTGCTCCGAATTAGCATTTTTCAAAGGACTACAGGCTACAGGGGATGGAAGTTGACCCCTGTGTTCAGCCCAGCAACAATGTGAACACTTACAGGGCAAACAGACATGGATGAATGATTTCCTGAGATTGTATGATCAAGTTGAACAAGACATGGTCCATCAACAAGAGAGTTTGCCCGAAGGACAAGAAGGGTCAGATTCGACAGCAGCTATAGGGAGCTAATAGACATGAGGCAGGAGCTAACACAGACATAAACTTCAAAATATCATTCTGGATCTGAAAACGAAGCTCTTAGAGATGCCAGGGACAAAGCACGCTTTGTAGTTACCCAGTGACACCAGTCAACTCAAATAACAAATTATTTCTGTGAAAAAAAGGTGCGTGTCTTTTTCTGCTTCTTTAATTATTTTAAGCAAATGCATGTGCAGAATCATAGATTTGGGATAATCCACAGACTGTGACAATTTTAGTTTTCCCATGTTTCTATATGCTTTCACTACAAGGACAGGACCCACAAGCAGATACCTTCACTGCAGACCAGAGCTTTGCTCTAATACATGCAGAAATGTCACTGCAAATTTTATCCTCCTCCCTGAAATCTGTATCTCATTTACTGTGTCTGCAGCTGGTAATTCTATTCAACCAACTCCGCTTGCTAGAAAAATTATCATGATAACCCAAACAGCTTTGTCTTGGAGCACCATTGCTATTCTTTTTTCTTCAGTGGGAAACAACTCGGTCGTGCTCCCATTCAACTCAACAGCGCTTCAGTATTCAGCTGTCAGTTTATAAAGGTGAATAAGAAGTGGGAAGGCCTTTCTAGTTTTTCAAGATAGGTCCTACTATCTTAAAAGAAGTCAAAACCTAAAGCTAGACAAGGAATTTATAAAGAATTTAAGGGAAATTGAACAAAATGGCAATATATACATATCATTTGAAGATTCACTTTCAATGAACTGAGTCAAGAGAGATTTAAATATGCACACAATAAGGGCCCTGCAGAGAGACTGCATTATGCATACAAGTTTTGAATGGAATGAAAGAAAAGCTAATAAATGGATACTAATAAGCACAACTGTGAGAATCAGACTAAAGAAAGCCTGCAAGGAGGTTTGGAGGAAAAAAGGATGGTAAACAGGTAACATAACCTGCTTAGTGTATTTTTTATTTTCTGTCTAGTCTCTGAAAATTAAATTTTGTGAAATAAAAGGCAGCAGATGCATAAAGGAGTTACTGATTACTCGGATTCTTTCATCTATACTGCTAGCATTTGGTTCTCCTAAAAACAAACAAACAAAAAACCACTCACACCAACACAAGCATTTAGGACAAGAGATGTCTTTTTCCTTCTAAGGAATGAGTTCTAAGGCCCTAAGAAATCTGGCCTTTAGACATTCCCTGACAGAGAGTAATTTGCTCAGTTTTGTCACCCTGCCCTCTGGTAAAATAAGTCATACGGAACCAAGATCATAATGCTGAGTAATCAAAGTGTTTAGGGTTGTTGTGTGCAATCCTTTCCACGATAACCTATGCCTTTTGATTTTTTCTGTATATTCTGTTTATTTCTACATCACTTCCTGGTATGCTATAGGCTACCTCTTCCTCTTTTCGTGACTAGGTATAACAAAAGCAGCTGCTGGAAGCCTATTATCTAATTATCCTGTTAGATCCTGCAAGGACCGTGGTGGTCATATAAGCAAATCACAAATATTTTAGGCTTTCGGACCACTATTCTTATCTAGCACACAAAACATTGTTGTACATTCTCTAAATGTGCTGGATGTTTAAATGAACTGTCAGAAAAGCCTTTTCTTTGTCACTGTCATCACTCATGCTGTTTTCAGCTAGCAGTATCTCCCAGTTTAGAAAGAGCTGTAGGATTAGAGTGCTTCACCAGATCATGGCCAGGACACAGCCCGGTATCTCAGCAGCTCTTCCAGGTGACATGGCCTCTGATGACACTAGGATGAAATCCCCAGTTTCCACTGTTGGAGCTGACAAGACATGCCTTCCTACCGGGAGTCACTTGCTCCTTTGTCTTTAGCTTAGATTCTTGCTCTGAGCCTCAAGAGGCAGAACATGCCTGGATCACCACCAAATTACTTCAGATTACCGACTATTTTGAAGAGCACATCTGAATTTGGTGACTGAACACATATAAGAAGACAAAGGTATTATAAGGTACAGGAAAACTGCATCCAGCACACAGTTGTGGTGCCCCTGCATGCATCGTCAGAAAACAGTAAAGCGTTCCATGTGGAAGAGTTGTCATTTCTGAAAGAACTTCTTATAATCATCCCAAGCATCTCTGTTCTTGAAATGGTGACAAGACAGGCAGCATGAATATAACATTCCAGTTCAAAAACTCAGGGTCATTACCACATCAACCTGCTCTCCCATTGCTCTGCTAACTTCAGCTTGCTTTGCCATGCCAATAGTCTTTGAACTAAGAACTAGATGAAGCTGACCAACAATGCAAAGCAGCTGAAAAAAACAAAGTCTATCAACTCTAAAAAAATGCCAGGTCCTGGGTTTTTCTTTTTAAAGAAAATCAAAAAATAGTTGGAAAATCTCTGAACACATTCTGTCACTTTTTAGAGCTCTAACCAGCAATTTATATTCTCCCCAGAAGGAAGAAATAAGGAATGGCAAACTTTGGGCTATTATTTTCTCCCTTCCATGTACATCTACTTTCCAATGCGAAAGAATAAGCTTCAAATATACAAACCTAAAATGTTATCTCTACAACCTTTATATTTATTTGGATTCTATTCTTAATTTTCAAGAAATACTTGGAAAATACTTGTGAGACATCCCAATACAGACTCTGATTTGAGCAGATCCTTTTTGCAAGACAAAAATTATAGTTTCAGACTATACTTCTCATGAAACAGAGGCTATTTTTAACTGTTGTGCTATATATAAGCTAACCTATATTTCAATGCAGCCTTTGTGTCCAGTCTGCCTGCTTGTAATAGGCTAGAAGAGAAGCACACAGTTGAAAGCATGATCCACTATGGCAAATCCTATCAACAGTCGATCCATTTCAACGCCCTTCCTCTCATGTGACCCTGCAGAGGAGAGCTAGTTATGACCTACCAAGTTTGGGGTCCAAGAGAAGACATATTTCTTCTCAGTTTCCTTAATACAACTATGGGTTTATTTTGATTAAACTTTAATTTTTATTACAAATACCTCTTAGTATGTATAGCTCTTGATATGGTAAAAAATCACCTAGTGCTTAGATAAGTAGCAGAAACATTTGATTCCTTATCTTCCTGTAGCAGCAAGTATTGTAGTGGAAAAAAATACAATTTATTTTGTCAGCTAAGCTCTTGATTATCTAAAGGATTTTTAAAGCCTATAAGGGAGGGTAGAGATTTGAATAATGACATTAAATGTAAGTAGTGGCTAGTGATAGCTTCAAAACTTCATGCTTATATTGCATTACTTTGCTAACTGCCTCTCCAGCTTCAGGGCAACATAAACCAGAACAAGAGAAATGTAAGGGTGTGCGATATATAAGATGTATTTGATAAAGAAATGCAATTCACTTCTAATTTTGCAGCTTTGAGAGTAGCTGTGGCCTTCAAATATGAATTCTGGTAAAAATTATGGTTTAGGTAAATGCATCGACAGAAATTCACTGCAATGGATTTGATGCAAAGTAACAATGGTATGCTTAGACACTTAATTAGGGAGGAAATGTCAAGCTAAGACCCTTACACTTTCCTACTCGTCACCCTTGTTTCTGCCTACTTTTGCATGAAGTGTTAATGTTTACAGCCTATATACATTGCTAACATGACATCAAGCTTTGTGGCAAATGCACTACTATTATCCTTAGCACTTGGATGTCAGCACGTCTTTAAATATTATTTTCTGCCCCTACAAGCCAGTAGACACATCTATTATTATGTTGAAATTCCAATGTATTTGCATACAACTCTGTTTATCCTCTTGTAGTAATATTTATCTGACAAAAAAGTGAAAAATATTTTCTGAGTTCTATATGCGATCAGTTAGCCCAGGAGATACTAATATGTTCAGCATATTCAATTTCCTTTAAAAAAATTCAAGTTGGTACACTGATCAATGAACTCTCAAATAGGCATTTAAATATAAGTTTCAGTTAACTGAGTTTTCACAAATAAATGATGGGAGAAATTCTGTTATTAATACAATACGGAATTTTTTAATACCTCTTGGTAAGGAAAGTGTTTTGAAAGTGGCACAAGGCAAAAGCAAAGAACCTGCCCTCACTCCTTCAGGCTAAGCTATCTTCTACACTGAAAAACCCATTTTTGTGGAGCAGAAGTACAACTGACACAGGTGTGCATGCACCAAACAGTTTTCACATGGGACATTCTAATATAATACTTTGTCTGGCCTTCCTTTGCCTTCCCTTTCCTCCACAATAATCCTCATTTCCTGCCTGATGTCCATATTCCTTTTGCTACATTCAATATCTTCAAGAATTGCAGTGTGGCTGTATCAGAAATTACCTGTCAGGAACAAATTTCCCAGCCAGGCATGAACAGGATTGAACCAAAAGCACAACATACTGTGTTTTTAAGACAGCAGAAAGAAGAAACAAAAATAGCAAAAAGTAAATTAATAAACATTGTCTACTTCTCCTTACTCTGTTCCACAGCTGAACTTCTCATTCACACAGGCAACGAGGATCTTTGCCTCTTCCCTCACCATGCAACCACCTACCCTTCATTCCACTGGGTCCTGCCAGCCCACTGATTATAGCAGAACAGGGGAACCATACCACATGGATGCAGAAGCGCTGCTCTGTCCAAAATAGCAACCCCATCACAACTGCTTGACCCTGTAACACCCCTAACACCCCATGCATAATCCCACTCCAAACTATGGGGTTCAGCCACCCTTCCTTTCCTCTAGAAAAACAGCCAGATAATTCCAAGGTAGGCAGCTGCAGATGCTCTTCTGGGTCAGGGCAGTGCCTCCCAAAGCCCTTCTGGTTTAACACCTCTCTTCTTTCAGCTCTTGCTGCTCTCCCAGGAAGGTCAATAAAAACCTCTAGGCCTAGCTGATGGACAGCTAGATGTTCTCCTGGAGAAGGCAGCAAGAAACAAAGAGGAGAGACTTTTCAAGAAGAGCTATCTTCCAGCAACAGGTCACTCAACAAGTTGGACTCTGCAATGGCAGAATGGCAGAACAAACTCAGCACCAAGAGGACAGGTGGTCAAACCCACACCTCCCAGGCTCTTGGAGCCTACTTCTCACTGATCCTCAAGTTTCAGCTTTGCAGATTAGCCTCATCAACCTCAAATACATGAGTGAAATTCTCTGGCTGGCAAAGCGATTCGGGGAATTGATTCAGCTAAAACAACAGCCTGACAAAGGAAAAGGCAAAAGTAGAAGGATGAGGAAGGAAGGGAAGGAAAGAGAAGAAAAAGAGAAGGGGCATTATTATTGGGCTGGATAAAATCCTAATCTTCACTGACGAAACAGCTTTGCTGGCACAACAGAATAGATAGCAACTCTAGGAACTGGCACATCAAAACCACAGCTCCTAATATACTGTCATTGTCAAAAATGAGAAGCTTTTCCATAACACAAGCTCATGACAGATCTTTACTGTACAGATCGATCTGTCAATATTTTATATAATCTATGTTTGTACACGAGGTACACAAAAATTTTAATTAGGATAAATATCCCAAATGTAACTGCAGAAATAAACAGTAAAAAGAAGAAAAAAAAAGAATTCTAAAAACTCCAAATGCTTGAAACTATACATGCATTGACTTTTACTAATGTATTTCAGTGATACAACAGGGCAATGCAGAATCAACTGTAGGTCAAAAACATGACCTCATTTTCTGCATTCCAGCTGACTACTGTGTGATCTCTACGTTTCTGGTACAAATTATCCAGCACTTCTTCTTGTTGAATGGGTACACCAGCTGACTTAAGGTTTATAAGCAGGCTTTTGATTTGTATTCTGGAAACTGAAGAGGTAATCAGCTTTAAAGAAGAGAAACACAAACACAGATTTGTCTTGCTTTGCTAGTTTGTTATAACCAAAACCTATGCCTTCTGTTTCTTGAGAAATGATTTCTGTAAAGTAACCCAAAACTTACTAAACCAGATTGAAACACAGAGTGTCTACCTGTTGTGGAAGTTCTTCTATGAGTTTACCTGTAACCAGATAGATAAGTGCATACATGCTTTATGGAGAAAGAGACAGACAAATGCAGTGTAACATTCTAGTCCTGTGTCTGATTTTTGTTTATAAGTATTTATACAAGTAAAAAGATAGTGCAAAGCCCAAGAAAGTTTTTTTGAGATTTAAAGCTGAAGAGATTTTGCTGGTAACACAGCTTGTGAAACAGAGTATGACAGCTGATAGGCATTTCAAAAAAACTCAGGTCCGGTATTTTATGATGAGCACAATTGCAGAGGCCACATGATGATTCTTAGAGCTAACACTCCCTTTGTAGGAACACATGGAACTTGTCTTTCCATATAGAGAAAATGTTCTTCCTTTAATAAGTAGTATGACTATTGATTATCTGGATGCTGAGCTTCTCAAGAAAAGAAGGTAAACACCTGAAAAAAAATAAAATCTCTGCTTTATTTTAGTACATAAGTATTTTAAGCTGAGTCACTGAAACCAGAGAGCTGTCTTCTGGCAGCAAACTCTACTGGCACAACATTTGCTAGAAAACTTTTTTTAAAAATTATCACTAGGTATGGTATCTTCTTCCCAAAGAGAAATAAATCCTAACTTCATTTTTATGGGGGCTAAGGAAAAACAAAGTCCAACTTGTTTCTAGAGGACTTTGAGATCATTTCTTTTGTAGGTGTAAATTCTCCACATAAAAGCATGTTCTTGCCGTGTGCAAGAACCCTCTCCAAACATGAAGAACAAGCTATATGTTTTTACAGGCTTCCAGGAATATGAAGTGTTCATACAATAGCTTCCCTTGTTAAAGGCAAGTGCTTTTCAGAGCAATAAAACTGCTGCCCTACAGACTTCTTGCTACATATTCATACATTCTCATCATCACAGGAACGTGGGGTCCTTGTCCACAAAATCAGTGCATTCCCCCAGTTGTGACAATCCACAGTCCATGTTTCACAACCTAAATACGTCCAGTTCCCCCCCAGCCACAGCAACATCAGCTCTGACTCGTTCTCTCACTACCCCGTGAATGAGAAGCAGCACCAAGTTGTAGCTCAGCTGTTTTCCCACCAACCCACACACAACACTACTGGTGAGCTTATCTTACACCTTTTCCCTTAGATGAGGTGGTCATTTGTGTGCCCCTCCACTAACAAATAAAGGCTATTAATGAAACCTGACAGAGATTAACACCATTGAGACCTCACTCTCTCCACCAAATCAGAATAGTTGATCACTGGCTTCAAAAAGCTCAGTAGAAGGCAGATGGATACATACAGCCATCCTATAAACTTCAGTTCCTCAGGAAACCAGGCTAAAAATAGCTGATCTCAAAAACTGAGGGAACAAACTGAACTCAAATTAACATAAATACCAACTGGAATGTTAAAATGTGTTGGCTCTTAAATATTATCTCTTAAAAAATGGTGTCTCAAAGGGTCAAAATTAAAACAATATTTATATGTAGCAACAGAAGAATATTAATTTACTTACAGGGTCCACAACGAGAAGAGGTTACAATCTGGGGTGCCATCAGTGCAGATGAATGCAGGATGCAATACATGACATGACTGAGCAGGGATGTTTAGCGTGTCTCCTGTTCGTTCCACAGATCATTAGTTTGTCAGAGAGGGTACAGAAAACACCCAGACTTCAATTAATAAGCATATTGGTCTAAGTCCAGTGAAACAAAAAATCCTAACTTTCTACCAAGATCAGTAGGAAATCAGGACCTTAGATACTTCTTTCTGTGTTAATAATTTACATTCAGACTACAGATTGACCAACATAAATTCAAGGTATCAGTAGGTATCCTGATCTGGATGGGCTACAGGTTTGTTAGACCTAGAGTATTACGGATTAAAATAAACAGTTCAGGTTTGGTTCTGACTCAACAAATGTAGTGTTTCCCAAAATTTTTCTTTGCAAAACTTCCATTCTACTCAAATATCTAGATAACCAAGAGTAAGAATTGCACAGAAGCAAAAATCTAGTACTGCTACCTAAGACTTCATGGATTCAGAGAACAATAATGCTAGGGGGAACTGAAAAGAATTCTCTTTAAGATTAAAAACTGGCTTTCCTGAAAGTAAATATGATTTTTCTCATCTTTTTCAGACTCAAGTAAACTGAATGTCAAATTATTGTCCATAATTAATTTTCACATGTTAGATGGAGAAAGCAGGATCAATGCAACTTCATTGAGGGACAGGGGAAAAAAGTGGTGAAGAAATTTTATAATTCTGCTATTCTCCCCCATTGCAGCTAAGTCACAACAAAAATCAAGGACAGCTTGGTCTGCAATACCTCCAGCAAAGGAAGTACTGTAATGCCTTTGTACCTGCTGAATGGGAATTGCAATA
The DNA here is from genome assembly GCF_003984885.1 of Neopelma chrysocephalum. Classification (NCBI taxonomy): domain Eukaryota; kingdom Metazoa; phylum Chordata; class Aves; order Passeriformes; family Pipridae; genus Neopelma; species Neopelma chrysocephalum. The sequence goes on along the minus strand of NW_020897694.1, from coordinate 25,912,114 downwards.
TTAACTCCAGTGATTGTGGCCTGGAGAACCACAACGCTGAATTCTTCGAAAGAGAACAATTTACAGGGGAAACAAAAGTGTGAGAAAGGAAAAAGTGACTTGGAACAGCATTTGGCACAGCCTAAGAAACAGAAAACAGTAAAGAAACTGTATAACATTGAAGATGACACTGGAGTAAACTGTACATTTTTAGTCTAAATACATTCAACACGTGGGAACGTCTTTATTAAACTCTCAGCCACAGAAACATCTGGTTTGATTTAGTTTGTGTTACAGCAAACAAACATGAAAGGCCTGTATTTTCCCCCAGGGCTACTCTGGGGTAAAGGCATACTGTTTATAACATTTGTGCTACAATCAGAAAATTACAAAATACTATAGGTTGGATGGAAGCTCTGAAGATCATCTGGCTCAGCCTCCTTCCCATCCCTTCAAAGCAAGGCCAACTTCAAAGTTGGACCCAATTTTAAGGTTTGGTTGGGTTCCTTAGGGCCCTGTTCAATTAAAGCTTTGAATATCTCCTCCCAAGATGGAGACAGCACAGCCTCTCTGGGTAACCTGTTCTAGTGTTTGACCACTTCATGGGGGAAAAGCTTTTTCTTTGTCACAGTGATGTATTGCTGGCTCATGTTCAACTTATTATTCACTAGGAGACCCAAGGCTGTCTGCGAAACTGTTCTCCAGTCAGTCTGTCCCCAGCTTGTGCTGGTATGCAGGGTTATTTCTCCCAACAGCAGGACTTTGCTGAACTTCATGAGGTTCTCATTGGCCCATTTCTTCAGCCTTTCAAGGTCCATATAAATGGTAGCACAAGCAGCTGGTGCATTATCCATCACTCCTAATTTTAAATTGGCTGTAAACTTGCTAAGGGTACATCATGCCCCATCATCCAAGCCCTTAAAAAGAATATTCAACAGGATTGGTCTCAAACAGTGACCTACATCTAGCTGAACATAGTGCTGCTGATCTTTGAGTACTTTTGAGCACCAGCAGTTCAGACAGGTTTCAGCCCTTTCAGTCCACCCTACCATCTGCTTACCTGACTCCCAATTCACCAGTGTCTATGAGAATGTTATGGGAGACAGTACCAAAAGCTTTGCTAAAGTCGAGACAAACAACATTTAATACTTTCCCCTCATCTACCATGTCAGTCATGTCACTGCAGAAGGCTAACAGGTTGGTTAAGCCTAATTTCTCCTTTAGAAATCCAAATCCATGCTGACTACTCCAAATTACCTTCTTGCTCTTCACTTGTTAAGAATGGTTTCTACAATTATTTTCTCCATCATCTTCACAGGGAAGATGAAGCTGATCAGCTGGTAGTACACTCTACATCTTCCTTCTTACCCTCCTCAAAGACAGAGGAGAGACATCTGCTTTGTTCCAGTTCTCAGGAGCCTCCTCTGATCATCACAACCTTTCAAGAGTGGCCTTGCAAAAATACTGGCCAGCTCTTTCAACACCTATGCATGTATCCCATCAGGTCCCATGGATATCTGTATGTCTAGCTTGTTTAAATGTTCTCTAACTTGATCTTTGTCCAGTGACAGTAAATCTCCCTTATCATAGATTTTTTTCATGGGTCTTATGGGGCCTCATGGATTCCCCAATTGTAAGTCTTACACCAGTGAAGACTGAAATGAAGAAGTCATTGAGTACTTCAGTCTTCTCTATGTCTATTGTGATCAAGGTCCCATTCCCATTCAGCATCAGGCCTGTATTTTCCCTAGTCTTCCTTTTGCTGCTGATATACCTGGGGAAACACTTCTTGTTGACCTCCACATATCCTGACAGATTCGATTACAGGTGGGCATTGTCTTTCATAACCCCATCCTTACATTTTTGGACTACACTCAGGAGATTCTGATTTTTTTCCCCAAAAAAACCCAACCTGAAGAATATCTTCCTTCAAGCACAAGAGTAGTCAATACCAATGTGTGGGAAATCTAGCAAAGGTCCTACTAATTCAGTGACATTAAACCTACAATGTTTGCTTTCTACTGTACCGCTGAATTATTGGAAATATCTATTCAAATTAAGGACATTTTCCAGTAATTGTTAAAGGCAAAATCTGTTCTGGCAGAAGGAATCAAGATCTGCAGATACCTTTCCCTCAGTTACTTCATTTGGTTATGGGGATGTGTTCACATTTTGTGGGGGTTTTTGGTGTTTTCTTTAATGCCACACAGACCTTGAGCATCTTCCTGGAGTGCTCCTTCTCATCCTGAGCTCATCTTGGGGTTGAGAGTAGCCACCCAGAGAAAATTGAGACTCTAGTAAAGCCTGCCCAGCTGAATCAAAAGCAAAATTGAGACCTCATGTTTGTGGGTGTGTGCTCTCATACAGTTTTCCATCTACGAAAAGAAGAACAACAATCCCTCACACCACCCAGGAGACATAAGAATACATCAGATAGTGCTGGTGAAACAGCAGTTAATCCTTTATCCAAACTTTGAGCCCTCTATTCAAAAATTTCAAGTGTTGAAACACAAAAATAAACAAAAAAACAAACAAAAAAAACCAAACCACCAAAAAACACAACCTCAAAAACATTAACAGGCACAACAAAGCTTTTCTCTCTAGCTCACAACCCAGAACCGATATCTCAGAGCAACTGAAAAAAAAACCCCAGAATAAATACATTAAAATGTGTTAGTTTAAAATTCAGTGAAGCCTCTGTATTTACGTTACTTTTGTTAAGAACTAAGAAGATGAACAAGGACATGATTATGATGATGCACGGCATCTCATAACTGAATTTCTGCAACTTCATTAACTATTTTTATTGAAAAAGTTCAGAGAAAAATTCAGGCCAGGTAAACACCCTTAACAAGAAACATTGTGCATATTTAAAAACCCAGTACAGTAACAAGAGAATTAAAATGGTCTTGTTGTGTGAAAACAGAATGAAACCTCATTAAGTTGGTGGAACAAATTTCTCATTTACACCACCATAGATCAATCTACAGAGGCATTCTTTTCTTATGTAAAAGTTTATCTTCTTTGGTCTAGCTTACATCACACAGCAAGGGACTGAAGAAAAAAACCCCAACCCCGTCAGAATGTAACAGGACTGTGATCTACTTGTCTAACAGGTACCAGTGTACGCTGTTCCTGCGTAACCAGGATAGCTTTCCCATGCCAATCACTTCCAAAGCAGGCATGATTCAGAACTTGGTAGCAGTAACCCGAACTACTTCTTACCCACCATGTGGGAGGAAAAGCCCAGTAACAACTCCTTTCACTGGCAAGAAGCAGAAGGATGCCATCACTTTTGGGACCCTTAACAAGATCGTGAGGGCACCTGAAAAGGTGGAGAATCTTCATGTGAACATTCTATATGTATTGCAAGTTGAATTTCTGTCATATATCCATTTCCAGAAAGTTCAGAGAAAGTTTAAAAGCTTGAAGAAGAAAGATTTTTATGAACATGAGAACTACCAACATGATTCTTAAAGTCTTTCCAACTGGATGCTTAAACCTGAGTTTTGGTAAACTTAGGAATATTTCTGGAAATGCCTTTTTTTAAACTTAGAAGTTTAAGAAGCAACAACAAGCTTCACTTTCTGTAACTACTGTGATTTCCATTTTTCTTTCTTGTTTCCTCCTGCATGAGATTTTAATATTTGAACGGTTGTAATGGTTCTTCAGCCCCAATCCCACCAGCTGCCCTGTGAGTGGCTATGGAGAATCCCTCTAGCAAATGCCTGGGCAGATCAGGTGCAGAACATGGTCTTTGCTTAAATGATATTCAGATGCATTTCCTTAGAGGGAAGTTCCTCAAGCAGTTAAGACACAATTAACAGATAAATAGTTCTTGAGGTTTTCTTTCTTTTTGTTTCTTTCTCATTTTAAGCAGTTCAAGCCAGGTGAACCTCCGGAAAAACACACTGTACAATACAGATACAAATCAGGACAAGTGACAGAACTAAATCCTCTGAACAGTATGACAAGGGAAATGATGTCTCCTCAGTAAGAGTTTATTGCTTTAGTCATACAGTCCTTAACCAAGCTTGACTGTTCACAATTATTCTAAGTTAATTGTTAGAGCTGAAGTCCTAAACATGGCTTAAACTTCATAACAAAGTAAGAAGAAAAGTAAAGTGACTTGATGGGTTAACATTTTTATCATTAAGTGGTTTTTCTGTTGGGCCTTTCTCTGTTTGTTTTTTTGCTGTTGAATAGGACCCTTCTACTTTACCAAGCCCATTACATGGCTTGTGTTAGTATAGTTCAGTTCTTATAAAAGTTTTAGAAGCTGCTAGTTGGTGAGCAGTTTTAAGAACACACAAAAAGCAGGGACTGTATGCTTGCAGTTGCAGTTTACTTGAAGTTGAGTATGTAAAAGTTTCCTTTCCTACAGCATTTAGTTGGCAGGCTCAGCAAACAAGAAATCCAACATGTTATTGAGTTGCTGCCATTACTGATATAGTGTTTAGTACCAACAGCTTGCTGAAAGGTTGGCAAGCCTCTGTATAAGAACCTTGTAAGCTTTGAGTTCTGCTCATGGTGAAACCAGGGACATACAAACCTCTATATTGTCTTTCTGAATAGTAACTGAAGTCCTTCTGCTTCATGGACTAAAAGATACTGAGTGTTGGCAGGGATTTTCTGTAGAGAGCTTTGACTCTGAGATGAATTTACTATCTCTATTCCTCATAGTCATTCACACCACACTATATGTACCAGCTACTGCGTTCAAAAGGCAAATCACTCTGAATGTTCATTGCAATACACTTTACTACAGTCAACAAAAAGATACAATGGTAAGGCAGATTTTCACTAAGGAGTATTATTTTCTCCATGCAGCTTTGATAGACAGGAACCCTGGTTAACTATAAATACACAGAAACAATTGCAACATAACCACTTTAATAACTTTTTTCATTTTGTTTTCCTTTATTTATGAGTTGGTAATCTAAATTTTATAATCTCCTTTTTAGAGGCATGCCTCCTTTTTAGACGCATGAGAAAATAGAGTCTTATACCATGGGAAAATAGCCTGTTATCAGGTACAACCTTCTGGTAGCTTGCTGTAGCAATGTTTTTGCCCAGACTATATTGACTGATTGAACTTCCTATATCTGACATATGGCAGAAAGAAAACCAGAACAAATACAACAACATCTAATCAGAATATTTAGATAGGTTTGCATCAGGTAGAATAAAGATTAGTGCTGTATTTTGAAATATTAAGAGCCCTCTGTGATGACAAGCTGCGAGTGCTCCAATTTTGTTTGTATTTTGAAAGCAAATCTTATGGGAAATGACATTCTGGCCTTCAGGCACTGTACTGAGTTCAGCTAATTAATAGGCTAAATTGATTTTTCTTCTTAAAGGATGCTTGTTTTGATTGATTTGAAAGAAAAAATCATGACATTGCTGATAGCATTAGCAGAGTGAGATTTTAACTTTGGGAGAGAAACACAACACAGTGGTGTACTGGAAAGGGCAGAGTGTCTTTTAATGCTATGTTGAATGGGGTTTTTTTAGATGGTACATCTGCTAAACATTTTTCAGAATTTAGAAGCTCTTCTATGTCACAGTAGTAGCAATAAAAAAGACTGACTCCAACAATAATGCAAGGATTCAGAACTGCTCCATTCATGTGTTGTTTCCCAGATAGGTACATTGAAATGAAATGTGGTGTAATAGCCACTGAAAAAAAAAATCAGAAAACTCTTTATGCCTTGATATTTAGTTTCCTGATTAGGAACAAAACTAGACTCAGTTAATAAGAATAGTCCACTTAGCCTTGGTGTGCAAACAATAGATGCCTTTTACACAGAGCTGCCTAGGGTCATTTCTCATTTTCATGAACATACATTTTATCCCAGCCTGTTTTCCCTTCCTCAAGTATATAGATTAGTTAGAAAACTATTAGAACACAGAAGCTTTCACAGATACCAATTTTACAGATATCTATTAGAGAGTACTTGTATTCTCTTTTTATACTTACAGAATTCTATCTACATTTGAAGTCTAACAACCTACTGTTGGAGCCTTTCCCTGCCTCACCCTCAGTACATATTCTGTAAGTTGGGAGAAACCCAAAACTGACTGCTTTAAATAACCCCAATTTTCCCTATATATGTTCTATATTGTACTACACTTCCAGGCAGTGCTTTAGTATGCCCTGCATACACTTTCTCATGCATAAAACGGGGAGATAAGAGTCTAGTGGCATTCCTGCAGAGACCAGAAGAACCAAAGAGAACTTCTGGAACTACAGAGAAATTTTACATATACTCTCTGAGAAGGAACTACATTAAACATGATAGCAGAAGAAGGTTGCAGAACCACTTAAGGCAGTGTATAACTTTACAATACTTGCTGTTCATCTTTTAGCCAGGAATGAAGCTTCAGTCTTGTTGTGGGCAGGGGGAAGGAAGGATCAGATACAAGTAAGGAGCTGCTTATTTGTAACCATGCCTCTGAATCATTGGGGTATGCCAGAAGTGTATTTGCCATTCAACACTGCTGAGCTCCTGGGGAATGGGACTGAAGCTCGTGGACAGACAATGTGTTGCAATAGCCCAACTTCCATTCCCAAATCAGCTTTCTGACCTTTCTCCATCCCTCAGCTTTGGTCTCACTAAATGTACTGTAACTAATATGGCTTCTCTGATTATGGCCTTCCCTTCTAGCAATGCCAGGCAAATACAAAGAATTTGCTCTATGCTCTTCTGCATCTCACAGTTTTCATGGCTGCTGTTCAGTGTCTGCATTACATCATGGAGGCCTGAGGGATGCCAACCAAGACTTGTGACTCTTGACTTCACGTTTTCCATGGAAGGAGTGACCGCATCCTGGCAGCTACTTTCTGTACCTGTGCTCCCCACCAAGGGGAACTAAACCTCAGTCAGGGCAGGGAGTTGCTCTTCATGGAGAGAAAACTCTGGGAGGCCCACCTACAGAACAAGTGTAAGTCACTGGAGTTTGGTTGCTCCCTGAAGCACAAATAAATTAAACCTCAAACCAAATTATTTCTCTGTCAGATATCTTTCTCTCCATTGCCACAATGTATACAGAGAGGTATTTACTAAAGAAATACTGGCTATTCTTAATAAAAAAGTTTCTTCCAAAGTACTCTCTGTATTTATTGTTTTTTGCTGAGGCATAAGAAAGCAAATAAAAAGAAAGAGGTCATCATAGTGTTTCCACATCAAAACAACCATATGGCTTCTGTTCTCTTTACCACTTACAAAATAAAACTGCATGAGCTTTCCTCTTTTTGGTATATTGACTCAAGATAGAAGAGAATATTCTGATTGAGATTGATCTGGGAAACACATTTCAATAGAGATGTTGCCCCTCAGACACAAGGGATTACAAAAATATTCCTCACGCATATATTAGTCATTAGATAAAAAGAATTTGTAAAATCAATATAGTGAAAAAAGAAACCAACAGAACACTTTCTAAAATAGATACTGTCCATTCCTCTAGCTCTTCATACTCTTATTATTAAAAACGCTGAGCTATCTGCATGTATTCAAATTCACTGCCTGTATAGTTCTTTGCAAACAAACTATGGAATTATTTACTAACACTTCAGAAACTTTTGATTCCAGACATGTTGCCATCTTGAAAAAGGCAGGTTGTATTTAGAGACAGCTACTAAAAGCAATACATTATAAACAGTGAATTTACAGTACATGTCTTCGAGAGAGAAGCTGGTTTCAACACAGCCTCTGGGAAAAAAAAGCCCAAGGTATCTATCATCCTAAATCCCTTCTTGTGCAAAGATCAAAAACTGCTCAGTCTTTGGAATTGTATCACCCATGTCCTACCAAAGACAATCTCCAAAGCAGGTACTTCCTGTGACAGAGAGAGGCAAAGATTTCAGCAGTCACTACTATCTACTCAGTGCTGCTTAGTTACAGCAAGAATGACTAAGTATTACAGTCAAGACTAACATCATGGGGACATGCCTAATTGGGGCTTTATGTAATTCTAAACAATTTGCCAGTGAAATTTTTGCTTGCCTTTACAATCTCCCAAGTTTGTCACTTTCTCTAGTTTTTGCTACAAATTCTCTCAAACTGCACAAAACCAAATTAAGTACTGAGATAAAAATCCTTTCAATTTTTCACTTCCCTCTCATCTTCAATCTTACTGAAATAGAGGTGATAATTACAGACAGAAGTTACATTTTATGCAAGTTTCCTCTTAAAAGGAACAATCAAGTTGAAAAAAATTGATGCGGTAAAGTGCTTAATATCTAACAAGCTAAAGTTTTCACTTTCTTTGTTCCATGCAAAACACAGTTCAGACTAAGCCCATTTCTTCCTTGAGCCAAGAATTTTGAATATTCATTGGAGAAGACAGACATAAAAAGCACAACCCTGCTGAGTATGAATTTGCAGCTTAGTAACAGGCTTTGCAATTTATCTATAAAGTCTCCACTCTCCTCCAAAAGAGCTTGTCTAAGATGTTGCCTGGATATTTTGCCACTTTTCACTGTTGTTGAAATGGAGACCAGAGGAAAAAATAGAAACAAGTTATTAGATTTTCATCTTTGGTAAAATTTTAAAATTAATCAGATCTAAAAATTGTATATATTATGCCTTACTTAGGATGTTCTAGTCACCATATATTGTATTCCTACATGCTAATCATGCCTGAAATCATGGACAGAAATGAGAAAAATACAAGCCAAGTTTTCAACCATACAATGCTATATTTACCAACTGCAATTAGTGAGTTTTCCCATCCTGCAGTTGCATTCCGCTGGCTTTTCAAATCCAATGGATAATAAAAGACATAACCACAGCCACCTGGTTACATATTCAAATTAATTCAATTCAGATATAAATAGCCTCAATGTAAAAACATGAATTCATAAACTGCTGAGAATTCAGTATCTTAGTTCACTGCTGGAATTAATTTCTTTTCAACACACTGGTTGTCTAGAGAATACCCATAATGCAGTAAATGAAAACATGTGTGTCACTGCCAGCAGTGAGAATTCATGAAATTGTAACTGATGGATATTAAAAAACCAGAACTGTGGTGGGAAACCAAGAGTTTGGCAGTCACAGGAACAAGAATGATAAAGCTGAAGATTCCTGGTTCTTGCTGCATATTCCTCTCACTTAAAAATGAAACAAACATTGTCTCATATGGAGTTTGATCAGTGGGATATTTCAAGAGAGAGATGTTTTAAAAACAGAAGATTCAGATTTTTGCCCAGTTGCAAAAAAATGGGCAGTGGACAAACTATAAGGTAAAAGACTTGACTGTCCCTTTAACCTAAAGAAGAAGTATATACCTCAGTGTTTAGAACATGAAAATTTTTGGGCATTTTTAAAAACAAAAGAATCAGTCTGGAGTATTTTATATTACCTGTTCTACAGATATCTCAAAAGAATTACACTTACACTTTCTTAATATTTTTTACAGTAAACTATTCAGGTAGAGGGATACTAGATACCTATAAACACTTAGTTTTGAATAACTTTCTTGACCAAAGCTGCCAACAGCTGCTAACAGTATCAAGTTATACAGATAATTTGTCTTGGCTTTGCATTTGGGGTTTCCTTCCCTTGTAAGACATTTCAGTATGATCTCCATTTCATAAGTGTTTTTTTTTGCTGTCGTAGTGCACATGCCAATCAACACTTTAGGTATGTAAATGCCAGCAGGTACCAAAGTGAAACAGAAGAATCTGGCTACAGACAGAGAATGCAGAACAGCACAAGAGCTGCTGATGCCAGCTATGGTTCTGCTTGCATTCAAAACGGCAACTACTGCCTGATTTAGTAGGTCAAGGTTAATGTGACAAAAATAATCAATGAAGTTAGTAACCCAACATTTCTGACTTACTAAACCCTTATTCATAATGTTTGCAACAAAAATCTTGGACCTGTGCTACTTTGGATTCTTGGAAAAGGATTTCTGCAGTGAAGGGGTATTTACATTGCTACATAGTGCTATGTCCTTGCTAGCTGGGGAAAAAAAAAAAGATAAAGGCATATTAAGCAGAGTGGGTCTGAGTAAATGTTATGATTAATCAGAGACAGTTTATTGAATAAAAGCATCACAAACAAATGGCACATGAGATAAACCCAAGCTTAGTATGGCTCTAGGGGACAAAGTCCTAACCAAGCCTAAGAATCTATTTATCAAATAGTTTTGCAGTTTATGAAGCCTCATCCCAGGGGATTATACTAGTGCTTCCAGATATCTTTTAACTGTTAGAAATGAATGTAAATGCTTAATCTTTGGCAAGGAACTCTGCTAAAATAATCACAATTTATCATAGTAGAGAAATCAGTTATTTTGTGATTACTGTACTCTGCTTCATCCAAAAAAAAACATACTTCTTTTTCACAGTTTTGACTCTTGTGTAACCCGTTAAATCACATCCATTAATTTCTCTTCTTTTGCAAAGGATGAATGGAAGTAGAGAGAGAACAGTTCTCTCTTTTCTGTATAGATTACAGATCTGAAGATTAAGCAGAAACTTTCTATCCCCATTGGTCTAACTATGTCTAACACCCCAAGTCAGTGTATTCCAGGGGTTGTATGATACGGATTATTGATTAACTCCAAAATGCAAATAGTAATTTCCAATGCTAACGTTTATATGTTAAAATACATTTTGTGCAACTTCTCTTTTATAATAGCGGGAACACTGATAGCAGTGTTTGTTGAATCATCAACTTTTCTTTCAAGCATTTTCAAAAAGCAAAAATTTAAGTAATTTCTCCAATGACTTACAACAAGTCCCATAACAAGATCACCATTCAAAAGTAAAAAAAAAAAAGCTACCTCTAAGACATGTAAATCTGTAAGGACTTTCAGCGGTAATTCTGTTTTCTTTCAAAACACATGCATGGCATCCAGTCCACCTACTTTCATGTAGGAACTGGCTCATGAGTCAGAGGTTTCTATACAGTTGATTATAGGTGCCTTTGAAGCCTTCCTATATCTTTATGTTCCATGTGTGGTAGGAGTTTAAATGGAGTTTCATCCCTTAACTCCTGGCACATAGGAGTGGATTGTTCACCAGCTAAATAGTAAAAGTAATCTCATGCATTAAAGTGAGGTTTCTTTACCAATACAGCAGCCTTCATGCCCCAAAGTGACAAGTATATATGTAGAGCCCGGCAGAGTGACTGCTGGTGCAGCCACCAACAACCTAGAAATTGTGAGGGTGACTGTGCACTGGTACAGGTTGCCCAAAGAGGCAGAGAAGGCTCCGTTCGTGGAAGTTTTCGAAAACCAGCTGGACATGGTTCTGGGCAACCTGTTCTGGGTGGCCCTGCTTGAGAAGGAAGGTTTGAGGTCCCTTTCAATCTCACTCAGTCTGTGATTCTGTAATGTCATATACCAATACACACCTACTCTCTCACTTTCTCTTTAAATAGTATATTAACACAACAGTACTGTTCAACTGATAAAATCTAACTACTTCTGCTCAAAAGAAGCATGACCAGCAAACTGAGCAGGTGATTCTCCCCCTCTACTCCACTCTCATGAGACCCTACATTGGAATCTAGCTCTGGGTCCTCAGCACAGGAAGAACAGGGACCTATTGGACCATGTCCAGAGGAGGGCCATGAAGATGATCAGAGGGCTGGAGTACCTCCCCTATTGAAGACAGGCTGAGAGAGTTGGGGTTGCTCAGCCTGGAGAAGAGCAGCCTTACACTACCTAAAGGGGGCCTGCAAGAAGGCTGGAGCAGGACTTCTCACAAGGGCATGTAGTGATAGAACAAGTAGGAATAGCTTAAAACTAAAAGAGGGCAGGTTTAGACCAGATATTAGAAAGAACTTCTTTATTGTGGGGTTGGTGAGACACTGGAACAGATTGCCCAGAGAAGCTGTGGATGTCCCATCCCTAGAAGTGTTTGAGGCCAGGCTGGATGAGACTTTGAGCAACCTGGTCTAGCGGAAGGTGACCCTACCCATGGCAGGGGGGTTGGAACTATCTTTAAGGTAGGTCTCTTCCAACTCAAACCATTCTATGCTCAGTGATTCAGAATTTGAAACACATTACCTAACTGTAGGAGAGAAATGAGACATTTTAATAATTGTCTGTTTATTTTGCCTATTAACTGTATACTTCTAATGCAACATACAGAGTTGGATGTGTTGCAGAAGTCTATAGCAAAGCACCTCCCTCTGAAAAACAATAAACAGCTTTAACCCCAGTAATGACTGCTTCTTCAGCGCTGTGAATTCCTCTGCCCCCATGCAGAGGGGACAAAATAGACTAAGGCCATGATTTTTCTCTCTGCTCTTGAGCTTTTTCCATGTGGTTAGCAAGAGTTTGAGAAAAACTGGCAGGACATTTTTGCTCTACTTCAAGTAGCTGTCCTGTTGTGAGAAAGAGCCTCTGTACAAAAGAACAGATGCAACTGGGATTCCTGGTTAATTTCCTTTTTCAGTCGGGGACGTTAGAAGTCTGACAACACACAGAGTGAAAAAACAGGAGAGAGAGACATTTAAGTGGTCTCAACAGTTGGACCAGAAGTAAAAATAAGCAACTAAAGCTTCCTATTTTCTTCTTCTAAATGAAACTGGAGGTAATTTTTTTAAAAGTTAACCTCTCTCCTTAAATACAATTTTTCAATGTCTAACAAATTCTTTAAAATGTTCTCTTTATTGTGGATTTGCTGATCAAATTTTATAAGTAAAAGTATCCAATCTTCTTGAAAGGAAAACTGAAAAATAGCTACACATTTTTTAAAAATTGTCCTGCTGAACAGGACACCGAGTTCTTTATGATGCATTACCTGTTTCTGAGAGCAGTGAATGCATATGTTTTAGCCCCTCTACTACTGCAGATGTTTTCTTACAGCTGGGATTTCAACTCTTATGTTTATGGTAACATAAGAGTAGCACTGTTATGTATTCCTCCTTCCCTCTTTTCCTCTTTCACACATATACGGCTTTGAAGCCTCAAGCAGTTGAGAGTCTAACAACGACTGAAATTCCTTCAACTTGCTAACAGAAACCTGAGCTGTATCCATTCCCTCTTCTGTGAACAACTGAAAAAGCACAATAAATTCCCAACCCTCCTCTCAACATTTGTCCACAGTGCTGTACATGTAGCTGAAGCAAGTCTGCAAGCTGCAAAATAAAGCTGCAAGCAAAGACTAAACAGTATGCTTGAGAACGAGTCAAAGTTACATTCAATATGTAGTTACTTTTACATCATACATCCACATTTATATATAAAGTTTTTCCATATTTTAAATTACTTCCAGTGTAACTATGATTGCTGCTAATGAAAGTTAAGGAAAAACAGACTTCAGATGAATGTAAGACACAGTTTATCCACTTCTGCATGGTTCTGCTATGTTTGAGGCAGATTGGTTATTTGCATCAAATGGTGCCAGATAACCTTTAATGTGGTGAGGTGGACAATAAGATGGCACTAAAGCTAGCACCTACTGTAATAACCTGTAATCTTAAACTGGAGCTGTAACCAGTACATTTAGGGGTCAAAAGAGTGTGTGGGGTTTTTAAATAACACGTGATTCACTGTGAACAAAGGAATCAGAGCTTACTTTAATTTTGCCAGTTTGGGCAGGGAGAGTAAACTGGTATCAGCATTCAAGTGTTTTTCTCAACTCTACCCATGAGATCAATCAAAAGTAAATTAGGGGAAAGCAATTCAGAGCAATATTTCCTGCCTTTTGAAAGGTCAGTCCAGGCCATGTGAATATTTAGTTATCTTCATAAATGGTGACCCAAATCTTGGAAGGTTAGTAAAACTATGAATTCAAAGAACTATATTGTCTCAACGCCTGTTTGTAATGGTTGGACCTCTATGACCTGTTTGTTTCAAATACCTATTGAGTACACAAAACTGCATCACCAAAAATCCATACAGGCCTCAGTAATTATTGTTACTATCATCTTTATCTTCAGTAATCATGGAAAATCTGAGAGAAGGTCTGTTCCAAAATACAGTGGAGGTCACTGAAGAGCATCTACAAACACAGAACCCAGACCTGATTTGTCCTTTGAGTCTATATAAGAGATCAGGATTCCTTCATTACATTACTAAAAACATCTCCTGGACCACCAGTTTCAGTGCTTAAAGGAGAAGCTTCACTTACCAGTCAATGGAGCATCCACACAGCATTTCCTGGGAGAGTTCATTAAAGGAAGAATATAAGGAAGAACAGGCTATAAATTAATGACCTGAGGCTTGTTTTGTTTCAAATACCAGTACCTCAGCATATTTGGTCATCCACACCCAAAATACATATCTATTTTTGTGCTAATTGGTTATGCCTTAAGGCTGTTTTCATCACCTGCTTGCTTTTTGGAAATGGATGAATGACTGGATAGTATCTTGTGTTGTTACAAAACTTGGCATAATGAAACGGTGAACCTGTTCTTGTGCTCTCTCTTTTCTGAACTTGCCAAATACAATGTGAATTCCTTCATTTTCAATTAGCTTTTTTGGTAACCCATGCAGACATCTTGACTTGAACTGTACTTATTAGGACAAGAAAGGACAGTCAAATTATCTCCAGACTCCAGATTCTGTAGAACTGTCACAGCACTATTCTAACCAGTGAGCCACCACCACTCTGCATGTTGTTTCAAGAAGAACAAATACTGTTACTTTAATTGTTTGCAACTTTTAAGCAAGCAGATTCTTAAGCTATCCCAAACTAGAGAGACTCTTGGGTGGTAATTACTCATATTAAAGTCAGCCCTTTACCACTTTCCAGTTGGTGACCTGGGCAGATTTGAAATGTGTGCTTTCTTCTCTTATTTTTTGGTTAACAGCCCACCTAGTTAAAATACTGCAAGAGTCTGTGCCTTTCCTCTTCCCCAGCAAGCTCGGTGGGCGCTCTGCCAACTCCTCCTTTTCAGTTGTGAGGGAGAACAAGAAAATCCTGCTGCAGCAGCCAGCTGGCTACCTTCTCCTGTCAAGGACTTAATATACTTCCATAAAGTATTCAGCTGTTGCTGGATGAGAGACAGAGTGCTCTATAGTGCCTTCTTCAAACAGTCCTCCTCCTTGACTAGCACAGACTGAATGGATGAAAGAACCATATGCAAAGAAACAGGAATGAGGCTATGAACACAGCCTTCATTCTTTGGATAATCAAAAGTCACCTAATTCATTTTAACCCTCAAGCCAAACATTTTCTCTCCAGGAGAAGGCTCACCAGACAAAAGTTCACATGAACTTGAAAAACCTTCAAGCTACTTACAAGTTTTATTGTCTTTTCATTACACTTAACTCAAGCTTGACTCAATAAAAGCTTTCTTGTATCAAGGGTGAAAACATTTCCACTCTCTTAAAAAGAATGCAAGAAAACAGAACATTTCTAATTTTGTTTTACACATGAATATTCCCCTTCAATGTCTCAATCTTAAACACTGCATCACGGAGAATGTGAAAATGAAAGAGCAGAAGAATAAGTAGGACTAGCCTTGACAATTCTTACCTTATTTTCTACATGAATCACAAATTCAGTCCACTCTGGAATTTTTGTTGCCATGGCAGCAGGAAGCTTACCTTTCCAGTAATTCAAATTTGCCTTATTGGTCATTTCAGACAGATGCTGGAAAACTTGCTTCAACTAGTCTTGCCTCAATTCCCTGCCCTTCTAAAGATAGCCTGTCCTACAGGCACCAGACTGCAACCTCCATTCTCTTCTCCCCAAGGGTCAGCACTTACGCAGTAAGCAACACTCAGCATCCTGTGGCAGTTCTTCCAGGGCAGCTAGAAACAGGCTGAAATAGGGGCAGGAGCCTAGGAAACGAGAAGTTGAGCCCTGGAACACGTAAAAGGGGCCAAGAGAGCCACAGAGTTCCCGCTCCAGTGTGAAGATGGGTACAGCAGAGAGAGGCAATGAACAGATGTGAAGCCAAGTAGATTAACTCATTCAAGCAGCTGGGGCGGGAATTTCCTGGAGGGAATTGAAATATCCCAATCCTTCTACATTCTGAGAACTCCAAAGTGTGACTCAGACAAACAGGTTCCAAAGTCAAAACAAACACAAACTACTCTTTTCTTTATCACTTGAATTTTCAGAAATCTGATTTTCTTTTTAAACTGCTGCAGCTTTTTTGCAACATTCAAAATATGGAACTGGCACAAGCTGATTTGCACCACATTACTATTAAGTTTGCCACTTGGGTTTCGCTTTGGAAGTCAAGTGTTCATTGTTTTGGGATATCTCTACTGATTGAGTTATTTTGGGTATTTTTATTGAAAGTATTTGCTTCACTCAAATATATTTTAGACCATTGTAATTTAGATTCAATATATTATTTT
The DNA here is from genome assembly GCF_003984885.1 of Neopelma chrysocephalum. Lineage (NCBI taxonomy): Eukaryota > Metazoa > Chordata > Aves > Passeriformes > Pipridae > Neopelma > Neopelma chrysocephalum. The sequence continues at coordinate 25,895,854 of NW_020897694.1, read as the reverse complement.
AAAGACAATTCTCCCAACATCAACATTGATAATACCAAAACCAGAATTAACAGATTGGTCCTTTTCTGCCACTACAGAACACGGAGAGAAAGGAAGAGGCTGTTATATCACAGCTGCACATACAACTTTATGTCTCTATATGCAGTATCTTAGGTACAGCTTTTAGTTCAAATTAATCATATTAATGTAACAGACTTGCAATGTGCAGTAATTTTTTAAGAGCTACATCATTAACTTTCTGCTATGTGTAAGCATCAGATAGGAGGCAATTAAACAGAGGAGTGAGCAAGTGCTTCTCCTTCCAATTCTAACAGACTGCACTGTGCAGTCACCGTCAATTTCTAGTGCTCTTCCTTTATGTGACTGCGTCATGCTGTGATGTTTGAGATATGAAAGCAACAGAACACCAGTGTTTTAAGTACAGACAGAAAAAAAATTATTTCAGGTAAGTTACAGAGTATATAAGTCCAGAACAATGCTTTTCCCCTTCTCTTAGTGAGCTTTCTTATACATCTGCACCTTCAGAGGCCCCTTTTTCCCACCTATCCTACCCTTTCTCCATTACTCTCTTGACTGCACTTGATCTGCCACTAAAGGAGATTTGCCCTTCACCTCACCCTCTGCTAGTCAATCTATCCACAGAGATTACTTTTCACTACAACACAATCATCACAAATAATAATAATTAGCCCATTTCTGTGATGCAGTTTAAATAGAATAGCTCAAACTGTACAGAGTATTACATTCATTTACAATTAGTATTACATTCATCAACTTAGAGGAAGTAAAAGAAGCAGCAAACAGCTAGAACTTTCTGCCATGGAAGATTGTGGAGGTAGGAGGTGTCAGCAGATTCAAAAGAGGCTTTGGGTAGTAGGGAATAACAAGAGAAAGGAAGAGGAGCGAGCTCATGCGCCAGGTTGGGAGACAAAATGTAAAGCCAGTCTTAACTCAGGGGGGCATTTATGTTTCCATGAAATGATTTTATCAGAGAGGGTAAGGGAAACAGAAACAACAGAAGAACAAAACAGACAACAAGCTTACTATCTGGCATGTTAGAAGATGTTACCACTGCTTGAGCTGTACCCCAAGGCTATCCTCATAATCGTATCCATATAGTTATAGTTGTTTCCTCAGAGTTGTAATTAAAAGAGAACAAGGGAGCAACCCCAACCCCAAAGAACAGAAATGCAGGTACTGACTCACAGGTCAGGACGAGTCCTCACTCAAAGCTAGCATTATCTCAGACAGCTCTCCTTGGAACGGCCTAAAACACAGCCAGAAACCCAACTAAAAACTAAGGAGCGGGGAAAATCATAGGCTAGGGTTCCAGCTCACTCTCAATTCCTCTGAGACACCAGTATAGGAATGTAAAACAAAACCACTGGGGGACTGAAGCCTGAAAGTGAAGGCAAAGGCATTCCCTTAACAGAGAGGGCTCCACTTGTTGCTTCGGTGCTTTTCAGGGCCAGAACTGTGTACAATTGTGGCAGATGAAGAAGAGTTAAAAATAACTTATGATGCTGAGGTACAGGGTATATACATACCCAAGCACTTCACATCCCAGTGCAGTGGTTTTCAGCCCAAGTACCCAGGAATTCATGGACCATTTCTACAAGCAGCAAGTTCATTGACATGGTATTGCCTTCCACATGCTTCCATGACCTTTTCAAAAGCCTTTGAACCAGTACTAGACAGCCTTTTGGGACCTTCAAATGTCCCCAGATGAAAACAGTGGTGATTGGTAACCTCTGTTCACCTGGGAAATATCAATGTGAGAGTCTGACAGCTAAAAAGGACAAATGTGAGTGGTACTGAGATGTCTGCATGAGAGGAGGACAAGTTATTTATTGTCAGGAATAATCATACTTCATAGTCATATGATTCAGGCTTCTCCTGTTAAATGAGCATCTCCTGTTAAAACATCTTGCTAATTTGAAATAGAAAATTTAAATGTTAACACCTAAGCTATCAACAGATTCAAAAATATTAGTTTGTGTTTATTATCTTAGTTATTTAATCCTTTCATGCTACTTTGTTGTCAGGTGGACATGTTTCATCTTCAAGTAATTATTTAACAGGAATTAATTAATTCTGAGAGTGCTGAAGGAGTTAACTTTCAGTTTAACTCTCAGTAAAATATTACCACAGAGGTTGAGAACTTGAGTTCTGTTTTTTTTTCTTCCCCATGGCATCCTAAACAGAAGAACCTCAAAGCAAAAAAAACCCTGCACATTAAATCCAAAACACATAAGGAATTTACTTCACAGATATACCTGTACTGGAAATCAGTTCATTTCAGCGTAACAAGTAGCAACAGTGTTAATTGAACCCTCAAAGACTTGTTCCCTCAGCCCAAGAAAACGAACTGTTTCCTCAGCAACCTTTTGTCACTTCTCCTGGCTAAGTTTTGTGTATGCGACCTTCCCTGTAATGAAATGTAAGCAACACAGATCTGAAAGGCTCTGCAGAGAAGTGACCTTTCCAGCGAAAGGCATAGGTATCTGTTTAAGGTTGCTTGTTTCATGGAACAGACACAAAAAGCAATAGCATTGGCTAGAGTCAGCACATGTAAGTGAAACAAAAAGATTACCTGCTCCTTAGTCTATTTCTCTAACAACAGCAATCAAAGGCTTCATAGAAAAAAAAGTCTGAAAATTTAGCTCTTCCACAGCTGGTGTGAATCCAGGTTTTCATGAGATTTTTCAGAGGGACTTGCTGACTTTTTAAAAGCAGATGCAGTTATGAAAGTCTCTTCTTTCACAAAGCCTGCTTTCCTGCAGCTTGCTATTTCTACCTTGCTCTTCCTGAGATTGCCGAAGTCATGGAGCTGAGCATGTTGTGACACAATCAGCCATGTGAAGCATTTGCTTTCCACTTTAATTTTATTTTTAGAATCATCTAGTCTTTCAAAGCACACCTACCCATACCTTGACATAAAGTAAAAAACTACAAAGAAAACCTGAAGGGTCTGACTAACTCTAGAACATAAGTAAGCTTATGACGTGTCTCCAGTTTATAAAATGACTACTGCCTTCTTTCTCTTACAAACCCACAGATATGGCTGCAAATCCTCATTTGCCACATAAAAATCTGAAGGTTTCTACCTCAGAGCTGCCAGTTGCCAGCTTAAAGTGGCAGATTTTCCACTGGTGACTCTGAGCTTCAACTAGACAAAAAATTCTAGAACACATTACTCCTGAATCCTTATAGTTAAGTGTTTCCTAGACTTGTGGGCAATCTGCTCACTGCTGGCCTTGCCTTGAGCCAAGAGCTGGACCAGACTACTTCCAGAGTCCCTTCCACTCTATATCACACTATGAATGAGTATACAAGTGCTTTCATGAAAAGTGTTTTCTTTTGCCAGCTGCCAGTGTTTGTCCCTGACTGCAGAGGTGTTCCTGAATTACTCTGGAACATCCAAGAGCAGAATATACTGGGCTACATATACTTTTGTTTGCAGTGCTAGTCTGTGTGAATCCAACACTAAAAACTACTTGGTAAGATCCTTTTATAATTGCTGTAAGATATCTTTTTATATAAGATATAAAAAGCGGAGCATTGATGGAGCATTCTCTTTTACATTAGTTCATATGTATTACCTTAATTAATTCTGCAAAATCCCTTTTATTTCAAGTCTGTTCACCAAAATTGTGGTATCTGAGATTCATTTCTATATTCACTGCTCTTGAAGGAGACTCCTGGATCACATCATTGTATGATGTAACCCAGCTTATTTCTAGCAACTCCAGTCAACCAAAGACAATGTAAAGTGGCTGAGGATCCTGCTTATCGCTGCCAGTAATCAGAAAGGCAAGGTGCTCCCCTGACTTATGGTGACTCTAGATCCAGTACCTGCTGCTCTGGCCAAATGTGCTCCTTGCAAAAGACCAGAAAGAGAGCTCTACAAGGAGCCATCTATACAGAGGATACAAAGATGAATGTTTTCTAAGAAAGGACAAAACTGAGATGTTAGATGGGGGTGATATGACAGAAGGGAATAAAACTGAGCATCTGCACCAGGGAATGAAGCAATGAAATGTGAAGAGTCATTTAAGAGCAAAAGGTCCCCTTTTAAGCACAAAGAACTAGCCTCTGAATACTAAGCAACAGCTACACACAAATACTGTCTACTGTCTATCAAATGGAGATTGTTTTAAATTCAGTAAGAACCATATGAAGACATTATGGCATGAGAATAAGACCAGAATTATAAAAGCAAGGCAAACTGAAGAAAAAAAGAAGGAATGACTCCAGGTTCAATAAGAAAACCAGGTAGGAAGGTAACAGTTAAAAAATTGACGAGAAAAACCCCCTGTTGCTGTGCTCTGCATTAATACTTTCACCTGCCAACAGGCCATCAAAAAGCAAATTGGCACTAAGTCATAACTCACTATTTGCTATTTATATTCTGGCAGTGTTATGTTTGTGCAATTTCTATCAGTCAAAGCCTCCATTTTGGGGATGGGGATAAGAAAGGGAAATATTGTAATCTACTTCTGCAATTGCTGTTTGTATTCGCTAAGTTATCTGGTGCTTGATGTGTGCCTCATGCATCACTTTTTATTCATAATTGACATATTTATCCAAGAATTATTTTAACACAGTAGTCTTATTCAAATATGCACAAAAGCTTTGGCAGACATTTTCAGCCATGCATTTTATGTGATTTACATATTGGCATGCAAAAGACAACATTTAATTGTGCGTGCATATTGTAATCACAGCCTTATCAAGGTAGCTCGTTGGAGCAGTGGAGACAAGTTTACAGGTAAGCAGCCTAAAATAAGTCTTTCTGAAGGCTTTTAAATCTGGTAACTGGTGGAGCCCCTTTAGACTGTAACAAGATAAGACACACTGCTTTAATCACTGCATTCTAGTTATAGGGGTTTTAGTTTATTTTAAGCTGGACAAATTTCACTTTAATGAATGAGAATTTGACTCTGCTATTACAGAAAGCATCCCTAGTTCTGCAGTGCAGATTCAGCCTTTGAAGTGATGAGCACTTTCTCCCCTATGCAGCGCAACATCATCACTGGAATGAAGCCGGCTGAAGACCTAGGAGATACACCCAGGACTCCCGTGTATTTCCTGCTATCTCCTGTTTGTTTGGAGAATACCAATGGCAAGGAATTGAACCAGCAGTTGGCAAAGGAGCTTTGGAGAGGCAGAGAGGACAAGGAGGATAAGCAATATAAGGTGGCATGTTCTAGTGCCAAGCAAGGAAGGAATGAGAGGTATCAAATGAGAACACCAAAGAAGTCCTAAAATATCAACTGATATATTCTTAAGCATTTTAAGGGTTGGAGGAGTTCCTAACATTCATTCTCTTTCCCATCTCTACAGCTGTGTACTTCCACACCAGGTTTACCCAAATTTGAACTACTGCTAACATGGTCCTCCCATCTGTTGCACCCCTATCAGCATCTATAGGAAGCCCATAGCTGTAGCTAAATTGGTGAAAAGCAAAGCTTTTTAGGCAGGATTGTCCCAGTGGGCTGCCTTACCACGGAGTTAGACAAGCATCCTCGTTGGTGCAGCAGAGTGGTGGGATTGCTACCCCCAGTAGCTGTTAAAGCTGTGCCTCTACCAGCTGAACAACCCAGACATCCTGCAGAAGTAGGGAGGAAAAGAGGGTCTGTGGCAGACTTCAGGTTTGAGGAAAGAAAAAGCACCCCGACAAACATACAGAGATGAATCACAGTGCAAAAATATTAACATCCCAAGCTAAAAGGCAAAGCAAGGTTGGATGCAGAGCAAGAATCCATAGTAGGTAAATGAACCTGGAGAGAAGCATTGCAACAGGTTGTGTTATCACCAAGCAAAAATTGTTAACAAATGATCATGATCAACTGAGAATGAACTGAAAGGGAAACAAGTGGACAATTTATAACATTTTGCTATTCTTTTATCCTATGCTGCATAACCCTTCGTTTGCACAGATAGCTTTCAATTCTGTTCAAAATAATGGTGGAAAGCACAGAGATCCCACAACAAAGATTCCTTCATCCCTCAAACAGATGAGAGAACAAGTTACAGGCAGATATGCTTTTACTTTATATTTAAATTACTGAAATCCAGTGCTCTGAATGGCTGTGTGACACAATCACATACCAGCCCAAGTTACATATGAGCCCAAGTTTTCTGATCTTTTGCCCAGTGCAGAATTATAAACCAGGTGTGCTTTGAAATGCCTGCAGTCTAACACGAGACTGTGCTCTTGGCAAAGCATCACACTTATGCTGCATTTCTTTAGCTCTGGACAACACACACTTTTTTAATTCAGGAGATGGAGCATGGCAGCTATTTTCTCACAGAAGTTTACCAAGTTCATTTATTATGCCACTCCAGAACATATATCCAGAAGCACAGACAACTGTTTTGCATAAGGGGCTTAAGGAAAGTAACTTGAGCTTGACCATCTTGTGCTAACAAAGAAAGTGCTTAAGTAAATCATGCCATGCATGTGCACCACTGCTGCACAGCACTGATGCACTCTTCCTTCACAGTGCATTTTATTTTGCAACTTTTACACTTGTCCCAAAGGTAAGTGATATGGGGAGGCACTTGGGGAAAGGAGCATTCCTGTATCAAGAACTGTCAGAAATAAGAAGAGACATTTCCTCTCCCATTATCAACCATGCACCTAACCCTGTCCGGCTGCTGAATCTTCATTTTATAGATTATGATAACCATTTGAATGGATGGAGATGGTGAGGACATTCCTTATCTTTATACCTAGCTGGTCTGTTTCAGGTATGGGTCATCCACATCTATACTGGATCTACAACTAAGGTATCACAGCATTTGTCCTTTGATGGTTTTTTAATTGCATGATACTGCTATATAGTTAAATGTTACATAAATGTGGTTGGACTCAATGATCTTAAAGGCCTTTTCCAACCTAAATGATTCTGTGATTCTATGTTAGACCTGGGACAGAGAATAGCAACTTGTAGGAATATAGAAGCACCTCCAGAGAGCAATTCATCTCATCCTAAAATACAACTTTGAGACAGGCATGACGAACAGCATGTTCAATGTACCATGCTTTCACCCAGCTATGGATGAAAATTATTAGCTGAAGCTTTGACCTACAGTTTTGAAAATCTTCAAAGATAGAAGAGATGAACCTCAGTTTCAAGGGGAAGGAATGATGCACACCACAGGCAGTTCAGCTCTCCTCCTGCCTCAAACCAGAGGCAGAACATTCCTCCCATCACCTCTGGAATAGGAAAACGTAGAGCTAGAGGAATCAGCCTCCACTTCTGCCACTAGCCACCCATACATGTACACTTGGAAGAGGAGAGATGGCAAACACCTCCCACTGTTCCTTGGACATCTGTCACCTCCAAACAGGTGGCCAAGGGAAACACCCCATAGCTGAGAGGGAGCCCACGCTCCCTCACAGATTCACCAGTACCATGCAAACCAACCTGCAGGCATAGAAACAATTACCAAAATTAACAGCCTGATTTCAATGACCCCTTCAGTCAGTGCAGTAGAGTTCAGAAACACTCACACACTGCCTCTTCATCTACAGCTGCCCTTCCTGTGCCAGCTCACACATTGGTGCATGACTTGGTGAGTCAGCTGAACCAAGAGGGGTGAAAAGGCATTATTTGAGAAGCCTTCCCTGATTACAACTTACACTAATTCATTCAAGAAAATTACATTCATTTCCCAGTTATCTTCAAACACATCAATCTAGTGAGAAAATGGACTGGATCTGTTGGCACTTAAAATTATATTCCTTCTTATTCTATTCATTCTACAGAATATTAAAAAAGAAATCAACAGTTTTAACAGTCCACTACCTCAGGTTACAGAAGTTTGCTTGTGGATTATTCTCTCTCTTGTTTTGAAAAGCACACAAATTATTAACTCAACATACTAAAATACTCTTTCAACAAAGACATTCTAATAATTTGTCAACAAAAATCACAGTTTACTAGGTATCTACTTCAGCTATAATCTTCTGCTGAGAAAAATGCAAGCGATGTGTTTCAGAGTTATAGAAAAAATGCTTTCCCTGTAATTTCAGAAGATTGAGCAGAGTTGGCATGACAATTAGTGGATATTTAAATGCTTTATATTCACTGGAAATAGTCTGACAGAAATGGCCAAATAATTTCAGGCACAGAAAGAAAAGAAAGTCTCAGACTGATGAATAACTGACATTTGACCTGCTGTTCACTTCCTAAGCTGGAAAAAAATGCAATTCATATTGAACTGAAGCTGGCTGAGAAAGCACAAAACACTGTTTCAGGTTTCTGCATTGCCTTACTGTCTCATGCTCTTTTTATGAAATTGTCTTATTCGCTGGTTGTAATTGCTTATGGAGGAGTGGGGTAAATACCTAGGACAAAGCAATTATCATGGCCCATAAATGTTATAGAAAATAATTTAAACATTTATAAAACTGTGGCTGAAATTTTGAACTTAATAAAGTAACACAGTGCTTGTGGAAATTTATAACAAAGCATATGTAATCTTTGTTATTAAGTATTGTGACTTTCTAATATTAAGCTTTTCCTGGCACACTTAAACTGGCCTGGAGTTGGTAGGGAGTACACTTTGCAGGCATTTTTCCTGCAAAGGGAGTATGAGCCACCATTATATAGCTGCATGAACAAACAAAACCAGCCAAACAAACAAACACCCCCCCCCCAAACCAACAACAAAAAACCCCATCCAGAACATTAGCCTTAAGAAACAGAGCCCTGGCAGGATTATGAAGTTCTTCTCTCTGAAAAATTTGGAACTTGAGGGACAGAAATTCCCTGCCGAGGCACTACATCCAAACTCCAGTGGTAGATATACAGTTGTAGACCAAGACCATTTGGTCTTTATTCTCTTTATTCTTGAGTAACCTAAAGATGAAGCCTTTCTCAGAAGCCCTTCTCTTCTGAGAGAAAAACAGATTGAAATGAAATGTTTACAAATGACATTTACTAAAGATTACACCTTCACCCTGTTTTCTATTAAGAGACTCCTATTGTTTAAGCAACCTGGTGTTAATCCCCCAAAGCAAACGACATTTTCCAACCCTGCATGTTTCAAAAGGCTTGAATACATTCGGAGGGAAAGGAAGTTGACAATACGAAAAACAGATGTTTAATAAACTTGAGTAATCTGACAGGCAAGTGTGTTTTGGTCTTTCCAAAAGACAGCCACAAGAAGGAAGCAACTATTTTCTTCCAGACACAATAAAGAGAACTTTGGTTTGGTTTTAATTAAAGAAATCAGATCCTAACCAGAAGAAGAATCCTCACCTCCTGTGATATACTTTGATCTCACCTTTGATGGTAAGAGGAAAGGAACAGCTCTGACCATTTATTAGCATCAGTAGTATCATTCCAGTCACATCAGCTTCAGTCACCCAGAGAGTAGGATATGATCAGTGACAAGCATTGTATTAGTCAAGATTAAACCTGGTCTGAGTCACCAGATCGTTCCAGCAGTCTAACAAGAGAATCAGTCATGTCTTCAGCACTACCTAGAAAGGAACAACACTGACTCTTCATGTTTAGGAGTAGTTTTAAAACAGATTACTTCTGGCCCCGAAACAACTATAAAAGTAAATAAGATATAAATGGCATAGACACTAAACATGAATGGGTGTTCTTTCCCAGAAGGACCTGCAGTAGATGCAACCATCTGCTATTTTTACTGCTCCTTAAAAACTGTATTTCATTTTTACTTCAACTGCTTTGAATCTACAGAGAAGATCCTATTAAAGCAAACGTAGGAAAATCCATAAGTTTTGCTACGGCTTTATGGAATCAATCCCATTCTCTTCCAACTAACTTACATGATACTAGTAGAAACAGAAGAAGAGCAAAATCAAGCAGTATAGAACTGAACATCTCCACCCTCTATTGTATAATACACCACCTCTGTTGGCAGTGTTGGATTTCGCAAGTCTTAGGTAGAAGCGTCAACCTTTCAAAATGCCCAAGATCTATCTATATATGATTATCATTATGTGTACACAAGGGGAAAAATATTCTTCCTCCTTCACATTAGTCATTTTAGCTAAAGCTGTTGTCTTCTTACGTAGCAGAAAGGAAACGTATTTGCTCATTCTATCACGTAGTCATAACTCAGCCAAACACTAGCTGAAACTGAATGCTGTGTTTTAGACCTCTGCAGTCTTCAGTTAGCATATCTAACTAATTTTTCAGTAAATACAGCTGAAGTGGAAATTGGAAACAAAAAACAAGAGGCAGAAATCTATTCCACACTTGCATGCAACCCCCTCCACAAAGCTAACATCATGACCAACAGCTGCAAGTGCTGAATGATCATGAACTCTCAAGTCATGGCCTGATTTTCAGGCACTAATCACCTACAACTGCAGCTGAAGCCAGCTCTTGTCTGAGAGTTCATGACAGACTCAAAACAAAGGTACAGAAAATCAGTCATAAAATGCTGAATAACTTCAAGGGGGAAAGGATATTCTACATAATTTATTTTCTCATAACTGAAGAGGCAAAAATGTGCTCAAAGAGATAACTGAAGAATGTTATATTTTACTTTTATGGTAAAGGTAGGAAATACAAAGTGGAAGTCATGTAATCTTTTTTTTTTTTGAAAATAGTATTGCCTACCTTTCCCTTTCCTCCTCCAAACATCTGTACACAACCAGCTAACTGGATGTATGGAAAAGATCCAGGATTATCTATTCGAGTTTTCATTAGCTTTTTGGAATATAGGAATGTTGGTAAATTCTGCAATGAAGTATTTTTTGTTAACAATATGCAGCATAAAAGATTTTTCTTATGCGCTCTTCCTTTTACAATACTGCATTTGCAAAGATTGATAAGAAGGCCTTCCATTGTGGCTTCAGTTTTTGAAGCCTCCCATATAAACTCTCTCCATATACTTTGTGGGGTTTTTCCTACCAAAAAAATATCATTCAGGGGCCCAAGTGAAGGCATGTGGATCTCTCTTCTCTCTTTTTTGTTTGTTTGGGTTTTTCTGCTTGTGAGGAGCTAATACAGTAAGTCCAACATGGTATGATTATATGGCATCAGAGCACTAAGCCCAAAAGAATTCATTTTCCTTTAGAAATTCAGATGACACTAGAGTTACTTCACTTTTAAACAGCACAAAGGGCAGCAGCACTAGCAGGTAGTGGGAGTAGGTTAGGTTTTCCTCCTGTTTTGTTATATACAGAATACACACAGGAATCTGAAGGATTTTGCACTAATAATAGCAAGTCATCTGCATACCATGTGAGAAAAGAGATTGCTCAAGTGCAAGGATATTGAATCTTGTCTCCTGAAAGACAATTTAAAAAAAAACCAAACCAAACCAAACCAAAATGCAAGAAAAAAGAAAAAATAAACTACCACACAATAAAAATCCGAAACCATGACAACATTCAAACAAAAAATAACAAACCCAATAAAATACCACACAGATAAGGTCTTAGAGTTAATGGGGTGGTGGTGGTAAAGGTATAACAAGAGTAGCACCAAGTAGCACAGAAGTAGGACTAGATAGATGGACAGTCCCAAGTGCTTCACTACTTCCCTTAAACTCAAGAAGAAATAGCACCAGTATTTGTTTCTATTCTTATGCAGACTTTGTGAGCAAATCATAAACTGGCATCAATTAAACTTCATACCATCCTACAAGACACATTACAAGCAGCAATAAAAGCACCCAAAGTTTGGCTCATTTGCTAGTAGAGAAAGGTTTGTGCAGCAAAATTTCTGAAACTGTAGGAAACACAAATCCTTCTCAGTTTATACTTGTATCATATTTGGAAAGTTATCTTCATAACTGTAGCACCTCAAGTTTTGGAAAGTGTAGTTTAGACCTTCAACCACGCAAAGTCCTTAATTCACCACTGAAAAGCAAGCCCACGGATGTGCTTAGGCACGTATGTTTAACATCCTCTGCCCACAGCCACACTTGCTGCTCCTGAAATATTTTGTTGAAATGGTATCACTTTCCTTTTCTGTGTATACTACACCAATCTGGCTAAAAACATTAAGCTTAAAAATGGGTTTTTCAACATGAATAAACAGATGTATTAAAACTTACTCAGTTTTGTGAGATGGGACTAAAAATTACCTGAAAACTATGTGCGTTCCTCCATTTGTGCAGCTTAAAGACAAAAGGGTTTAGGAATCTGCTGTAATAGATTTTATAATCTGGGCATCCTGCAAATTTCACCACAAGATTTGACTTTCAAACCAACAGGGCTTTCCTTGAGTAGTGATAGTGATGAAATAGAAGCCTCTGAAAATAAGCATATTGAAGTGATCCAAACACAGAGTTGTTCAAATCCCCAGGTCTTTCAGGTGTTGCTGAAATTTAAAAACAAATGAAATGCTGATGTCTTCTAATATTAAAGATAAAAAAAAACCCTGTTTTCTTAAACTCCCAGGAGCAAAGCTGGCATTACATAAGTGCACTGCATCCACACGTTACTTTATGTTTTCTTCTAAGCAATTTATTGAAAGCGACCTGATACCAAAATGGTTCCTGCTAAGTGTTTGCACATCATTTTCAATTTTCAAAGTATGGTGAAGTAGCATCTGTGGGACGGCGGGTGGGGGGGGACACTGGAAATAACAGTTGTCTCTGTCATAATAAGAATATTTGTACCACATAAAAAAGCACCAAAACTTTTATTAGCATTTAATAATTTTAATGGGACACTTTTTAACAGTAATGATTACCTAAAGACTGCTAATTTTACTGTTCACTATGAACATTTGATAGGCATTCTGAAGGGCACAAAAGCATAACAAGTTTCTACATACATGAGCATCATAAGATGGCACTTAGGTTTACACATAACCTGCCTGTCCAGAGAGTTTACTTTCAACCAAAATAAAATCCGAGACTGAACACACAGTTGTAGTTGGATCACAAACAGCAACAGAGAGCAGACCAAAAATCATGGGCATGTACACATACAAAAAACAGACAAGCAAAACCTTATAAACAGGTAAAACCATTTTCTAATGGTAGTTTTCCTTATCAGAATTACTTCATCTTTAATATAGGGATAACACTTTTCCAGATCTTATATGTGTGAGATCTCTGTATCTCGCTGGGGATCCCCCATTTTACAGAAGGGAAAACTGAGCCAATGAAGGCATGGATATTACCATAACTACAGAAAATGCAAGTAACAAAGGATGAAATTTCAACTCAGGTTTCCGTTTTCCTATTCACTGAATCCTGAAGACTTCGAAAAACATACATTCCAGTCCACGCTTTCATAACAGCAACAAGTGTACAACCACCTTACATGTTAATTGCGTAAGCATGGCATGTTAAAATCATTAGTGGCTACTAACAGATTTTGTGAAACAGAATCGGTCTTGGTATCAGAACTAATTCAGACTGATTTTTCTGATCACAAACACACACAAAAGCAGCAGTAACTCTGTGTCCTTGGCAAGAACAAACCTGGATCAATTTCAATGGGGTACAGAGAAACTTTAAATGAGACTGCTTTTCTTCTTTCCTTGCACTCAATGTGTGTGAGAGCACTCAATGCATAAAAGAGTGATATAAATTACTAAAAACTTTGATGATTTCAAGTTACTATCTTAAGGACTTGCCAGAGGAAAAGACAAAAAATATCTGTATAGATCTATGGTTTACTGGATCAAGAGCAAAACAGCAGCAAGGAAATACAACAACTGTTTAGAAAGTAGAGGAAACCACTAATGTAATATTTGAAGAAAAAAAAACTACCTAGGGCTTTCACCTCTTTTGAAGCTGTTCAAACAGAAACAGAATAATAACTGAAATTTACAGTTGACTTCCCTGTTTAATGTTATTCTATTGCACCATCATCTATTTAATGCTGATATAGTAGCCATTTTCTCCACAACATGAATTCATTAGCCAAAGAATCACAGTTGAAATAAAAAGAGAACTGGTTTGAGAACATGCATTTTTAGAAATGCCTGAATAATCTTTAGCCATCCCAACCTCCACATCCTTACCGGAATGTCGAAAGTTTCTTGTGTGTCATCCAGCATCTGAATTTTAATGGAGACAAGTTTTCCCGGAGGTGTCATAGGCGGTTTCTGCCCATGCTCCAAAGTACTGATCCCAGCATTTTCCTGAGCTCCTAAGCGGGATCCTGCTGTTGGTCTCTGCTCTGTTTCACCCATGTTTCGGGAAACACGTTTCTTATACCTGATAAAAGAACAAGTACAAAGAAGACTCTATCACTCATAAATAAGATGTTTTGCACATAAGCATCATGGTATATATCCTTACAGCTGGCAAACCATATGACCATTAACACAAAGTAAGAGCCATCTTGATTTTTTTTAATGTCTCATATGAAGACTAGAAAATCAGGCAAACTTTTTACTTTTCAAAATACACAGGCTAATCACCTGCTGGGGTTAGGGCTGATAGACAAGCTACAGTAATGCACAATGGGAAATTATTCCTATTCTCCTGGAAAAGTAAACACAACCACATTGGAAATAGAGCATGATGGAACCCAGATTTCAATTAAATATGTAAATTTTTATGTATTTATGAATCAGGCTCTTATCAGCCACAGCCAGGGCTGCCAGAGAAGGTAGGAAGGTGAGTAGAGCAGGTGGGACAACTCCCCACTGGCTGACCATCATTCTCTCTTGGCTACATCAGCATTTTTTCCTTCCAGCCTTCTCTGGCCTTTTGCAGCTGCCACCTTGTTTAAGGGCCTGCAAAGCAGGAAAGTCAAAATATTTTGCTTTCTTTGGGGACCAGAGCTGCTCTAGGCCTGGAGCCTGGCCTGACCCCACTGATGAGCCAAGGACTGTGAGGATTCACTACTGGGAAGACCAGCAAAAAACAAAAGGAATAACACTGGTTGGGAAAAGCGTAGGAAATCTGACAATCTACAGAGTCCTGTAAGTGGGAGGGGAACACCAAGCAATACACCTTCCTTGCCATTCTAGGGAATGGTTACACCTGCACCAGCTCGCCTGCACTGCTCACTGAATGTCTGCTCTATATTCATGGAAAGTAATCTGAGGAACTGGCTTGCTACTTTTGTTTCCATGCCGCTTTATACAGTGCACATTATACAGTGCATTTCTGCTAAATAATTATTCTATCCTAAAAAGGGACAAAGCTACAACAGAGATTCAGTGTGATTTTTCATTACCTACCACAACTTTAAACCTTCTTTTTTAATTCAAGCACCACAGTTTTACTTGTTGAATGTTCCTACCCTCTTTTTGACACTCTAGCTGGGTTTCTGATGAAATCTGCTGCTACTGTTCATTTATCTGTCTTGGTAAATGCATTTTCATTCTGCATGACTCTTATATGGTGATCAATGACCAAAACATGTAGCACACAGAAAGAATGGAAATATAACTTTCCAGCTGAACAGAGACACAAGAAGAGTACCACTAAACACCGCCTGGCTTTAACTCTGAGGTTACAATTATTGAGAAGTGTATATGGGAAAAATAGGAAGCACAAAACAACCTACGTATTAGTGAATGCATCACCAGTTCTACAGTATAGTATAAAGAACAGTGACAGGTAGTAAGATACCAGATCCCTCCATAAGGATAGAATAAAACCAGCCCTGTCTTTGACAAGATAAACCATTTACTATACATTACTCTTCCATGTCCCAACTAATCTGTTCCCACAGATTTTTTACACAGCAGTAAAAGATTTTAAAACGGCACTCCCGTTAGAAGAAATCTTAGCTGAAAAGGAAGGGAATTAAAAATTAGGGATCCCACACTTCTAAATATTAGCTTAATAGGCAAAAGCGAAGGAGAAATAAAAAACACAGGCAAGCTTTTGCAATGATTTGGCACTAACCTACCCACCAAGGTTGAAGAGATACCAGTGAAACCTACCCAAGTCCATGCCAAACACTACTGGAGAGGCAAATTTTTCCTCAACTGGCATTGTAATCTAAAAATGTAAAAAGAATCAATTAAATTTATCTTATTATTTAAAATTAATTAAATTAAGTCTTTTTATAAGATAAACAGTGGCAACAAGAAAGCTGCAGTTGGAGGCAGGAATTATAGAATTCCAAAATTCTGTAATTCCAAGCTCTACATAGAAAGACTCCAGGCCCCCTTACACATAAATCTGATTTTCCTGTGTGTGGAGTACACAGGAACATTTAAAAAGGTAATACAGGCATCCAGTCAGGAAGTGCCACTACATACAAATATTCTGGTCCATGTTCATATTAATTCAAAAGCTGTTTTAAGAGCTCTTCTGAAGTTACCATGTATCCCAGACCACACTGACAGAGCAGAAAGGACCTCTACAACTGCTGTGTTACTACAAAAGTGTTTGGCTGTGTACTGACATTTAAAGTGAATGCAGAAGAAACCTGTTCTTTCCATTAAATTGTAAACATAGGAATCAATCCAGTCAGTTCAAGTGATACCATTGAACAAAAATCAATGCAAGGAAATATTACAAACATTTAATCTTTCTATAAATGCTCTTCTGACTAGATGACCTAGTGGCCCACACACAGATTCAGACAGGCCAATAACCTTAGTGAAACATGGAAAAAGTACTCAAATTTAGGAGCCAAAAAAATAGAGGAAAGGTACAAGCAAAACTACTCGTTTATATAGCTAAGAGGCTTTTTATTATTATTAAGAGTTAGTAATATAGAAACTCTTTATATATATATATATAACCATTCAGTTATACACACACACTTCCTTTTGGAAGAAAAGATCTAAGAACTATTGGCCACCCTGATCACAAGCATCTGCTACTTAGAAAATTAAAAGCAGACCTTTCATTTTTTAATCGGCATGTCTAAACATCCGCATGCTGCACTGGACATTATTTAAGGTTTTTTTCTGCATGACACTAGTCTCACTAAGCTGCTGTCATAACACCAGCATAATATTTTTCTTATGCCTTTATGTAAAAATTACCCTCTCTAAAATAATGCAGCACATCAGTCAAGCTGCATACCTTTCTCTAAATCACTTTGACCTAGAAGACAGCGAACTAAGGTTACAGAATGCAACAGAAGAATATTAAGTAAACACTGAACAAACCTGGCAGGATTAGGATACCTAACGTCTGTCATGATGAAGAGATGGATCAGGTTTGGACAAAGGATAGAGAAATTCAAAGCCACTCTAGTAAAAAGACAACAATGAATTGGGGAAGGTATTAATGAAGAAGAAATGGCAGCAGCCAGCAGATTCCAAGGCTCTAAGTAAAACATATGTGCAGGTAGACAAATAGTACAGGAGCAAAGAGAGTGGTAAACAAAAAGACTCATCCGAACCCTGAAAATTAAGAGTTTCTTCCTGCCCTTTTTGACAGCTAGTGAAACCCAGGGCCAAAATCACAACTGTTGTTTCCGTTCTCAGAAGTGGTGTAGCACCTGCAAAGATGGAAAGACCACTGCAGAAAGCTGACCTGCATCCTAACCTGCATAAGGGAAGAAGTTATCTGAGACACCAAAGCTGCCCATGGGGGAGACTTGGCCCCTTCTGCTCCTTCCCAGCTCCCGTCCATGCAGTCCTGCCTGATGCTGTGCACCAACTCTCAACCTCCTTAGACTGAGCCAATGCACCTCTCTAGCCCAAGATGTCCTAATTTTCAAGATAGGCAAGAAAGAGGACCCTGGAAACTACAGGCCCATCAGTCTCACTTCAGTGCCTGATAAAGTTATGAAGAAGATTATTTTGGGAAGTATTGAAAGACAATGCAGTTGTTGGTCACAGCCAGCATGACTTCATGAGAGGAAAGTCCTGCTTATCAAACCTGATTTCCTTTTATGACAAGGTAACCCACCTACTTGATCAAGGGAAGCCAGCTGATGTAATCTTTTCAGATTTTAGTAAAGCTTCGATACTGGCTCTCACAGGATCCTTCTGGACAAAGTGTCCAGCCCGCAGCTGGATAAACACATCATGTGGTGGGTAAGCAATTGTTCATGGGTGGAGCACAGAGGGTAATAGTGAATGGGTGACATCAGATTGGTGACCTGTCACTAGTGGGGTTCCACAGGGCTCCATCTTAGGCCCTGTGCTCTTCAACATCTTCATAAATGACTGGGACACAGGACTGGAAGGGATACTAAGTAAGTTTGCAGATGACACAAAACTGGGAAGAGCTGTTAACTCCCTTGAAGGCAGGGAGGCCCTGCAGAGAGACCTGGACAAATTAGAGGACTGGATAGTCACCAACCATATGAAGTTCAAAAAGGGAAGTGCAGGATTCTGCACCTGGGATGGGGCAATTCTGGATGTTTGTACAGACTGAGGAATGAGGTGCTGGAAAGCAGTGCCACGGAAAGGGACCTGGGGGTCCTGGTTGATGGCAAGTTGAATATGAGTCAGCAGTGCCCTGGCAGCCAGGAGGGCCAACCGTGTCCTGGGGGGCATCAGGCAAAGTGTCGCCAGCCGGTCAAGGGAGGGGATTGTCCTGCTCTGCTCTGCACTGGGGTGGCCTCACCTTGAATATTGTGTGCAGTTTTGGGCACCACAAGAAAGATATCAAGCTCTTAGAGAGCATCCAAAGGAGGGCAATGAAGACGGTGGAGGGCCTTGAGGGGAAGCCGTATGAGGAGTGGCTGAGAGCACTTGGTCTGTTCAGCCTGGAAAAGAAGAAACTGAGACCTCATTGAAGTCTACAAATTCCTCATGAGGGGAAGAGGAGGGGCAGACATTGATCTCTCCTGTGGTGACCAGTGACAGGACCTGAGGGAATGGCCTGAAGCTGTGTCATGGGAGGTTTAGTTTGAATATTAGAAAAAGTTTCTTCACCAAGAGAGTGGTTGGGTGCTGTAACAGGCTCCCCAGAGAAGTGGTCACAGCACCAAGCCTGACAGAGTTCAAGAAGTGTTTGGATGATACTCTCAGGCACTTGGGGACAGTCCTGTGCAAGCCTAAGGGTTGAACTTGATGATCTTTGTGTGTCCCTTCCAACTCGGCAGATTCTGTGATTCTGTAAAACAATTCAGTGTTTTGGTTTTGGCTGGATTAGCAAATCAAATCGCCTCTCAGCAGGTTGGCAAACCCAAGGCCAGAGAGAGCTAAGCCCAGCCAGCTGCTTGGCAAACCACCGGCCTGACTCAAGCCTTCTCACCTAACTCTACCTGAAGCACCTGGAAGGCACAAAAAAAAGCTACAACTGCCATTAGATAGACTAGTAGATGTTGTTTTGTCCTAATCACACATTAACAATCTTTTTATACAGATACTATATGCTTAGATTAAAATTTTAAGGTCTGTATATACTTATGCAGTAGCTTGACAAAGGCCACAATGTGGTTCAGCATAAAGCCACCTTAGTTCTCCATGTCCAAAACAGCCACATTTCATAGCATCGGAAAGGTTCAGGCCAATTAAACTTTCCACATACTTTTCTTTGGCAGGATGAAAAAAGTATCAAACTTACTTAGACTAAAGGGAGCTAGGAGTATAAACAGCACTTGGGGGTGGGGGAGAGGAGGGGGTGGTAGGAAGAGCGGGGGGCAGAAATAAAGGGTTACAAAAATTACAATATACTGAGGGAAATAGAAGCAATAAGCCACTGTTTGAAATTAAAACAAAGCTCATATTGAAATAGATGCCACTCTCATCTGTTAACTACTCTGCTTTTCTAGATCAGGCAAAGAGGATTGGACATTTGATCCAAGAGGTTCTTGAACCCTGAAGAAGCATGTTATAGGGTGAGAATGGTACCATGTATCTAGGCCTTTTCCACTTCTTTTGCTTTACTTAAAACACATTTTCACAGCGTGAAGCAGAAGGAAGCACACTGCTCACTACACTCCTCTTAAAGATGGTGAAGCCTGAGGCACAGTGGGATGATGTGAGTGGCCTGTAAAGTCACTGAGGAGATGAGATGTAGGGCTAAAGTTGCAGCCAAGGCCTCTCGGATGCTGGCAAAACATTATCTCCCAGCTCCTATGACAATGGAATACTTGAAAGAGATTAAAATAATCTATATAACCCATAACACCAGATGTGATGACTCAAACTGACTCAAGGACATCAGTAAGAACAAGGAAGGCACCAGAGGGCTAGAAAGGAACAAATTCAATTCAGATCTTCCAAAGGATAATGAACGTGAAGCAGCAAGGGGAAAAAGGTGCAATTCAGACAAAGTGTTCACACATGCTTTTAACTTCCAGCTTCTTGTAAAACTTTTGGAAAGCCTCAGCTGTGGAGTGAACTATAACAAATACTCCTTCTAATACTCCTGTCAAGTACTCACGTTCAATTGTAAGCACTTTCAAACTTGCAGAAAACCACAAAACTTGACACATTGGAGTAACTTTAAGAAATCATAATAAATAAGGTATAAGGAATGACAGGATAATATGCACAGGTCACAGGTGGAGGGCTCAGAGACAGCAACTGTGGAAAATCTCACTGTGAAGGTGAAGATGTCACCCCTCTCTCTGAGGTTCAGTCCACCACTACACAAGACATTAATGATCCAAAGCAGAGCGAGAGGACATCTCTACAACTCAGCCATCACACTGCAAAGGGTAATTTATCAACCAAGCCCACTTCTCATATGATATGCTCATCCTTCACATTATCCTTCTGATTTCTTTTTTCCTCCCCATGGACAAAAGCAAAGCAGGTATAATCATAGAGCTCTAACAAAAGCACACAGCAGACTTGTACACTTTCAGTAACAGAAAATTCTGTATGTGCAGCATAAATTGTCAGTGACACTGCATTTTCATTCATATACTAGAATTACCATAAAAATTAAATAAGAAAGCAAGTTATTTGAACAAATATTTAAAAAAAAAATTCATAATATAACAAGGAAAAGGACCAGGAAGACTGAAACCAAATTCAGTTTGAAATGATGGGTAGCAGACAGAGGGCCAATACAGCTCAGGTTTTTATACTGCGAAACATTATTCCAGTAGTTACCACAAGTCCCTGGCAGACTTCTACAAAGCAAATATGACGATAAAAAAAAATTAAGTTATTCATATAAATATCCTGACTTGGAAGAGACCTGCAAGGATCATCAAAGTCCAACTTAAAATTTCTTTCATAAAAATCCACAATTCTGAAATTGCATAGAATTACAGAATGGTTTGGGTTGGAAGGAACCTTGAAGATCATCTTGTTTCAACCCCCCTGCTGTGGCCCGGGACACTTTCCATTAGACCAGGTTGCTCAAAGCCCTATCCAGCCTGGCCTTGAACACTTCCAGGGATGGGGCATCCACAACTTCCCTGGGCAACCAGACACCTCACCAGTACCTCACCACCCTCACAGTAAAGAACTTCTTCCAAATACCTAATCTAAACTGACCCTCTTTAAAGCCATCACCCCTTGCTCTATCCCTCAACATCCTTGTAAAAAGTCCCTCTCCAGCTCTCTTGTAACCCTTTCTTTAGGTACTGGAAGGCTGCTAGAAAGTCTTCCTGAAGCCTTCTCTTCTCTAGCCTGAACAAGCCCAACTCTCTCAGCCTGTCTTCATTGGAGGTGTTCCAGCCCTCTGATCATCTTTATGGCCCTCAGAAACCATCCCCAGCACTTGCTCAGCTGAGAGCTCACGCACACCAGGAGCAGCAGCAGTGGAAATTGATCTGAGAGGCAGCAGACTCATGCACACAGCATAATATTGCGGCAATAAGTGGCAATTTTTCAAGTCATGCTACATGGCATGAGTGGCTCAACCCCATTCCAGGCAAAGAACCACCAGAATTCCTTTTTTGAGTGGGATTCACTATGTACTACATGAGACAGCTCTAGGGAATACCTAGAGGCGATTTACCCTTTTCAGAAATACAAAACAAATACTCTCTCGTAAAAAGGAGAACTCCACAGCAGAGAAAGAGGGTGTTTTTTGAAAGCTCTGAAGTTACCATAATCTTAGGAGTCTTCGGCAGTTTCTCATGGGAGAATATAGAGGATTTCTTGGAAAAGCTTCTCTTTAAAGTGTGACTTTCTTAAGGAACTACCAAAATGCACAAACAGCTGCCTCTCTAACACAACATTCATGCTTCACGTTACTCCACACAGAACCTCATATACTCTTGATATTATAAAAAGGTCCTTACAAAGAAAAACACAAATTAGAAATCTGACATAAATCCAGAAATTTTTCATTAGGCTAATGGACCAGCATTTTTGTGGAAGCAAAGAAATGTGAAAAGTTTTAAACAGAAAAATAGAACAACCTTGAAGAGCAGTAGTGCAGACACAGATGTCTGTTTCTCTGCTTGCACCCTGCAGACTAAGCTTGGCTGCTCAGATTCTAAAGGAAGCCTAGCAACCGAAGGTAGTTCAGGGATTTGTGTTCAGACTCCTGTCTGCCCTTCCTGCTCACATCCACAATATTCAGATAAAGAAAGAATTATTATAAAAGGCCAATTCATCCACAATATTCACATAGAGAAGGAAGCCAATAAAAAGCCAGTTCTTCCACACCACTGGGCTGTCTTCTAGCTCAAAAAAAAAAAAAGTCAACATTGTAAGTGATGGCTGTTTCAGGAAGTCAGAAGTAAGGAGGTGAGGTATGGTGAAGAAGATCAGCAAGAAGATAGATCATGTCTAGTCCCCAGTACAATTAGTGGGAAAGAGGATGGAGGGGAAGCTCCTTAACTGGGCTTAATTTCTAAATACAGATTTTTTTTTTCCTGTCCCTAAAGACACAGAAAATCAACTTTGAAAAACCTGCCTGCTCAAGAAAACACCATGGCCGTCAACTAAAAAGTAGACAGACTTGGAAAAGCAAGTCTCAGAATCAGATTCTTTAGCATTCTGTAGACTACCTACAATTTGCAGCAATAAGAAATGTCCTCAGCTATGCGAGATTACCCATAAAAGAATAAAATTCATCCCCTGTATTGAAAATAAAGAGAGCCCACAAAGTTGCCTATCTTGGTCAGACTCTGAAAACCTCTAAATAACACTGTTTTATCCCTTAACCCAGTTTCTATGGGGTGGTTATGCAAATGGACAGACTAAATACTCAGGTTTGTAGAGCAATACGATATGCTTAGTTGTTAACATCAAACTAGCTAGGACATGAAACCAATGTCTAATTTAGGGACCTAGGCAGTAACACAAAGCTTTAAAAAAACTAACTATTCAGTATACCAATAATGTAGCCTGAAATCCAGAATAATGAACATTTATGAATGTACAGGACATAAAACACCTCTTGCAAACCTATCTGTACAGCATTCAAAGTGCCTGCATTCATTTCTGCTTCTACCTTTAGGGTCATCGAGCTTCCAACTGGAGCTCATTTATCTTCATTGCATTCAGGTCCTAAAACTGTCTGCAATTCTGTGGCACTAGTAGCTGTCCCAGATTCCAATTCTTCTGCCAGATGTCAGCAAAGAGGAGTCCCATCCTGCACACATCTGATGTATGCTATCATTTTTCCTCAACCACACACCTGTCAGTAGGTCTATCAACAAGTGCAGCAATAGGTTTCTGTATGCTTTTGCAATTTCTGTATGCTTTTTTCTGTGAAAAAAATCATCCCCTATGGACAAATACAGATTGTTCTGTGAATCAAGCCAGTCTAGTCTAAGAATATTTTTTTTTAACCCACAACATTAAAATTACTTTTGATGACTGTCAATGGTATTAAAAAAGTAAACATATTGATTCGCTGTGTGTAATGTTTTCTGGACAACCTTGCATTAGAGACTTACTGCAGGCAAGGAACATTTGCCTTCTTCCTTGTATCTCACACAAGGAAGCAAAACTATTGTACATATGTCAGTGATCAATTAAGTAAGTAAAACTTCACATGCTCACTCTCTCAAAGGAACCCCTCAGAAACCTCTTCATACCAGTTACTCTTGGGACTGGTTGTGATCATTTCCTAACCTCTGGGGAGTTGTCTTCACGGTTTGTTCTTCACTATCCCTTCATGGCACCCTTATACCACGATCAGCGTTACTTACTTGAATCAGGAATGACAATGTCATATTCAAACCAACATGGCCAATTTTAAAGCTTTTAATTCAGGTTTTAAATCAGCCAGCTCGAAGACACTGTACAGACAAGTAATTCTGGCTGTTCCTGGAAAGAAAAGTAGTGTCTCATCTGCTAAGCCAAGGGGATGATTAGCTCCAATTGCTCAATTAGTGACTCTTACCGAACAACTATATTTTCACTTCAAATCCAAAGGCACAGTCTGAGCAAAACAGGGAGCTCATGGAGCCACGAATCCCTTAATAGACCAGAGGGAGATATTTCCACACAAATGCTTCATTTGTTATTAGACAAGTTAAAATTTGAATTAAATATTGCCCACTTGCTTTGCATGAAGTTCAACACAATATTCCCCGTTGAAAGTACTTTCCTGACACTTTACTTTCCCAATTGAACAGGCCACACCTTTTCTACAAAATTTCTGCTTTATCTCAGGCCAGGGACAAGGTATTTCTTCTTTTCTGTGAAACTCCCAACCTGTTTTCTGAGATGTTTTTCAACCTATTGACAAAACTGCTTGCAGGAGAAATCATGCTTAGGAAGAAGGTGTGAGCTAGTTCTATCATATACTTACATATTTGATTTTATTGACACCCCTTCCATTTCACATAACCTGCCAATTCTGTCACTAAAACCTATGAAAAAGTAAAACTCAACATGCTTGCATAAGTAACAAAATGCAATATAAAAAAAAAATCTATGAGGGGAAAAATATTAAGAGTAAAGAGTGCATAAAACACATGCTGAAGTAACTCAGCTAATCCTTTACTGATGATAAAATGTGTTGTAGAAGTGAGAGTGTACACGTTATCATTTTATGAAGACCTAAAGCATTTTAAAGTTGAGATATAAAATCATCATCATCATGTGGGCAAAAAGCTATTTCACATTATGAACAGAAAGACTGTGGAAGCTTTATTGCCACATGGTAAATGCTAGGAACACATAATGAGAGTCTAAGAAAACCCCTATTTCTTGTGTTTCTAGCCAGCACAGTTTCCTGATTAATTGGGTCATCACCTGAGCCCACAGTTTGTCACTAGAAAACACAAGCAAAGTGAGTAAAATCTTAAAGCAGTTTGGTGGTTCAACAGTAGTACGAATCACTCCTGAAGCCATTAAAAGCATTTTATAAAACCCTTTCATGCCATCACTCCACATAAATAAAGCTGTTGCACCAGCTGGAGTGCTCTGGGCTCATTCACCCATACAACACCTCATGTAAAAGCCAAGCAGAATGTGCTTATAGTAGAAGAAAGTAATCTGATTTACTTCCAGATTTAACAGAATTCTGAAAGGGATCCAGCAACTCATACCGAGCTTCAAGCATAACGTAGACATTTTCCATGAAATAAAAACATGTCAAAAGAATAAATAACACACTACATTAGCACTACTGTTCAACAGTTGGGGGAAAATCTGATAGAGTCCTGTTTTTGAGAAATGGAACAGCTCAGGGGAAATGCTATTTCTCTGAACCAAGTATGAGTATATAGTAGAGGCATTCACACTGCCGAAATGCAAGCCGGCTCCTCCAGAAAGCGGTTAAGCACCAGAGACTAATTCAGGTATTCAGTGGCCCTTCAGCGGAGCTTCTCCATGCCTTGAGCATGCAGGCCCCTAGCAGAAGATCAAAATGCAGCTGTCTGCATGGCAAGATCACATTCTCCCTCTCTCTCTCTCTCTCTCTCTCTCTCCTCCCTCTCCTGCTGAGAGCCACCATTTACAAATCGTTGCGCTGATGGTGTGTTGCACAAGTAGGGAGCAAAAGCTCATGAGTTTGCCACCACGCATGTTGTGCTGCATGAAAAGGGTAGGTACCCTTGTGGCACAGTGGCTCGAAACCACAGAGGACGATGACATCACTCTTCAGAATTATGCAGCCAGGGAAGACGCCTATCCAAACATGTTAAATTGAAGCCATAATGGCCTTGGCTAGATTACTCTATGTCCAAAGCCTGTGATCAAACTCCCACAAAATTATTACATAGGTTTTCCACTAGGAAAAACATATTTGGGTCACAGTTATATGCTCAGTATACAACCCACTACAAAACCAGAAAAAACTCCCGAAGTCCTTAAATATTTAAATGTCTGTTCCCAAAACAGACTTTTTATAAGTTTGTAAAACTGTTTGATACAATTGCATTTAAAATTATTGTTTCGTTTGGTTGTTTGGTTCTTTTAAATTAAGTCTTTAAACAGAAGCCTTTATTATTCTTGACCAAGGAAATACCACACTTGGTAATGACACAGTTCCCAGCAAGAAATACTCATACCATCAAGAAAAAAATTGCTTTATGTACTGTTGTTTAGAAAACTACTTCATAGATTCATTTGCATACTGGTGAAGATAAAATGGGTCATGATGCATGATTGTATAATATCCAGATTCAAATATCCTGTAGTGTTTTAAAATTATATCTCTACTCTTCCTTCAAAAATTATTTTAAAAATTACAGCAAAATTTTCAAACTTGCTTAGGTTTCTATCTCATTTCTCTTTGTGCAAATACTTGAACAACTGAAAGACTATACCTGCTCTAAACAGCTCAGTCTGGACACCCTCTCCTGATCTTTCAAGCTAAAGTGCTTTTCTGTCTTTAGATATTTGATAACACTGCATTTATTTGGTGCAGAGCTATCAGAGATACTGTGAGACAGACACACGGATATACTGTTGCCAGGTTGCACAGGTACATCCTCATTTATGTCTGACTAAAACATAAGTATTATATACATTGTATGAAGACAGACTAAGGTTGGTTTTCACATAAGACATATTTAGACTAATATAGCTCTATTAGGTGCTGCTGTGTCTGCAGAATAAATGCCCTCCCCCACTGTAACTAACTTCACAATGAAAACTAACATAAATCACTCAAAAGCACAGCACTATTACAGCAAGCTTTAGAAGCTGCACCTACAGAAGGGCTTGCCTGTTCAACCACCCCATTTGTCTCTATCAACGAACCTGTTTCAGTGCAGATTACATCCCTGTGGCTTTTGTTACATCTCCAAACTGATTACTCACCTGCTTGGAAGTGTGAAAATTACCTGTGGAATCTGTACTTTTTACTACTAAAGGAGATAGTGGAAAGCACCAATTCTCTTGTTCTGTCCTCTTCCTTGCAGTGCTCACAAGAGAGAAAGCAGAAATACTGCCAAAGTGGCACACCAGTCTGCACTGATCTCCTCAAAATGTCATTGGAAGTAACATTCCAAAACAGCCTTTACAACCCAAGGAAGATAGAGAGGCATAGGACTCAGATCCTTTTTTAAAATTCAGATATTAAGAGGCAGAAGTTGCCAGTCAAAAATCAAGCAGAAAGAGGGACATAAATAATACATTTTAAATAATCCGAAGTGAATGCTGCCTGAAAGATTGTAACGGGTCCTCTCAGTAAAGTAGCATGGCAGAGCGCACTTCTGCGCCAGGCAAACAGGCAGGCTGGGTATTAGATTGCTCTTCTTCCCTTGGAGAACATCCTATACTCCTCATATTCCTTTCTTGGCTCCTGAGTCTCAAGTAACTTTAGATTATGCTGAACACGGAAATCAGCCTTTATACCCATATCCAGTGGTAACTCACAGCATATTCATGGCAGGCAAAGACCTTTAAAGAGCCCATAACTAATATCTCCCAGGAGTTTTTCCTTGCTGACCATGCTCAAACTTTGCACACTTTCCCAGTGGCAACCTAATGTCTAGCCACAGAGAGGGAGAGCACATGCCAGCCTGGGAACAGAGGAGCCCAAGACTCCTTTCATTGCAATGGCTTCCCAACTGGAGCAGGTCCAGGCTCTGGAGCAGGTCCAGGCCCTGGAGTGGAGGAAGCCCATCTTTCCTGTGCTGGCCATGGTTGGGCTGCCAGCACCCGAGCAGCAAGGAAGCGGAAGGCGTGCATCTGGAGTGCAGCACGGACAAATGCCAGACCCGAGGGAGATGAAGGAACAGACTGGGACAAGGGCCCAAAACAAGAGGGAGAGCGAGCACAGCGGGCAGGGAAGGGAGCCAGGAATCCCAAGGCAGTGAATAAAACAAGGCAAGAAAATGGACAAAAGACAATTGCATGTGAAAGAAAAACTGGACAAGGATGGGGAAGGGTGGCCATGACAGGCAAAGAATCTGGTCTCTGACAATGAATCTGGAAGGGAGGAGAAATTGCAGGTGAAAGATAAGCAAATAAAAAGTCAAGAACTGGAGACAGGCCCCTAAAATGCAAAAGGATTGTCAGGAAGGGCAAAAGAAATGGAAGACGGGTGGGGGGGGAAGTATGTCATATCTGATAGAAAATAGCTTATTTCCTTGAGCATGAACAATGACATCAGGTTTTATTCCTGATGGATTCCTCAGGATTTATTCCAAGCCTGAATAAAGGTCAAGAAGCATTTGGATAACACTTTCAGACACATGGTGTGATTCTTGGGGCTGTCCTGTTCAGCATCAAGAGTTGGGCTCAATGATATTTGTGGGTCCCTTCCAATTCAGCATATTCTATGATTCTGTGATTTCCTTCCTGAAGTCAACAGCCCTGTCCTGCATGTACACAACAACCCTCTCTTAGGCTGGAGAGCTGTGCAGAGGAACATGACAGTCTGCTGCCACTGCAGCTCTCGTCTCTCACCCCATGGCCAGAAATCCCCACTAAAGAGTATAAAATTTATAGCCGCTATGGCAACTTTTATTTTCAAACAGAACAGATTTTCATTTTTTTCTTTAAATAAGGGAAAACCACACAACTTAGAGGAAGAGTTGAGAATCAGGAACTGTTTGCATTTAAGCATGTCATCAAACCACAGCTTATCCTTTCCTGTTCTTGCACACCATAAGCTTTACCTATTTCCCTCCTTGGACCTGTCCAAGACTGCTCTACCTCTTTCACCGCACAAGGAAGCACAGCCAGTTACAGGAAGGCACTCAGAATTTCTTTTTTCCACCCTGTTCTATTCTTAAGGCTTATTAACTACTTGAACTCTACTGTTAGAATAAACAACTACCTTTCTGTATAGCAGTCTGATTTACTCTGTCAAAAAGTACTTACTCCAACTTCACAATTGTCAGAGGAGGAGGCATCACAATGTCCTTACTTCCTATATGAGAATTTACAGACAGAAAACCCAGGTCCTCAAAACACGTAGATATTGCCTCCACTAGGAGTTTGGAGTCTAAATCCGTTTATTAATCTAGGTCAACCAGAGTGCAAACCCACTGATTCTGTACTCCCAAAGTGAGACTCTTAGGGTCTAACCATCCTTCAAGTATTTCACATCCCACAACATGCCTCACACATGATTACAGGCTACCTCCAGAAGCATGAGGCTTTCTGAAAATTAGCTCACAGAATCACAGAATGTTCTGACTTAGAAGGGACCACAAGGATTATTGGATCCAACTCTTAAGTGAATGGTCCATACAGGGGTCAAACCCACAACCTTGGTGTTATTAGCACCATGCTCTAACCAACTGAGCTAATCTCAGGGTCTTAGATCTCAAGTTTATCAAGTTTATTAACCATTTTCTGGCTTTTAAATCCCTTCTAGCAATGCAGGGAACTCTGTCAAGAACTGAATCTAGGTCCTTAAAAGCACGAGGCCATCAGCACTCTTGAGCCACCTTTCTCTTTCAATATCTGCAAAAGGCAAGGAATGAAAGCTTTCTCACAGACAGCATAATAGACAACAGTGTCCTGTGGGAGGAGAAGAACTACCATACCCAACAAACAAGATAAAGATTGTTACACGAGAAAAATGCAACTAAATAATTTAAGATTGTGTCATAAGTCACAAAATGGAGAATTGCAACTTTTCACTATGGACTTTTGCTTGCGATATTAATCATGTTCTTTAAACAGCATCTAACCTATAATAATATTTCAAATGTTAAGATGTGTTGACTTCTCATGTTAACTTTAAAGAAAGCAAATAACACGACCAGCACTACCTTGAGAGTCCAGAAACCAGTATCCTTGATTTTACTAACTCCTGAATATGAATATTTTAATTCCTACAAGGTCTACAAGTGAAGCATCTGCCTTCAAATAACACCTCATTATCCAGACAAAACAAACAGTATATGATTTGATGCTTTTGGCATTGCATTCCCCCCCAACTCCTCTAATCCTGTAGATCTACCAGCAACCTGAGAGCTCCTCCATATATATAT
This sequence comes from Neopelma chrysocephalum, assembly GCF_003984885.1. Lineage (NCBI taxonomy): Eukaryota > Metazoa > Chordata > Aves > Passeriformes > Pipridae > Neopelma > Neopelma chrysocephalum. The sequence continues at coordinate 25,865,754 of NW_020897694.1, read as the reverse complement.
ATATGTATGTATGTATATATACACACACACCTCCTATCTGATTCTAGCCATCTTCCACCCCCAGACAGACACACACAACATTCTCTTCATCTTTAAATGAAGGAGGTGAGTACCTGTGCAAAGCTCAGCACATTTCAGAAGAGTGCACACACATAAGCTTTCCCTTGTGGAGCATACTGGTGCACAGTGAGCAGAGCAAGGAATTAGTTGGAAGCATTGGAGGGAACAAAAACGGATGTAAAATGACACAAGTGTTGGAAAGATGGGAGGAGAAAGAGATGATTATCTACTGTGCATTGATGTAATATTATGCAGGTTGATTTATTTTATGTAAATTCATGCATATTATATTTCCAGGGGTTTAAACCATTAAAGAAGGTCCACTTAAAGAATATCTAAACATCTGCCAGATATGGAAAATTTTCCTCTCTAGCATCAGAGAGGATTATATTTTCATAAGGTCACTTACATGGCCTGGCTCTGTAATTTGGGCTGGCCTGCATGAAGCAGTCTGCACTTCTCTCCAGGGAGCACACAACCAAACACAGATGGTAGTCACCCTCACATCCTTGGAGGCTTCTAGAAACTCATTCAGCTTCAGTTTGGTTTGGGAAACTGGAAAAAAATCACCAAATGTGAAAAAACTGCATTGAACTGCATGTGAAAAAACTCCCTTAGAGCCAGGAACTCTGTATTTTATGACAATCCCAGTGTGCATCCTCTGAAAAGGATGGCACACTCACCTCCACTCCAAGAGGAACAAGAAAGGTTCTTCAGAACAAGAACCTAACAGCTAGCCCAACCTGCCTGTGCCCCAGCCCCAAATACTGTGCCCTGTACTGTCAATGAACAGGCCGAGGCAGGTCCCTGCCTCTGTGGAAGGCTGAGAAGACACATTTCCCTCATCTGTCCTTGGGGGCTGCTCTTTTCCTCCTCTCCAGCTGCCAAAGTCGGGCACATAAATACTGCAGAGTATCACACAGAGGAGCAGGAAAGCATAGGCACAGGTTGCAGCTACCAAATGCAACGCAGCACAGCATGCAAGCAAGAGAAAAGACTTTAAAAGGTTTAATCTCTTCTGAATAGCAGTTCTACCTTAAGTGGTCCTATCCACAGTCCTAGCTATCCTGTACCACCTTCTTCCTAAATATACAAATTTTGTCCAATATGGTATATGGAAAAAGAAGCCATAACTCTGAGCAGTTCAGAAACACGAGAAAGTTTGAAAGCATGTACAACCAGTAAATAAATCAAGAAGTGAAGGAAACAGCAATACACTGCAGCCACTCACTAACATATTTGCACCCTGACATCACATCAGTTCTTCTCCATTCAGTCCCTACGGAGAAAGGTTAGGGCACCCTGACCACAAAAGTAGCAGCAGGAAGAAAAGGCTTGGTATCAGTAGCAACACGTACAAATGAATAAACTTACCACAGCTTCTCTGGGGGAGTCAAAGCCTTGGCGATGAAAAGAGAATAGGCAGAACCAACACCTTGTTTGCCAAACAATCTACTAAGACACCACACGGGATTTTTTCCCCTTTGCAATTCAACCCAGAACACTTTCCCTTTGCTCCAAAACCTGTCACTAAATGATACAAGTTGATAAGGCCACTACGGGGGTATTTACTTGCTTGCCAACATAAATAGGCACAACACGAGTCTCAGGAGTTGCACACCAAATATAGTAACACAGTATCTCACCCCTCAGCTTTTGGCGCATCAATTCAACAGGAAGCAATGCAGGAAATCCAAGGCATCGGTGTGATTCCAATCCATGCCCTTCCTGTCTGGGAAGAGAGATCTAAAACCATCTGGGACTCCTGCTAACAGAAACAGTCAACACCTCTGTTGAAGGCAAGGGGGAGGAAAATTCAACTACACAACCCAAAGCTAAACTAAACATAGTTTAGCCGGTACACATCAGAAGAGGCCATTATTAACTGCTAAGCTGTGTTCCACCTCCATTTTTCTGACATTTAAAGACAAACAGCACTGCAATCCAGAGGTAGTGAAGCCATGCCAAGCAAGCTCGAAGCATGCCAGCCAAGGCTCTGTAGCAATGATGCTGTCTCAGCAAGGACACCGAGAAGGGGAAGCAGTGGTCACCCAGTTTGCCTCACCTAGCTCCTTGCTGCCACAGATCAGGCACTGCTGTAGACAAAGCAGTATTTTAAAACTTGCCTTGCTTGTTACAACACGATCCTTATCATGTCTGCAACATCCTCGTTGTGGGGTTGCAGGAGACGCAGCAAAGGTGCCAGTTGGACTCTGGAAGAGAAGCCTGTTCATGCAGCAGTAAAGGCTGCTAACGGCACATCATCATGTACTCTGTAAATTTCCCCTGCTGAGCTCAAGCCAATGTCAAGGTTATAATTTGCAAAGGTATCCCCAGGATGGTCCCTTACAGAGCTCAGATTATTGCAGTGGTTTGTAATAAGCTACAGTCTACCAGAGCAGCACTACTGAAGTGTAAGAGACAGGAGCAGGAGGTAATAGCCTTGGCACACTACCAGGGAAAGTCACTCCCCAATGTATTAGATACTTTGATGAACTTTCCTCTTTAAAACAAAACATCAAACAAATTTGCCTGACCTGTCAGTCAGTAAATCCACAACAAAAATCACACAAACAAAAGGAAATTCCAATTAGTTAGAGCTGGGAGAGGGAGGGAAGGGAAGAGAATATTCTTTCCTGAATCTATTTTTAGGCTATGTAAGGCTGTCTGAAACCATGGCAATGAACCTGCTATAAATCCCCTTGCCAGCTTGATGTTTTGTTTCCTTATAGACAAGGATAAATGAGTATGTACTATGGATTAAATGGTCTAAACTAGAAAGTAATCAATGATCCGGCTGCTGGAAATGTATTTGTAACTTATGAAAACTACTGGTTAATAGTGGCAGGCGCAGCTGATCAGAGAGACCAACATGTTCAACAATCTCATGGCTAAAAAGCAATCCTTTACAGCCCTAATAAACAGCACTGAGGCGGGATAAGCCTCCAGACTACATCTCTCCACCTCCACCACTGTGGACTTCTGGGTGTATTGATATCAATGGCTGCACCCTCAGTGCCCACATTTTTCTAGTGCTTCTTACTAAAATGAAGGGAAAAAAGGAAACAAGAAAATAGTTTGTTTGGGGGCTTTTTTTATGTATATTCCCTTGGCTTCAGAAAAAACAACAAAAGAAGACAGCAGGAAGAAACAATACTTTGCTCTTTTGCAATTTAAATGAGACTAAAAAAATCTACCCACAATTGAAAATTTAGATTTCAATGTAAGAATCAACAACTTTAAAGAAGTATTTCAGAGCTAATAACTTCTATTAACATCTTTACATCTGCTGCTGAAATAACTCAGTCTATATTCTAACATTGTTGGCAGTATCAAATTTATCCCAGTTTTTAATCCACTGCCATGCACACTAGATCAGCTGCTAATCTGTGCTGCTTTGGAGGACTGAAACATCCTAAAAGCTCAGCTCTGCCTTCACAAGAGCTTTGCTTGGTATGTGGGGGAGGTAGACAGAAAACATACCTATCTCAAGACAGTTAATTAGATACCCAGTTCTTTAAAGATCCACACCCTAATTACATTTTGATTCTACATACTAGCAAGTTTTTTACACTTGCATGTATCAAGAAGAGGGGAGGAACACCTCTAAGTCTGCAAAATTGTTACTCAGCAACATTAAAGGGAAAAAAACCACTCAAACACAAAAAGAATGCTGAAAACACTAAAAAATGCAAGATTTCTTCTCCACACAGACCACAGAGGACAGGTAATCTCTTTTGCTCAGTGCTGTTACAGCACACACATCACCCAGGCAGTATCAGCTTCCCAGCATTGCTAAGCAACACCACACCACATTACCTCAATTGATTCAAGGGCTGGAAGTTGATTCGGAAACCACTGAACAAGGCAGAATCTAGACAAAAATGGTTGCACAAACCTCACACACACAAGCCAGGATCTTGCAGTCAGAGCAAAAAGCAATTAAGGAAAACCATAGGGACACACATACAAACGGAAGAAAAAATAAAAAATAACAACATGCATAAAGACAGAAGAAAGGGGAAAATGAAGTAGGAAAAAGAGGAAGAGAACAGCACTGCTATCTCACCTCATGTATTCTAAGACTAGAACAATGAATTAGATCTTTCTTTCCAGGGAGTAAAAACCAGTAAAACAGCCAGAAAGCCATTAGAGACATGGCAATGTAAGCTTGATCCACATCAAAAATAGAGCTTGCACAATTGAGGATCTTTGTTACAAATATTGAAGATCAAATGGCAGGAATTAATATGAAACACTGAATTGTGAACTGCTTCAAAATCAAAACACACATTAAGACTTCTGAACATCTGCCCCTTCATTCTGATCCTAAATTCTATTGTCTTATACATTTGAAGATTTGCATTAAAATCCTGTTATGAATATAATCCAAAGCAGAACAGTTCACATTAGTATACTAAATAAATCCATTATCTATTAAACAAATTGAAAAAGCTCATCTGTGTAAGTTTTTTAATTGAAACTGAGATTTGTACTGAGTGATAAGAACTGGAAACAATTACATTCACCTACACTGTCCATTCAAATAATTCATGCAATAAAAGCCAATTTATATCTATATATGTATTATTATTGCCATGGCTTTTGGACGTGCTTAAGCCAACATAAACTAGGACTGAGGCAGAAAGAGGTGCTCCCCCATGGCTGCATATTCCTGCCTTCCAGCAACCTCCTCCTTTCCAGCTCCCATTTCACACACTGGAAGCACTCAAGGCAGCAAAAGAGGAGTAGGAATGTCTGCTCACCTACTTAGGAGGGCCAAGGGACAATGGAGACAAACAGGCCACCACTCCTCTGAAACTCAGAAAAATGCAAGGTGTGTATGGGAGCAAGAAGACAGTACATGTACAAGGTAGCTGTCAAAACCACAGCATCATTAGATCAGACTTTAGAACCAATAGCAGGCTAACAGATTTAGATGCTACTCACCCAGAAATTTTAAAAGCACTCCAACATACCACCAGAGAACTATTAACCATACTGCCCAGCTTCCCTCTCAGACAAACTTTAAAAACAAGATATAAAAAGCCGAGGATGTGCTGCCAATTTCAATAAAAGGCCTCCAGGGAACAACAGGCTGGTAGCTACAGACTCACTGCTACACTGAGAAAATTGATAGAAATTGTAGAACAGATTAGCAGGTATGCAAATAAAAATTACAGAGGAGTGTCATCATGGCATGACTTCCTTTACAAACTTGCCATGACATATATAGGTAAGTGTGATACATATAACATGCCTTGGATCTCTAACAATCCTTTGACAATGTCTCTCACCACAGGTTTTTAAAGAAATTGAGCTGACATGGGATAGAATAAAGGGTCCTTCTGCGAATTAACAACTGGATAGATGAAAAGAAACAGTACTGGAATAAAAAGCCAGTTTTCACAATAGCTCTGGTTTTGCATTTGTGCTACTCAATATATTCATTATTTATGTGAAAAATGGAGCAAGCAGCAACATGATAAAGTTTGTTGGGGATTTAAAAAAAGTCAGAACTAACTGTGTTGATCTGCAGATAGATTTGTCAAGTATTTATTGACACACACCACAAAGTAACAGTCAATATAGTGAATGGGAACCCTGGAGCCACCGCAATTTAATTAAATTCAGGAACCACACACTCACAGACAACCAAGTCCAGTGCTGCTTGGGAGATCAAACGGAACATCAGGAGTGAGCAGGTCAGGGATACCCAATGCAACAGGGAACACCACTGTACCTCTGCAGATCCTTAGTGCAGTCTACAGCTGCTGCACCAACCAATTTTCAGACAAGGATACAGTAGAGCAAGAAAAGATTCAAAGAGTGACAACTATGGGAGATCTGCAGCAGCTTTAACCTAAGGACAACTAAAAAAGCAACTACTTTTAGATTAGAAGAAAAGATGGATAAGATGACAGACATAAAACCAGGAATGGTATTATAGAGAAAGCAAATAGGAAATCATGTCTCAGAATAAATTAGGCACTATTATATGAAGTTTATCAGGCAGCTTGCTTAAAAACAACAGGAAAAGGAGGTACTTTTTCCATACTACAATTAATGGCAGAACCCACTGTCACAGGATGGTGTGAAGACAAACATTTAAAACAGATTAATACATAGTTAGATGTATTCACAAAACAAGGTCCGTCAAGGATTGCTAAACAAAGGTGCAGACACAACTTTCTTGCTCAAAGTCCTTGAACTGCAGTCTGCCAAAAGCTGGGAGGGATCACTGTTTTGCTTACACTTTTTCCCCAAAAGCATTACTACTGGCCATTATTAGAGGTGGAATAGTGGGCTAAACCAGACCTCTGGCTGGAAATATCAGGGCTAAATCCCATGTTACATGCCCAGGAATCTTCAGCAAGATGTGTAGTGCTGGGAAACCCCATCTTTCAAGAAGGAACATCCATACACAGCGCCTGCTAAAGCCACAAGTCAGACAAAGATTTGCTTCCTGTTGTTCTTACACGAACACAGCTGTGCTACATGTTTCTAGACTGGGTTAGGTGAAGCCAGTCTGTAATTTTGCCTACACTGAGCAATCAGATTTACCTACTTCTGTTTTGTGGCCTGGTAATAAAAATCTCTAGAGCGAAGTTATACAAGAGGAGCTCCTGTCCCCTATTTTAGGTGGCTGAGCTCAATTAGGGTGGTATGCTAGTGAATTTGAAAGTCATTTGAGAAGTTGCACAGTTCCCAAAAGTCAGCAGCAGAAGAGGATGAGGAAGATAAAGAAGGAAGAAGAAAGAAGCCACTCTACTTCTGCAGGGATTCAGAAGCTGATCGGCAAGGGAAGGCACTACAAGCAGCATTAAAGCTTATTCTGCCTTCACATCCCCTGCCACCCTTGTGGCTTTCCTCCATAACATGGCTTCAGGCAAACTACAGACCTGGAAGATGTCAAGAAAATGACCTCTTGATGAGGCAGTAACAGATTTATGCAGCTACTCATAAGATGAGATACATGCCCACTTGCATAGCCTTACCACCACATTATAAATGCAATTATATTTTGTGCATAGCAGCTACCCCATTGCATTTCTCATCTATTGATAAAAATATACTTAAAAGTGTCTTTAAAAAGGTATATAAACTTTGGTTGCCTTCCAGAAATATTAAGTGAGCTTCCAGCAAGAAGTGACTTTGCATTTCTCAATATCACCCATTTTTAGCTCAAGTACCCAGAAAATATTTAGAGCTTATGTATATTATTTCTCTTGGGAAAAACTGATTGAGCTGAAACCCAGAGAAAATCCTTCCCCTGGGAAGGAGAAATCAGTCATGCAGAAATTCCGAACTTGAAATATCTTTCTAGATAGCACACTGATCAACAAGACCTCTCTTGCCTCATGTATTCTCTCTCTGCTTCTACATATCTCTTACACTTTTCTATTATGTTCTGGATGCAGACAAACAGATTATCACCAAAAAAAAAAAAAAATCAAACCCCAACCAATAAACCAATCTGTTCCTACACTGTATTGGGCTCAGCTGCCATTTCAGCTGCCCCATAAATTCTACGATATATGGTGGCTTTCCTGTTCTGCACAAATCACTGGAAGCCACAGAGGCTGGAGATCACCTTCATCCACTGTCCAAACTCTCAGCTATACAGTGTTGATTACACAAACCTCCACATAAAATCACAGTTGGTTGCTATTAGCTTCCATGATAGGCTTACAATGGAACAGCTGACCACATTTTCCTTCCTGCACCAAAGATAACACTAACGATAACTTAGGCATGATATGAAATACATCTGAACTTTTTGTTAAACAAAGCTCAGTCACCAATGTGCCTTATGTTGCTGTGTGAAGAGGTCAACTCTTCCTTGAGATATCAGTACTACTTGTCAGATGGCAGTAAGTCTGTTAGTGCTTATTTTATCATGTTCTTGGGCTTACTTGTCTCCGCTCAGTGATTATTCCACAAATTTCAATACTGGCACTAAGATGACTGTTTCAGTGACTTGCCCCTACTTCTCCACTGTGATTTCAAAACAGTGCTACTTACCTCACGAAACTGCAACTCCATCCAGAACATCAACATCACATAACTGCTTCCCTACCTCTCCGGTAATGCTGTGTTCCCACAACACTCCCTAATCTACAGTTTCTGCAAAACCATAGAAGCATCTGGGTTACAGCTCTAGTTTAGTTCTTTGTACCTCATTTCTCTTTGCATAACTGAGCTCCCATTAATTCTGAGACCATTTCTTAAATAATAGCACTGCTCCTCTGCTTTCAAACAGAGAAAATGAGGCATGTCTTCATGAATATTTCACTGGTACTACTCTGTAATTTAACAGTGCTAGATGCAGATCAGAATATATAACTCCAGATTATTTAGTTGCAGGTAATTTTTTATTCTGGAGCCACTTTTAGTCAACCAGTCCAATTGGACAGAGATAGGCCATTAGAATACGTGATCTGTACTTTCCTATACACACCCAAAACCATGTTGCTTCTGTCATGCCACCACCTGGCACTTTTATGGCAACCATAACACCTTTAGAAAAACCAGACTTCATTACTATGGTCAACTGTTTAGTCTGAATAGAAGATATTTGAAAACTATCTTATAAAAGCAAGATGCCAGTTTTTCCTTCTCAGGCCACTATTACCTTGCTCTATGCTCTTATGCTTTCAGCATTAACTCTTCCCCTTTTGTACAGAACATATAGTCAGAAATCAGCCTTAACAACTTCCTCTGTATTACAAATCCTTCAAAGCTAATGTTAAGATATGTTCATCCATCTAATTTTTTTTCATCACCTGAAATTCCTTTCATGTTTCCAATTTCAGCAGCTTATGATCCTGGTATTTTTCAAACAAAAAAGGACTGGAAATTCCTATGAAGGAATGGAAACAAGTATCAGGTAGTAGCCAGGTGGCATCCAAGCAAAAACTGAAAAGGTCTCAATAAGGTAAAGATAAGGCTTGGATGTAATCACAAGGGAAGCAGCTGAGTGAAGGGAGGAGAAGGGCATATAAAACCACTGCAAAGCCTCAGCACATAATCAAGAACATTTTTTTTATTCTCCAGCTTCACTAGGATCTGAAGGCAAAAAAGCCTTGGACTACAAGCAAAAGGGAAGCCTAAGCACTGGACTGAGTTGCTGATCACTCTGAAAAGGAAAGCTCAGATATAGCCCTTCTTTAAGCATATACGAGAATGTTTGAGTTTTCAGTCTTGCCTTTTTGAAGAAGTACCTCTAACATTACAGATCTAATCTTTGATCAGACTCAGAAAAAAGTCGTCCTAATCTCTTGCAAAGTAAAATAGAGTTGTGAGGTATGGAGACATATACTGTTACTTACGTAAATGACATTTTGCTATAACGGGTTTTTAAATAAATTGTCTGGTCCCTTCCTCAAAAAGCCAAGATTATCACAGCAAGAATACGAGTAGAAAATAAACATGCCCACAACAGCATGCAGTTTCCAGGAATTGTGCTTTAGAGGATCTGCTTATAGGTTATTTCATTCTCCCCCCCAATATGTAAAATGGCAGAAAATTCAAGCTCACATATGTAGGGGTCAAATCTCATCTGAATACACAACCAGACACACACAAAGCAGTCTGCAGGGGAAAATCAGGTAAAAATATCTCTGAGACAAGCACATTGAAAGTGTATCTGAGGCTCCTACATCACTAAAATGTTGAACTTCCTAAACTAGGACTAGCAGCATTAGTATGATGAACCTGTCTTGGAAAGAACACGTTATTTTCCTGCAGTAAAGCACTTGTAATAAAAAAAACCCACCCAAAGAAAAAACAAAACAAAACCAAACAAAGAGAAACCCAAAACCAAACAAACAAAAACTCCCAAGCAAAACACACTTTTTATGCATGTGTCGTTCCTCATTTAAGAAAGAGAACTTGCTTTTGTAGTCTGCACCTTGGCAGTGTTCCTTTCCACTCCTCTCCATGACTTAATACATGCTCTACTAGTAGTACATGAAACTTGGTCAAGTAAAAAACAAAAAGACAGCATATGACTACCCTTTTAAATATTTTTAGATAAATTTTATTGTTCAAATGAAAGAAAGATAAATAGATTATTTAAATCACTACTGAAAACTAAACACATTCGTCCTAAACACTACGCTAGTTTAGTGTTTAGGACAAAACCCTACATTAAAACTGCTATTGTCATTTTGCTGTAGAAATCCATTTCTATCAGTTGATAAATCTCAAAGATTCATTTGCAATTAAATATAGTGTTAATAATCAAATTTACTGAAATATGAAGAAATTCTCTAATTATAAAAAAAACACTAAGCTTGTGAGATACGTAATTTGTATCATGTCTTCAGTTAGATAGCTGAAATTCTTTGTATGCTTCAAGCTTTAATGCACATAGCCCTTATTTTCTCCCAACTCTCAAAAACAGCCTGTAAGAATGCTGTTTTGCAGAAATGATTATCCAGAAATAAAGTACAGAAGTAGCAGGTGTTGGAAGAGAACCCATTTACCTAACGAGAGGCATGGAAACTCTTCCTCCCTCCTGCCCCTCCAAGAAATACCACCTGGAATATTTCTGCCTGAAAAAAGTGATGTTTCTGCAGAAATCAAGAGAAGGCTGTACAGAGGCAACCTACACCAACTTTTCAAGTACTTATGGAATGTCACCAAATCATGACTATGGTACCAACTGCAAGTTTGAATTGACCAGTTCAGGTTAACACTTCAGGGGAAGTATGAGCAATCCCTGGCAGTTGTGCAAGCAGTCCAGTTGCACACAGCAACTCCTATGCAGAATAAATGGTTCACACCAGAAAGGACCTGAAGTCCTAACTATGTTAAAATAGACTCCAAATACACACTAGACTACTTACTAGCCTTGCAATAATTTTGATAAGCTCTACTTGCTGCTAAGAGATTACTGAAAGAGAACTCATTTTGCTCAGTAACTCTACCACAGTACTGTAAAACTACCAACATATTTAATCTTTGCAGTAAGGGACAATAGGGGCAAAAAATAAAAATGTAAAGAAAAATGACACATGAACACTATATGCCGGTGTCTCAAAAGCTCTAATTCTCCCCTCCTCCCAGAAAGAGATCCCCAGATCACCTCCAGCATGCTTAGAAAAACCACACTATTCTCAGCCCATGCAATGTAGCAAGGTCAACAGGAGCATCCCATGGACAACAGATAAACTGTTCCTATCCTTCAGTTACCAGCTGTGTTCAAGGCCAAACCCTGCAGTTTCACCACTCACATTATCTCCTGGGTTTGCTCTGACTGATCCCGGGTTTCATGCCCATACAGTTTTTCCTATTTCATTGCCTCAGAAAGTTCAGCCTCTAAGTCAATTACACCTCTTTTTTCACTGAGTCAATTTTCAATGGAACTTCTAAAGAAACCACTGAGGTTGTTACTAAACAAAGCATGCACGCAGTCCCAAACCTGACATTTTCACCCCTCTTTCAACAAAGTGTGAGTCTTGAAATTACTAGGACTAGTTAGTAGCCAGGGAATACTGTGTGTACAGTTTAGGAGGCTTAGGGCTTGGTTCTCATCTGTCTGAAGTGCTTAAGATGGGGAAATGGACAAACAATTACTTATGAAGTCATTTGACCTTTTAAGTTAAGAAAAGAAAATGGGATTTTTTAAAATGGAAGACAATGTAATGAAAAAAAAGTATGGGTATGATTATTCAATCCTTTTGAAGTCTTTTTCCCCCACTCAGTAAAGTCTAAGCATAAAGAACCAGAAGAGCAGCCAAATGCAGTATTGCTTTAAGGGAAATAAATAGTATGTTACCACAGCCCTCAGCTAGCAAAGTGACCCTGACTTTTTGCATGTTCTGCAAAAATAAGATACCCTTTAGGCAGCGTTCTTAATGGATTCATTCAGCAAGGGGCCTTCAAAGTTGTATTCATCTAATAAAAAAAAAATTAGTGGCTGTCTCAGTAACTCAGTATTGCCAGTAAGCAGAGAACCTCTGTTAATGGATATAAGGCGTGGTGGCACCTTACTGAATTCCTGTAGTAAAGTCAGGCTCGCTTGAAGGGTTTTAGAATGATTTGAAGTATATAAAATGAACTCCTTATTAAAGACAGCTTTTAAAAACAAGAGTGACACTTTAAAGCTTTCATATTCTAACATGCTTCTAACATCTTACAGAACAGAATTCACGCTCAACTAACAATTTTGGTATTTTACTCCCCTTTCTTGTCTTTAGCATACCCAAGAAATTCTAAGATATGCTTCTGCTATCATCCTTCAGCTCAAAAAACAGACACATTAACCAAAATAGGTCATCATGCCTTACTAACACAGATAAAATGACTAAGCATATGGTAACAAAAGGGAACCTTAAGGTCATTAATCACAAACTGCTTTAGATCAGTATAAATATAATGAGTAATTACACTCCAAGAAAACAAATACATTTAATATTTTAAATATCATGGAAGATAGCAGAGAAAAATCATTAAAGTTTAGAAGAATAGAGACTGACAGATCTACCATCAGTGGTCCAGTAACTAGGTTACAAGTGATCTTGCTGAAAAGCCAGCTGCCATGAAGACAAACCCCTACACAGGGAGTCCTCCAGAACTGCTCTGTCCCACAGGTAACAACTCTGTACTACAACTGGACAACCCAGAGCAGAACAAAAGTTTCCCAGGGAACTGAGGAGACTGCCACAGCTGAGCAGCAAGGGAATAAACTGTCTGCAGAATGATGAAGTGTAGGAACACGTAAGGGATGTGGTCTGCAAACTGAGTGGGAAGTTTAAAGATTTAGGAAGAACTAGAGTAGTTTTACACAGGCCAGTTTGCCAGCAGGAATAATCCCCAACAGAAAGATCATAAACTAGGAAGTAGATTTTTCTTTTCCTTTTAATGGAAGCAGTGGTATTTAAGACATCTGAAATAAGCCTGAACAAAAACTTGAGTCCTTATAGGGAGTACCCTTGAATCAGATTATGAATACAGAAAAGACCATTGCCAAGACTCTTACTAACACTGGCTCAAGCCTGTAGTTACCTAATACTTTTCCTTTAGTCAATCACTGAAAATACAGCTCTGCAGGCAATGAAAACAACAGGAAGCTCATCCTACAAACCACTGAACAAAAATTAAGCAAGTAACATCAAGGGTAATTATCAGTCAGAATGTAAGGACCTGTCCTATACAAAGTAAAAGGTGTTTAGTGATCAAAGTGTCTAAATGTTAAATGACAGAAAAATATATTGACTTTTAAAATCCATGGGAAAAAATGAGATTATTTCTCTTAGTGGAAAAAATGACTGAATAAAATAAATAACTAAATAAATCAGGGTCATTAATAGTCAGATTCTCTTAATAATTGATAACTGTCTCAAAAAACAGTGCATGTTTCTTTTTATCATATGTACAGAACAAAATGTATGTGGAACTTACATGACAAAGGACAGAATTTTAAATATATTTAAATTTGAATCTTGCGATGATCACAAAAAAAAATTTTAATTGACTGTATTCAACCATAGGGAGAAAAAAAGCCTTTAAAAAAATCCATTAACATAACTGTCCAAAACCAGGCTTGCCATTTGCAGTCTAAATCACACCAGTCATATACAGGATCTGCTGCAGCATTTAAAGGCTTCATGCCAAAGTTTATTGGGCCATCAAAATGCCAGACGAGCCTCCAAAGATGTGCATTCCTTCCTTACTGCTAAGAAAGCTGTAGGACTCATGGAAAAAGACTATTACTCAAAACTTACATACTTACACTTTCGTTGAAGATATAAACAAACGGCTAACAAGTTCCAGAACTCCATGCCAGAAACAGTTTGGCTATAAGCTTACTGAAACTTTAAAAAAAAAAAGAAGTGTGTCCTTCCATCACATTTACCCTATCAATGGAAGAGACGATTATGAATAAAAAAACAGTAGAATGCTGTCACAGATAGTAACTGCATTAAAAAAAAAAGTTGAGAAATAAAAGTATGCATAGAATTCAAGAAGGAAAAACAAGTAAATATTGAACAAAAAATCAATATAGCCAGGTTTGGAGAACATCAAATAATCCTCACTACCTGAAAACCTGGTAAAAGTAGCATCAGTAACATTCCACCTTCATTAACGGAATTATTCAGATTGCAGACTCTTAGCCCTTTATTTCTAGAAGAAAAACCATAGATTCATTTATTTTTAGTAATCAAATACATTTCCCTAATGATCCTTGCAACAGTGACAATATTGTTGATTTAGGCTGGGGATTTTTTAATAAACTATTGTTAAAACTAATACGAGAGGAATGGTTCTTCCCAGGACTGCCAACTGCAGCACACATGACATGCAGAAACAGAATCACAGAGACTGGATTTACATCATGTTTTTCTTTTACCCTGAAAGAAATTCAGCCTTATTAATGAATCAGAAAAAAACCCACACATACCGCAAAACACTAAGAATCTGTGCATATGGGAATTTCATGGAGGTGGAAGAAGGGGAAATAAAGAGTGGACAAAAGAAACTGGCACAAAAAAATGGGTTACTGCTTTTCCCTCTAACACGAGCTGACTGCATATTGGGTAAGGATAATCCCCCACAACATTCCATGTGTTCAAAGGTCAAGAGTTTGGCTTTTCAGCTGTCCCCATCAAATGTTATTCCCTGAAGAAAACACTCTGAAGCTGTCCCATAGCACACACACTCTCAAACTTGAGGGTTAAGGATTCTAGCCCTGCACAGCTTAATATTGCACCAGGCACCACCACAGCCCTCAATGAGGGCAGATGAGCACTGCCAACACTGCATACTAAAGCAAGAAGTACAAACAATAAGCACTGAGATGAGCTTCTAAAGGCTATTCTATCTATTACAAAATAGTAGGGACACGCTATTCACATGCTCAATTGATTCGTTGTATTCCAAGTACTCATTTCACCTACGCTGTTGTGTGACTTTAATTTAAAAGCAGAGCTCCCCTCTCTTGATGCTTCAATAGCATTGATGGAGGATAAGAGTGGCCCCACCAAAAGCACCTAGCCAAGTGGGACCCCTGTGTCCACTTGCTCAGTTACAGAGGAACCACTCCAGCCACTGCACCATATATGAAAAATCTTTGTTTCTCAAACTGCATATATATATATATATATATATATATACACACACACATATATGCATACATATATATATGGTAGAGTCCTCAGGCAAGCACCTGGACTGTTGCTATTCCTCCCTGTAGTCCTCCACAGCATGAACAATTTGATTAAAATTCCTCAACAGGAGAGCACTAAATAAGCACTGTAAATTAAACAAAACTATGTTGATGATCTAGTTGCAATTACTTCCAATTGATTTGAGCCTTTATTGTTCCCTCAAGCTTTAAACTTCATAGATAAAAAAGGATCAGGCCTTACTGGAGGAATACCAAAGAAGGAGGTATGAAACTTTCCTTAAGCACATTCAAGAGTAACCAGACTAGCTTGTTCTCATGACAAAATTCCACTTAAAATTAACCTCCAAGTCTAATGAAAAAAATAGGCTATTCAAGGATTTGCCATAAACAAGCAAGCTAATGCTTAGAATAAATTCACTGATTGGTTAACATACATGCATCCAAATGAAAAACTGTTGCAAAAGTCAGACACTGCCAAAAGACTTTAGGAAACTTTTACCTGGCTGATACAGTACAATCCAGCTCTTGGGCATGTCAGCCTTTTTCAAGTTGAGGCAAATTGTCACTTGATTGCAAGAGAAAATGCATACAAGTGAAATGGGTTTGCTAACTGCAATTCAAATATTCTACGAGGAAACAAAAGCAGATATTCTTATTCCACTCCTGAGAACTCCTCTGCAGAAAAATCCTGGAGATCCAGATTTCAAAACATCCTCTTAGGTCCTGGTACATATATCATTAGGTTGGTTTTATAATTAATTTTCAGATATTAATTTCATTAGACTAAATCTCCTTGTAAGAGCCAGGCCTATTATTCTGATTTTTCTGTTCCATATCTCCAAATCATATTTTCCTTCCCAAGCTGGAGCAGTTCTCAGATCACCTTTTTCTGAAATTCTTTCCTCTTGGAGATTAGCCCAAAACTGTCACAGATACGAGGCTCTAAAAACTTCTAGACACATTTTACATTTTTCTATAGACATTTTTAGATGTATAGCTACCATTTTCCCTTCATGGCATATATCCAAAACTCAGTTCCAGTCCTGGGGTGCTTTTAAGTGGAAAGAACTTTGTTCAGGTTGGAGGAGGCAATTTGTTTTGATGAAAGCAGACAGAAAAGTACAATACAGACTCTTCTTCAGGATTTTTTCTATTGAATTATGTTTACACCAGAATTAAAATTTTTGAGTTTTTTTGAAGGACAGACATCATCTAACCCTTCAGCTATAAATATCCTCATATCACACTGATCTTGCAGAAAATTTGAATACAAAGATGAGGGGACATACCTAGCTCTCTCTTTTATTTTCTTTACATGACACAGGAAGGGAAAAATGTAGTTCTGTTACTTACATCCATCTATTGCGGTAAACACTCAAACAGCTCATCATCTCTAGAGCTAACTACTTCAGCTTTAAAGAGGTTATTCTTTGTCTGTGTATTAGCTGTTCTCATTATATTTTCTGCTTTAAATAATTTAAATAATAACATAACACACATATTTTCAAACCCTATTCTCACTTTTAAGGAAAAGAACTTTGATAGAAAATTTGATAGTTTTATGTACTGCCCAAGGAAATTTCACCAACAGATTTAAGGGAGTCAAAGCGATCCTAGTAAATACTGGATTAAGAGCAATACTGCCTTCAGTTTGAATG
This sequence comes from Neopelma chrysocephalum, assembly GCF_003984885.1. NCBI lineage: Eukaryota > Metazoa > Chordata > Aves > Passeriformes > Pipridae > Neopelma > Neopelma chrysocephalum. The sequence goes on along the minus strand of NW_020897694.1, from coordinate 25,848,900 downwards.
CTTTCACATACACGTCTGAATTTTCTTGAATATGTAGACTCTTGCGTTTGTTATTTTTTTTAAAGCAGAGAAAATGAAAAGTCCGTATCTTGGTTCCAGAAAAAGAAAATGCCTCTGAACCCCCTCTTCTCATCATATGTAGAAAAACACACACACACTCTACTCCATCATAACGGTGATCTAATTTTTCAATCATAGACTTGTAGTATGCTGGTATTAGTCCCTAGCTTGCCTCCATCAGGTACTTTCTCTTCATTCACGAAGACAGGAATGGCTTCACTGTGTTGAGTTTTCTCAAGCAGAGAGCTACCATCAAGTGTCATTTTCTTGACCATTGCTTCAAATGACCCTTGAAGCATTATTACAACTAGAAACTGCTCCAACAATTTCTCTAGTGCCTCAGTGTGCAGCCACTGCACACAAAATTAAGGGAGAAATGTTCATGGTCAGGGTATTTCCTAATGGATAATTTCCTGGTACGGAATTTAAACTAGTCCTTGATTTGCATTTAAAAGTCTGGACAACTGGAGTTAAAAATCATGCAGATACCCTGCTCTTGCATCATCACTCTGGTACCTCATTGGATAAAGGCACACTACTTCATGGCTATAGGAAGCACTTCCAGATAACTTTGGGAAATTGCACTTGGTGTCAATATGGACAAGGTTTTCGATGAAAACTTCACTTTATGGACAGGTTTCATTAGTACTACTTCTATTTTCTGCCCTTTATGAGCAACTATGTAAAAGTACTCACCTTTGATGACCAACAGAGCTAATAAAAAATCATTTTCCACCCAACTGATACTCTTTTCTCAGCCCCTGCCCAACAAAAATCCAGCTGCTGCATGGCTCGCTCCACCACACACTTCCTGTCCTGCCAGCCTTCCCAACCCCTCTCCTGACACTCTCCTATTTACTCACAGCTAATTAGATGGCATGAGGCTGCACTTGCTTTGAGCAGTACCTGTGTGACTACGCAGCCAACACACGTGCTAATGGGGCAGCTGGCAGGCAACACAGATGACCTCCAGCAACAGCTGCAGTGATTTGAGTCTCTCCTCTATCTACCACTTATTCTTTAATTAAGTTTCATTATTTGTCTACCATGGCTGAAGCTGCCCAACAGTTTACAGAGGTACAGAGCAAGCGCAGTCAGAAACAAAAACGCAGCACTATCATTCAAGCCTTACTTAAAAAAATATTGAGATAGAAAAAAAGTGCTGCCCCATAAAGTTACCACCAACAGCTTCTCCTCTCCCGCAGGCCTATTTAGAAATTCTTCTCTTAAGAGGTTCACTTCCAACTCACATGTTTCAGGTAAAGGGATCCTATACTCTTGGAATTGTGACATTAGTGACTTATCTCAAAATTCAAATATTACTAGTAAAAGCAGAGCTGTGAGCAGTACTTAATTAAAATACCTTTTAAAATCTTTTTTACATTCAAATGGTAGAGTCATTTGCCCTTCTCTCCACTACAATACTATCACACCATCTGCTTTGTCCTTGTTTTTTATTTTTTTTTTTTTGCTATTGAGGCACTTTGAGGCTATTTTCTGCTAGCTTCAGTTTCAGTATTTATTGACTGCACATTCTAGGTATCCTTTCCTTTTTTCTTAATTTATGTTTCCTTTCATGGTTTCTAGTATTCTATCTTTCACCATAGTACTGAAAATTATGCTCAACATTTCAAAGGGCACAGAAGGGAAAAAATGGCACTCTTCACCAAAACATTAGACTTTAACAGGTTACAATAGCATAACCATAACTGATATTCCCACATGCGCATAGTGATGCCTCTGTTTAAAAAGCACTATTGAATGTTTAATATGTTAAAGGCAAACATAAGGGTTTCAGGTCTTACAAACACAATGCAAACCAAAGATTTTTTTTCAGGAGGAATTTCCACAAGGATAAGATAGGAGCTGAGGTCTTCAAATAAAAGAAGACTGCAAATTAGCCAAGGAGGTTAACCTTACAGTTTCACACAAATGAAGTTTAACTTCTATAATGCACTGAGACTATTTGGTACATAAAATTATATACACTCTTAATTTTCTAAAAGATACAGCAACTGAATACCCTTCTACCCATTCTCCCTTTAATGTTTTTCATATTGTTAAGAGCTTGAATACTAACTATTCCCTGGAAAATAGGAAAGTCCTGAGAAAAAAACCACAACTTCTGCAGATTCTTAGAGAGAGCCTTACAGAGAGCTTTACCTCCCTTTTTAGCCTGAATGTTTGAGAAAATAACTTCAGGCAGGACAAACTAAACAAATCATACTTCTACTTTATCTGAAAAAGACACTGCTATTATACACCACAGCAAGAGTTGGCCAGAGGCTTCTCAGTTGTAATCACTGTTCTTGCAATCATAAGACTGCAGAGAATTAACAAAATAAAACCAAATCAAATTACGTTCACTTTGATGGTAAGCTATAAGCAGCAGCAAACTCCAGAATAACTGGAGAAATGAGAGAGATGGACAGAAAAAAAAAATCCTTAAACCCTCAAATGATATTACATCCTCCCTTCTCATAATAATAGGAAAACCAGGGTGGCTAGGGAAATGCTCCAAGTCTTTCTGATACCTGCTGTGTTCCCAGAGCCTCTGAATGACGTGAAGCCCTCTTCCAACTGAATAGTGATATCACCACATCTTCTTTTCCTCTTGGAAATTTATTTCCAGTTATTTATTAATGCAAGGGAAAACACCTCCTTTATAAGTAGCATGAAAGTCTGCTCAGCATTCCTGCCTCTCTTTGCGCAAGACTATGCTTTAAACTCACCTCATCATGGAAAAAGGCAACTATGGAAGACACACTTGTCAATTCATATAATTTAATAGTATCCTTCCCCTCCCCTGAACCTTCAGGCCAAAATCAATGCCACACAAACCTGCTGAACAGGGAGCATAATTATTCTAACACGTGCAACCAAAGCGATAGGGAGTTTCACAATAAAACTGATAAGGAGAGACATAAAAGACTGATGAGCAGCCTGCCAGTTATCCACTGCTGGGCTGGCAAAGGTCCCCTTGGAACACCTTTAGTATTGTTCAGTGAGGAGATGGAGGCTAGGACATGTCCATAAATAACACTCAGAGATTGAAAGAGTGAACACGTAACATCTGCAGCTCAAGTTCTTAATCCAGGCACAGAAATAAATTATTTGATAGAGCATAGCCAACAGAAAAATCCCCAATGCAGAGCAGAAAGAGCCAATTAAATGCACACAGGTTACTGAGCAGCTAGATTCTTTGTGCCACACTTGCTATTTGAATATATTGACAAATGCTTTCTTGACCTGTGCCTGTGGTGCAGATAACTGAAAATAAGGGCCGTTGGTTAAGGAGATGCAGTCGTCAGAATTGTTAGTGACCAGAGATCAAACTACTGGTCCTGCAAATAATCAGGTGTGAAAGACACAGAAAGGCCAATAGTGGCCAGCAGAACAAGCAGCCCCAGATCAGAAAAGGAAGCATCCAATGATGCCAACTCTCTTTACTGCTAGGGTTTCCAGTATACAAGTAAGTCATCTTTTGACCTATAAAAATGTGTATTCTTCCCTGGCAATATTTTGTGCAAGACAATTTAGGTACCTGAGTAGCTTGTCCCTGAGGCAGCAATCCCATATTCCCTATGTACACAGAACATAGTCCCTGCACTCAAGCGCAGCTGTTTCAAGCAGGGATGGCTTGATATTAGCATCTCTGTTCAGAAAATCACAGCTTTTCCTCAGATAAAATAGCCCATGTGACATCTCCCACTGCAGAATTTCTATAATTCTTTGTGTATTATATACCCAAATACCTTGTGTATTATAGAAATATATGCTTTGGGGACACCTATACATAAAGGAGGACGGGAAGGTCCCCTTTGGTTGCCCAGCTTAGCCTTTTCACTTGTGTGTTAACATACCCAATAAGGGAGAGAGTAGGAAACAGCACTTTAGAGAGCCTTATAAGACAGCATAATCACATGTCAAATGCGAGTGTAATAGTTTCTTAACATACTTCCATTATGGCAAATTCAATCACCCTGCAAGGTCCACACTATTACTTTGCCCCCACCCCAAGGCACCATATTTGGAAGGAAACGTGGATGGAAATCATTGTTAACATTGCTGATCTATGGTACAAGATTTATTAAATGAGTAGCAATCTCCAGCACTGATGCCAAGGTAGCCAAAAAATTGATTTTAATGATAAGAAGCAGAGCAGTGCATAGGCAAAGCATCCCCAGTAAGGGAAGCAGCAACAATGTCTCTCTGAGACACAGCCTCCCACCTCCCACCTTTCAGTGGGCTTTTACCACTACACCCAATTTATAACCTGGGAAAGAAAACATTGTCTGGAAACACTATCCCTACTTTATACTAAAATACCACCCAACCCCCCCAGTATTCCTCACGCCTAGTAACAAACGTGTATTGTACAGAAATCGTCTCCTGTAAACCTCCGTCTCCAGATCTCATGACTTGAGAAAGTTCTTTCCTCCATTTTATACAGCGACACAAAACCAGATTTTACTGTACAGACTTAACTGTGTAACACTAAAAGGCACATTACAAAAACCAGTTCCCCTGAAATCAACAGAAACCAGAACTTTAACACCTTCCTGAACTTCATCAACAAAGCTTCATTTTATTTGAGTACCAGCTAACAGACCCACCATTCTTTTTTTCTTTCAGTCCTTTTCAACAACCAAACATTAGAAACAATTTCCCTCATCTATATTTCCAGAATAATAAAAAAAAAAAGTAGTTGCATACCCTGCTTCTCAAATCCCCCAAAAGGCATATCATATTTTCATTTCTCAAAACATTTAATCAAGTCTACTTCATTACAGACAAGGCCAGAAAGCTCATCATCCTGCAACTGATGATAAACAAGATAGTGCCCACAACCAATAAAGACTGACCTAATTGTCTGATTTGCCTACATTTCTGCAGGCCAAATTTACTGACATTTTGCACAAATTCAAAGCTGATTTGAGCCTGATGACCTTTTATACCTCTGTAATTAGTCTTCTGTGCCCTTCCAACCAGAAAAACAAGATGCCCCTCCACTCTCCCTAACTCAGCAGTCCATCTGTAAACTACAAACTTCACCATCTACTCAGCCACTCAGAAAAGTACACAAAAAAAAGAAAGAAAATACACAAACAGCAACCTTTCAAAGTCATGAAATAGAGCCTGGAGAGAGCCTTTTAAGATAAACATGTCAATCTCTAAAAGAAGAAACAGAAAAAGCAGAACAAGTTGGTGGACCCAAATTCAATAAACAGCATTTTTATCATGCTTTTCTAAAAAAGACAATATAAAATAAGGACACTGGCATAGACAAGCATTATGAAAAAACAGCGGGGGGCAAAAAATCAAACCAGAAACCAAACTCAGTAAGTTTAATCCCTATAGTTAACAGTACAGCATGAAATGCACAATATATTGATTTGGCACTAGAATTTAACCAAGACTAATAATACAGAGGTTAAACTGCTGAAACATCCACTAGAGTTTCATTTATGTATATAATCAGGCATTGCAACACAATCCTACAGTTGCAAAAAATATGAATGTAAGCTTAAGAAGATGAGTTGAGTCAATTTCATTAAAGTTCTGGATCCCAATCCCCACTGCAGTCGGCAAGACACAGATCTGCATTTCCCTAAACGAAGCAGAGGGGAGGGCAAGGTCAGAGCACTGACCTGCACTTCAAATTCCAGTCTCAGGAAAGGGGGATGGACAACCATTAACAACCAGGGAACAGGCAATATTGTTCTCTGCACAGTTTTTCACCTTGCAAAAGCTGAGGGGGCGCACTCAGCTGGCGATGCGCACATGATTCTTTAGCCCAGTCTCTGAAGTGTCTCTGCCCAGCAACCAATTTGTCACTGCAAACACTATGAAAACAATATGGTCCTGTTGACCACCTTCCCCAGCTTCACGCCCTAACAGATCCCAGTTTGGGAGTCACCACAGCAGTCAGTCCATTTAAGAAATACGTGCCCAAGAGCAAGTCAAAGACTTAATGCAAGGATATTTCAAACCAGAAAACAATTTCTTTTGCATAGCTCCATCATGAAGCATACATAATCTAAAAAGGTGCCAGAATTGGCAGCCTCACATTCATCAGTGTCAAAATTTTTTATATTTTTTTAAAAGAGCTGCTAGTTATCATCATATATGAATTTTTTAAGAAGAAGGTTGGATTTTTCCTTAAGTCAAATTAATCTAAGAATCAGCAGGGAAAATTTACTCAATAGCTCTACAAATTTAGAATTCTCTATCTGAACTTTAATGCAGAAATACATCTCTTGGAGCAAGTCTTCCTCTTTTCTTTTTCAAACCATCACATTTGAGTGACGTTTCCACTTAGGTGATTTATCTTTCACAATTTTCTTTCAAAAAGTTTGGTTACAAGTAGCATGCTTTAAAATATTGATTACAAAATGACTAATGAACTGTGTCAACCTAGGGGGAAAAAAAAGGAAAAAATCCAATTTAAAGTCCAACCATTAAATAAAAGTCAGGCTTGGATATTACATATTCAATCTCATACCAACTTTTGACATTTTGAAGTTCCATGTTACTGTTTGTGAAACATTCTGCCCACTTCCCTAGTTTGTTAAAAAAATAAGAATGCAGAAGAAAAAGACAATAATTTCATTGACTATACACAAGATTGTGCAAAAAACAAGCTGAGAAATACAGCTTTCTAACCCCTTCCTATGATGAGGACAAGTCGGCCCTACTGGCAACTATCCCTCCCACATGTATCCATGGTTCTAGATTTGAACTTAATTCTGTAAGGACAAAAGACTTTACACTGTGTTTGGACTGATATAGCCAGATATAAGCCTTTAAAAATAGCCATCATAATGCAGTATATTACATATAACCTCTCATCTTTGTTCCTTGGAAAAGAAAGAAAGAGACTATTGAATCCTTGAGCAAAACCAAACGGACGAGAATGAAGCTCTAAATTAGGAAGCAAAAACATTAGGTGGGATCCCTGCCCCACACAGTTGTTACCCGTGCTCAGCACGGGACAATTCTGATATTAGGGAAGGCCAGGGCAAAGGGGGAAGACCAGTTCTCACGTAACTTCACTAACAGCCCGGTCCCCACTTCATGTGCTCGTAAGGGTAACTATGAGCTCCAGGGTGCAACACAGCAAGCACAGCATACACAGGTCCCGCCCTGGTCCTGTCGGCCAGCCCCAAGTTTCGAGACCCTGGCAGGTCGGACATGTGAGGCATAGCTAAGAGGATTCCGTACCTTCTTGGTTGCGGGACCATTTTTAAAAGGCTCAGATCCACTAATTAGCTAGATATCTCAATTCTTGCATAAGCATCCATAAGTAGGGGAAGGAGATACCTTAATTCAAAAGTACTTTTAGGGCTTTTCTTAACAGGTCCCCTTCAGAATTTTATTTTGTTGGATCGATTCCAACGTCAGCTGCTTGCTGCGAATTGGAAGCAATACATGGAGCAGGAGTCAAAATATCTGAGGGATCCAAATAATAGAACAGCTGAGAGATACCGTTCCTTTAGAGCAATCACCCTTCCACTCTCCAGGGAGTGACCAAAAGGCTGTGACCGAAAAATGCACACTACGTAGCAATTTCATGCCAGCAATCAAGTATTTCCGGCAAGTTTAAATAAACTCTACAGAGTTTATGCCTGCTTTAAAAAGAGAGAAAGCAGCCGTATCACAAAAGCTAAGGCCTATTACACATGAGCTCCTGTTCTGAAAATAAACTGCAGTTTACACTAAACTTTCCCCAGCAGTTCCCTGCTGGCAAAGGCTGATCATAACGAACAGCAGGAAACACTCGGTTTGAAAGCGGCGAATTCTCCAGCTCGAGCACGGGCGAGGTGGTGGCAGAGGCGTCGAGGGAACAAGGCTGGATCCATCCCTGCGCACCCCTGGGTGTGAAGGCAGAGGGAGGGAGCACCAGGCGGCTGCAGCCGCTACAGCCATTCGGGTACACCACCCGGCGTGGTGGCACTGGCCGGGGACGAGCAACAGCCAGTCCCGTTCCCGCCGGGCCGCCCTGGACCGAGGCGGGAGGGAGGCGCGCTGCCCTCGCACGCCCCCCTGGAGAGGTACCTCCCCGCCGGCTGCCGGCCTGGGCTAAACCCTTCCCCGGGCCGTCCCTCCAACTCCGCCCGGCACCGCGCGTCCCTCCAGGGCTCCCGCCCCGCCGCCGTGGCCGGGTCCCTGCTCAGGGTGAAACAAAAGGCAAGGAGCTGCTCATCCGCCCTCGCCGCCGCCCGGACTGCGCCCGGCCGCGGTGGCCCGGGGACGCGGGGAAGGACGGGCGGTCCGGGCGGCGCTCAGCGCGGAGCCTGCCCGCGGATTACCCGCGGTAATGGGATTACGCGGGGCCGAGCGGGTGTCCGCCAGGCTGTCACCGCCCGGGGAGAGGGCGGCGGTGCCGGAGGCGGCGCTCCGGGCCGCCCGCTGCCTCCCGCCCCGGCCGCCCCGCGGGCGGGTCCCGCCGCCCGCCCCGCAGCCCCGGCCGCGGTGCCGCCACCCGCCGCCGCTCCCGCCCGGCCCCATTGTTTGCCGTGCCGCCCTTACCGTGCGCGGGGCTGGGGCTGCGCGGGCTCCCGCTGGCTCTCCTCGCTGCGGCTGGTGCAGGGACAGTCGCGCTTGGCCGCCGGAGGTCCGAGCCATTAAAAGCTCCGCGGGGAGGAGGAGGAGAAGGCGGTGGCAGAAGCGGCGGCGGCGGGGGAAGGAGGACAGCGAGGGGCTCGCAGGAGCAGGGTCGCCATGTCCGGCTTGGCAGCGCGGGGAGCCCACCGGGCCGGCGCGGAGCAGAAGGGAGGCAGGCGGCGGAGGGGCTGCTCCTGCTGCCGCCCGCGGACCGGGGGAGCGGGAACTGGACGCTGCTCGTCGCCGCGCTGCCGCGGCTGCACCTCCCTCCCTTAACCCTGCCCCCTCCCGGAGGGGGAGCCGCCGGCGGGAGGAGGCGGCCGAGAGCCCCCTCCAGCGTTCACGGGCAGCGGCGGCCGGTCGGATCCGCGCTGCCGGCGGTGGAGCGAGCGGGACGCCCGCCCCGGCGGTGGTACCTAGGCAGCCCGAAACGGAGAGGGGCGGAGGGCGCAGCGAACACCGCCCTGCGCTGCTGCTGTGCCGAGGGGGCTCCAGATCCCTTCTTCCCCCTTCTCCTCCTCCCGGGGAACCAGAAGGGGCGAGCAACGCCCGGGAAGGGTTAAACCTGGCTGCAGCCTCGGGGCAGGAGGAGCGAGAAGCCCCGCGGGGTCCCTGCCCCTTCCTGTGGATTTATGGGACCATCCGGCGTAGGCGCCCACCGGGGCACCCTCTAGGAGGGATGTCCCCTGCTACCCGTCCTCGAAGAGGGAATAGGTTCGCCGGCAGCTGCGGGGCTGTTAAACTATGCGGGTCCTTCGGGAGGAACCAGGACACTGCCTCAGGGTGTGTGTGCATTAATGGATACCCCAGCTCTTCTGCTTTAGGAGCGAGGCTTCAGGAGCCAGCAGAGAACAGAGCGGTGTTTCATGTGCCGGGAGGCGTCCCTCCATATTCATCATACTCCAAGTGCGTGCCTCAGGTGCCAGAGAAACCAAAGGACTAGGTGTGTGCGCATACTCTATTCACACTTTCGGTTACTAGATCGTCGTAAACTCTATATTCTTCCTCGTTAGACAACCCCAGATCACAGCACAGTGAAGTTTAACCAGTAGTAGCAATCTGGGCTCCAGGATCTGTCTCACAACAGTCTCCACTCCAGTACGTGAGTAGAAAGCAGCCCACCAGGCAGAAGCCAGGGATGGGTGTGTGCCTTTTTTAGAGACCCTGTATATTCCCTCAGGGAAGATTTAGAGCTACAGCAAAAAGGCTGTCACACCTAGGGCCAGCAGAGTTGTCCGCATACAGCAGTTCTTAGATCACCGCTATATATTAGCATAACTGAAGTGTTAAGGCGTGCATCTCTCTGAGCCTTCTCCAGTCTTTTACCCAATGTTTTTTCAGGAAGAAGACTGAGTGGTGCACGCAAATGAGTGAGGCAGAGGAGACCTTTCAGGTCTTTGAAGTTCTTTCAGTGACCCAAGAGGGAGCAGTAAACTAGGTGTGTAAAGTAACCCTTCTCAGCACCTAGCATTTAAAGATTATTTGAGGAGCCCTACTACTATACCTACTTTCTAATCACTGGAGGAAACAGAAATTATATGCGAACTAAATTTTTTTTTGTCTAAGCCTTGGCCTTGCTTAATCTGCAAAAGACAAATTCTTCTGCCGTCAAGAGCAATGCCTCTCTACGCACAAGCACTTCGCTACAAAATACCTCAATGCATGTGCCATCCAACCTCGGGAGATCAACTTGTTTAGTCAACCCTGAAACCCTAACTAAAATACATACATTACTGACTGAAAAGCTGGAAACTGTCTTTAGCTGTCGATATTTGATAGATAGTAATTATTGCTATTTCCCCCAGACTTCTACTTCTGCAAAATGCACCATCTTTAGAAGATCAAGAAGAAAGATTACATTCTCAATCTTACAATGCAGAATGGAAATAGAATAGAAATAGAGTAAGAGAAGAGAATATTTCAGTTGGAAGGGACCTACAACGACCAACTAGTCCAACTGCCTCACCATATGAACTGTGGTTAAAAACACTGACATAATAAAAAGATAGCCTTTTTCCAAGTACTTATTTTGTCAGCAGCTTTTACTCTTACCGAATGTGCAGTTACGGTAAACACAGCACTTAACATTTAGAATTTCCTGGTGCTTTTTATCTACACTTCAGATCACTAATGCCTCATTCACACCTAACAAAAGAGTTGTTGTAATCTACACCAAATGAGTGAGGTCATCTTCAATGCCTTCCAAGTTTGTGTGACCTTGTTTCATTTCTCAGTTCTAAGATAATATAACAGGTTGCCCTGCAGCTACCGGTCATTTATTACCAAGCCCAAAAAAGAAGCAGTGAAACGACAGTGGCATACTTACCGAAGCCTCTAAGATGGTAGCATGTTGATCATTTCTCCTATTGCCATGGACAAGCTTGCATGTGTTTACTTAGTTAACCCATCGATTTTTTCTGAAGGTATCTGTGACAACTAGGGACTGCCATCTAAAAAGACATCAGATTTTCTTTAAAATGGATTTCTCTATCTTGTAAATTGCAAATGGCAGCAACTTGCACTCTTCTGATGCGATAACTGAGAACAGTATTCATGGCTCCTATTAGTTTCTGGTAGTATGCAGGATTGCATTTCTTCCCTGTTGTTTGAGATGTGGAATTTGTTGGTACATCAAATAAACAGGAGAATTTGAGAGAAACAGCCTGCATTTGTTTTTGGAAAGTCACTAAAATTAGAAAAATGGTTCTAGTTAGTTCATGTTTCTGAAAAAACAAAACAGGTAAGCTGACAAAGATGAGAAGAGCTAGGACTGTATATCAGATTAAGCAAGACTAAGCTGGCATGATTCGTTCATTTCTGCTTTACCTGATAAAAGAGAACCCAAGGAAAACAAAGGGAAGGGGAGAAATATGCTAAAAGGATTTTGTCATCTTGAGGGACTGCCTCTCTGTGCCTTCTGCCTTTTCCCCCTTTAGGAAAGAAATAGCAATGGCTACAATGGAATGCAAATACAGATCTCTGGAAAGCCTTCACTTTTCCACAACTCTCATGTGCTGAGAAGATTTGCAGTTATTTTTTCACTGACATTCGTTGTGATGTTCTAGAAGGTATGCATGTACGCAGGCAGTTTGGGCACAGTACCTGCAAATTGACATTTTCACCTGCCATGTGGCAACTTATTTGCCTATCTGTGTGCTTTGTCAGACTAAATTGTTGGATAAACCCCGAGCATGCGGACTAAATTCTTTGGTCTGGTTTGCACGAAGATTAGACTGGATTCTTCAGTGGTCCTTCTGGCCTTACGATCTATGCCTCTTTTGTAAACCACTTTAAAATATGTGTTGATTTCAAATGTTTTGCTGTGTTTCATTAAGGCGAGATGCTAAGATGCTGCCCAAACCGAAATCTATGTATTTCAGAAGTCTAGTAATTTCATAAAACATTCCACAGATGTTTTCCCTGGAGCCTGAAATTTTGTTTCAAAGACCCTTTCAGCAAATACTTCCATGCTAGATTTATCAGTGTGTTCATGTATAAATGTGGTTTGGGGCTCAGTCTTGCAAACCTATGGTGTTTGATTGGTCAGTTTTAGGCTCTCATATGTTAACTCATGTTAACTCCTCTGTTTTTGCTAATTTCAATGCAAGAGCATGACATAACTATTCATCCAATTCTTCCACCATTATTTTTATTGCACATTTCATAGCATTCAGGATTCCCACCTTTCAGAGGCTTTTTTTTTGCAATATATTTTTGTCCATATCTTCTCAAAATATTATTACAGTCATCAGTTATTAATATTTCCCCTAGCTCTTCTGGTAAGGTTTCTGATGTTGAACCAATGTGTCTTTCTTGCTTCCACATTGGAATGCAACGTCCAACTTACAGCTAGAAGCAGTGGTCATTTACAGTTTTCATAATAGTGTATAATACTACCAGTAGACCATGTCTTAACTTTTGAGGGGAAACAAAAAAAAAAACACAAAGAAAAAACCCACATGTTTAGCCAGTTAATAAAGGAGTGAATTTCCATTATCAAACTTCAGTATTTCCATGTGAAAGAAATATTCAACCATTGAAAAGAAGCCATTTAAGCACTTAAAGCCAGCTAGTTAACAGATTTTGTTTACTGCTTGCTCAAAGCAGTGAAGGTCGTGAATTAAAAGAGAGCCTTATAATGGTGTATGCAAAAGTTTCCCAAGTCCTTAAGAATTTATCTAAAGAGAACTTTTGTGTATCAAGCTGTTGGAACAAGGCCCGCTCTCCAAACTCAGCACATCATCATATAACACCACCTCTGTTACCTCATCATATTTACCTTGTGTTGTCCAGTGTATTTTCGTGTTTCAGGATTAAAGTGTTTCTTGCTGCATATCTGTGCTCAAATAATCACCAGTGCAATAGTTAATAGAGGAATCATCTCTGAAGCTCCAGATCTAAACTATTTGTTTGAAATTCATGAACGATTTATACTCCTCAAAACTACATAGGTTGTGTTGGCTTATACTTGCTTCATGATTGCTTTTTCCCATCCACTAATCCAAGTAGAGGAAAAATGTTAATTTTTAAAATTACACTGAGGTTTCCAAAGTGTTCATTAATGGACAAAATTGTCAACTACTGCAATGTAAGTGGAAAAAAATAATTTAATATAATTATTGATAAAATCATCATTTATAAAATTACAACTATCATAACATTCAAAAAAACAGAAGCCAAGGAAAATTACAGAGGTTTGGTAAATTAAAAAAAAAAACATTTTGCTGTTCATATTCAGGCTTCCTCTCCTACAATTCACTTTTACCTTTTCTCCCAAAAGAAGGGAAAAAACCACTAAATATCAGAACAAAATATATATTCTATGCCAGTATTTCCACCTGAAACTACATACCTCCTCTGTCATGGTGAGGAGAGAGAAAGAGAAAATATTTGCAGAGCCAAAAAGATTTCATATGAACAACCAACCAACCACATTAATCTTTCAATACTACTTTGGAGAAGAAAACTAAATGCGTTGTTTGAAACAGAAATGGCTCCTTAGAATTCAGAGTCTAAAACTCCCAGCACCATAGTTCATTATCTTCCAGTGTTTTTGTAATTTTGGACAGAACAAAGTGTTTATCTGTTTAAAGAAATAAATAAAAAAAAAGGAGAAGGAAAGAAAAAAGGTGAAACTTTCCAGAAGGACAGTGCAACTAAATTCATTAAATGATTTTGAGACCATTTAACACTGTGATGAAAAAGAACCTTTTAAGTACCTGGACTGATATAAGTATATACGATTCTAAACAAAAAAAAGCGCTCCATTTTTGCAGCCCTTTAGTATTTATACCATGAGTAAACACAGCTGAAAAGAGTCCCCTTGCAAACATGCAAATGAAAACAATATAGAACATTAAACATGGCTTTTAGTATTATCAGACTTAAAGAGTCCCGTGAAAACAATAAGCTCTTGCTCTCCTCTCCTCAGCATCCCCCTGCCAATATTTTTGCTGTGACCTCCTGCAAGGTAATACTTCTGGAATGTATCAAGATGTCTGAATAAATCCTTCTGGGATAATCCACACTTTAAAGTGGTGGTGAGGGAACCTTATCTAGTGCTCTGTTGCATTCAGGATCTCTCATACGCCCTTTCTAACTTCATGCTGGGTGATAGGCATTTTATTTATACAATTGCTAGTTACAATAGGTGCCTTAATTACTGTCTTGTCCATTGCAATATTCTCCTGTTTTAATGTTTAGAACCTCTGAATCTCGCTGGGGAGAGCAAACATCAATTCAGCATATGACTTTGCTGTTTCAGAATGCAGCCTCTGAAATTAGCCTGCTCCTAAATATCAGACTAGAAGCCAGGTCTTTTAAGAGTGGCAATTTATATGCTTCCCATGTGAAAAACATAGCAGAATGAAGAGAAACAAGACCATCAATTTTCTATCTGTTTCATGTAATTAACACAATTCCTTCTTCAAAAGGAATCTCTGAAACTTTCTGTTCTGAAAGTGAAAAGCATTAAATAATTTACAGAAATAACATTTTATTTTAGAATGCTTAGCAAAATTTGCATAATTTATGTTTTATGAAATCAAATAATTAAATGATTAGAGGCTTGAAAAGCATTTATTTTCCTGCTTATTATCTTTTATCCTGCAGTTATTTTTCTCAGAAATAAAATTCCAGTGAATGAAAATGAAACAACTGCTCTAGAAAGTAGAATTTAGATTAAAAAATATGAAGAATAATTTCCACTTCATCCATGAGAAAAATAATCTACAATGACATAGTCTACTTTCTACTACAGTCTACTTTCAAATCAGGAAGGCCATTTTTCCTTAAAGGTCAGGTAGATTAAGCGAGCACCCTTTCCTGCCATCAGCTCCAATCAACTTGCTGACAAAGACACACAGAATTGTTGGTCACATCCCTCCCCGTGCAAATGCATGAGGTGGTCTGTCACTGTCAAAGATACTATTTAACCTGTTCTGTTGCAACTTGGGCTCTGCCTGTAGCTTTCAAGTATGAGTGATGAATGCTGTCTTGTTGCCACGATTCTGATTCTGAAGAGAGAGGGAACAGTTTTTGTTTACAATATCTTTATTTTCTGAGCTGTACAGCACAGGTGAAAGGTTTTTTCGATGCCTGTTTTTTTCCACTTAATAATTCAGAATTCATTACCACTACTTCCAATTAGATAATTTTCCCATTCTACTTGAGAGAAAAAAAAATTCCCGTCTGTTAATAGTATGTTTTTCTGTTTTCTCAGTTAGTGGTCTGCATGTCAGCATTATGGTGTTCCATATGTTTTCAGTTTATTGCAGTTTTCCACTTTATAAATAATTTAAATGTGAGATTCACTGTTTGCTCTGACAGTGAAACAGAGAAAGCAATTGTTTCTGGTTTATCTGTAATGTTTAGGACACATTTGTCCTTTAAAAATATCATGTTTTCTCCAGTGACCATTTGCTATGTGCAACTGAATCAAAAGAAAAAAAGTCTTATTTTTTAAATACTAGATTTAAAAATGAACGTGACCTTAATATTAAACTGGATTGAATTCATCCTGCTGAAATAGAACAGGCCTAACCAGAATAGTTCCCAGGAAATGTTTTAAAGCACCAGGCATTTTAATAACAGCCTGTACTAAATTTAACTGGTCCTTTATAAAACTGATGCCCATTATCTCATGTTTTTAAATTCTGAAATGCATTATTTTCTTTGATATTTCCAATTGCTTCACCACTGACTGTTTAGTTTGTTCCTCCCACAGTTTCTCTGCAGTTGATAATAACACTTGTATCGCACATCTGTACTGAGCCATATCTCCCTTTAGCACAGGGGAGGAAATCTTAATCCCTATTTCCTGCTGTCATCTCTCCTCCTAAAGAGGCAGATCAATAACAAAGGAGCTGCAGTTCTCATAAAACTGTCCAAATATTAAAATGGTTTAATCTTCTACTAGGGAAAGCCAGAGAGTCTCACCACATGCCTTACTTTTTACTGCACTTTGATCCTTTGTGCAAGCTGCAAAAATTCCACATTTCAGATCTGTGACATTTGAATGAATGATGAAAAAATCCAAGAATATAAAAAAATCCATTATCTCCTTCAAAATGGTGCAGAAAATAAAGGATAAACATTTTATTATGTTTTGATTTGATTATAGATTTCTCTTTTGTCTTTTATTTAGAAGCCACTGTAACATGTAATAGTGTCAAGGTAAGAAAACTTTTTTTATCCTTCTCAGGCCCCAGAGCAAGCATCTACATGAATATTAGCTCTGAGATATGTTTTACATGAAGTGATTCCTGTTTTAGTTGATTCTGTACAACCTGGGTGAAGAATTATTTCTCTCTCCCAAAGCCCCATGCAAACATAGTGAGATTTTGATCTCTACAAACAAAACAGTGAGGGAGAAGTGAGGAGTCCTGTAATGAAGGATGTGTACAAATGGCCACGTGAAGCCTGATCAGAGAACTGGGTGTCTAATGGGAGATTGAGTAAGGGAGCTTGAGGGAAAGAATTCAACAAATTGGACAAAGGCAGAGAGATCCCTTTCCTAGCGTACTCTCTCAGCTTCTGACAGCTGATGATTTATGGACTTCTAGAGCAAGTAGTCTCCTCAGGAGCACTTTGCTTATTAACTGTTCACACACCCTTGAGTAATTGGTCCAACTCTTTTTTCAACTTCCAGACACATCCATCAGAAATTACAGTGTATGATAAAATATTCCTTGTTGGTTTTAAACATCCTATTTAATATTTTATTTGAGTAGTATTTGATCTCGTGTTGTGAAAAACAGCAAATCGTTCCTGATTCACCTACTCCCCTATATTTACAACTGCGTAGACATCTGTCCTGCTTCCTTTGTAGTCATCAGCTTTTTCTATTCTGAAGACCCTAACCTTTTCAGTTCCACCTCAGATGGCTGCGTTGCCTACTTAAACTTCTCACCTCTTTCTCAACCTTTCCAGTTCTGCTGTATTACCCATTTCTGGCACTGCATCAGGACTGCATGTGAAGTCAAGGCAGAGGTGCACAGATACAGAACAGCTCGGGCAACTGCAGCACCTGCTGCTCAACTCCCTCCTTAGGAAGGAAGAGGAATTCTTACAAGAAAAAACAGCCTAAAGTCATTCACCAGTGCCCGTTTTCCAACTAAAGCAATAATTTTCTTCTAGTTACAGTAAGTACCAGAGAAATTTAGGATTTTGGGGAAAATTAATTACAATTCTTTTTTAGATGATCTGATAGAAGCTTGCTTGCTTTTATGGGTTTTTTGTGCTCAGGTATAAGAATGATGAGAAGAGTCCAATTCTGGCAACTTGGAGATTTGGGCTAGGCCATTTTTATGTAATTTGTTTGGGTTGTGGTGGTCATTTGCTCGTCTGTTTTTTCCCAAGGATAATAAATATTATGGGATTGTATTTTAATTGCAACAAGGGCAGATGAAGACTCTCTTTTCAAATTTAATATAACTTTTCATCAGTTAACCCATTTTAGCTTTCCACTTGAAATGTTTTCTTACCACACTGCCACCTCCAGCTACATCTTTAAGCTTTTACTCATTTTAAGGACAGGAATCCACACTTGTTCATGTTAATACAGGGCAGAGGAGCTCATCTACAGAGGTGCCGTTCCTTTTCACCTGCTCCCAGAGACTGACAGGCAATCCCAAATGAAACTCATTTCCTCCTTACCCTGAGGAGGAAGAGAGGTGGCAGGTTCCAAAGACAGAGTTTGGCTTGGTAGCTGCAAGGAGCAAGTTGCTATGGCTCTCTCATTCTACGAGGCATTTATTCATGGGTATGTACTTTATTCAGACTTTTTAATGATGGGAGAAACAGACAGGGAGAAGACCTGGCTAAACCTGTACTTATTTAACACTCTTCTTTCTTTTTGTTTTCTTTCTCTAGGGTTGTAATAGACAATTCTCAAGACAAGCTATTTGCTCTGTGAACAGTTTTCCAGTAAACAGATGTTAAACACTGCCTATACAATGATCCTATTAAGAAACAGCATCACAAAAAAACAGGGACTGTAAAGTAGCAAACATTGCCTTCTAATAGTCAATTGCATCATCTCCATCTACTGGCCAGAAGAAACTAGCTGGAGCACAGAACTGCTGAACTATAACCACTGCATCCATGCGCTTCTTTGCCCTAACTATTGAAAAAAATTAGCAATTTTGGGGAGTTTTGTGGGTTTGTTTTTTTTCCAGGAATACCAACTCCTAAACAGACAAAACTTCACAGTAAAAATGTCTCTTGATATTTTATTCTCAGATATTTAAAAATGATGATGTTGCACAATTTATTTCAAGTAATTCAGGCAAGGTTATCTTCCCTGATTCAAGATCCTGTGTTACATTATTTTTCACCAATTTGAATCCAAAATGCGAATTATATTTCAAGCTTTTTTTTTCTAGTTGAAAGATTAGCATTAGTTTTTAAGATAGTATATGAATTGAATATTAAACCTTTTAATTAATTTACATCAAATCCTATCACTGCAAGATAGGAGTGTGCAGGTATTAAGGAACAGAGTTTTTTTTAACAGCACACATTACATGAAAAACCCTACTTCAGATATATTTAAAACAAAACTTTCTCTTGCTACTTAGGAAAAGATCAGCCACACGTTTAGTGGTTTAGTGCAGAAATAGTAAGTTGAAGTAATATCCCCTGTCTTTTTTGCTCCTTACCCACCATCAAAAGATAGTGGCCAACTGCAATAGGTAGCAAGTAGAGGTAATGGTGTAGCAAGTAGAGGCAGAGACAAGTGATGACTTTCCAGATCAAAACTGACTGAAGTTAAACTTCGAATTCCCATCAGTCACTTTTAAGTCAGGAACACTTCACTATCTACCGTGGGTAATGGTCCCCTGGGGAGTGTCTGCTAACATGTATCCTTCCCACTCTTCTGGAAAAAAATTCCAAAATTCCATTCCAGCAACCAGTATGGCTCATCTGGTGCCACGGGGGACTTTTGAACCTCCTCTGCTAGCAAGAACACACACCACCACATCCTCCAAAAAACCCCCCACCAAAAACCCTTGAAAGCATGCACTGGTTCCTGTTAAATTTTCAGTATCCATCGCTAAGGAAGTTAAATTCCACTACGTGTACTTGTGTGCATGTACATCAGTGTTACATCAGCTCAAGTTATTCTTAAACCAAGAGTGGTAACAATAGTAAAGTCAAAAGACATTCTGATTTCATGGTTTAGCAGCCAAAAAAATTCCCTGCACCTGAAGTGAGGTCATGGGCAGCTTACGGAGTAATGAAGAAAAATCATAAAAGCCATAACTGACTTGTATCTCCTAGGCACTACCTTACTTTCTTGAAAACACACAGAAAATATATCACTGGTCTGAACCAGAGTGATAGGGAAAGATCTGTTGCAGAGATTGTAGATAGTCTCCTCAGAGCGGAAACTGCAATTCCCTGCCTCCAAACCAAAGAAATTAATTTCACACAAACTCCAGCCTTGCAGGAGCTCATCAGGAGGAGATACCATCCCAGGGTGCCTCTCCCAGGCTGGTGAGAGCTGAGAGGTGACGTGGCTTCTTCTCTATCAGGTAATTGAAAAGATCAGAATCAATTCTGTGAGCAAAATTTGTGAACTCGTAACAAATGTAAAGACCAAACATTGGGCCTCATGGTCTGTGAGGAACAAGACAGTGCCTTTGAAAAGCAAATACTCTGACACACAAAAGTGATCTAAAACTCAAGAGAGAAATCCAGATTTCTACTGGAATAAGTGTATTGTGACTGAGGTTAGCATTTTTGTATTCAAATATATGAAACACACAACTTTCATGTCCTGAGTTGGCCTCCATTCCTCATCTCCTTTGCATTATAGAAGATGCTGTAGAAGCCTTTTCCTGAATGAACTCATGACTTTTATCCAATATTGAGCCCATACCTCTGAAGTCTCAAAAGATGTTAAGCTGTGCCAAGAGATATTCTTCCTTGAAGCAGCACAAACACTTTCATTATAATCAAAAAAGGAAAGGATCTGTACTAAACAGATGCTTATATCCTCTTGACTGCTTCTTGGAAAACAAGTAATGCATTTCTTGAAATGTAAGATACTGTCGAGCCCCACACAAGTAGCTAAGTTAGCAAAGTAAGAGCAAACCAAATTATTAAATAGTAAAGGCTAAGGCTGCTTCCCAAAGATGCACAACAAAATACTTTTAAGTTGAAAAAATGGAGTGGCTTTACTTTTGTATTATTTTTAACAGCACGCTCATTGTATTTGGAAGACTCAGTGTATGTGTACACCCTTATAGATACCAGTAAGGCAAAAATAAAGCTCCAGTTCAAGAGCCTGAGGCAGCTACAAAGCCAATACATACATGCATACACAGAGTCAATAGGAATTTCACCTTCCTTAATTCTTTATTTCATCAAAAATTCCAACTGTGCAACACATTTTACTCTCATGCATGTACTCCATACATGAGACTGATAGTTCTAGGTGTGTAGAGAACAACAGAGAACATTTGGCATAACAACTGTTCTATGCTGGGGAATACCAGCCCTTGCACTCAGCATTACTTTGAAGTCTCTGCAGAGAAAAAGCAATGACAGAATGCCACAGCAGTACACAAACCCCATGTTGAAAGCATGAAGTCTACAAGTCACTTTCTTACATAGATTTTGCACAGGATTCTCAGGGGGATCTTGTAGGCAAAGCCAGGCAAACAAGACTAGACATTTATCTGAATATCTGCCATGAACATCCTAGAGCTGCAAACAAAAACGCAAGTAGTTTCACCTTCAGAACAATAAGAACAGATGGGAGTCTAGACGGGAACTCACCCACGCTTCAGGAGATGAGTTACTTTTCAAAGCAGTGCTCATGAATAGTAGTTACTATAATATGCTTATTAAATAAGCTAATGGAACTCCAGTGCTGGAATAGAGTCCAACAGGTGGGGAGTTTTCTAGTTGTGTTTTACTGCTAAATACAACTTTGAACACTTGTGTGGATGTCCAGGGTGGATTCAGTACCTCTTTGTTTGGCCAAAGCAGAGCACTGCTATTGTTTGCAGTGCTCTTTACGCTACATTAGGTACATCTCTTAAACCAAGCAATAGCTGAGCAGTTTGTTAAAGCAAGATTGGAGTTATACCCAGGAAAAATGGTTGAATTAAAACGACAGCTCTTCCCGTATCAGTACCACAGTCAAGATTACTTCAGCTCCTTCCTAAGGATGACACTATTTTTTCATAGCTGCAGATAAAGCTATTGTTCTACTATACTTTCTTTGGGCAACAGTACTTCAGTGCAGTGGAAGAACAGGAATTGTTGCCTGCTTAAAAATTCTGTATTAAGGAACAAGAAAAGCCAAGATTATTGAACCAGACAGCTTTTAAATATGTGGAAAGGGAGTGTAGAGTTTTTAAAGGTTGTGAGACTTGAGAATAATGCTACAGAAAATTTTGGATTAACACTGACAAGTTCAGTGGGGGCAGGCAAGAGATCTCTAGGTATGCCCTGGAACCAACCTACCTGGCAGGCTGACACAGTGACTCAGTGCCCTTTGCTTTGATAAAATGCACAAAGTTGCTCTGTGCTGGCTCTGGCACACAGAGCAATGCAATCTCCTGGTTCTGTTTGTTCTCTTTACTTGGATTGAATGGCAGAAAAGAAGATTACAGTTGATCCATTAGGAGAGCAATTCAAATGCACTACGATTTTCTCCATACAGTGTTAGTTCAAAGAAGGAAAAAAAACTCTAAGCCTAAAGCTTTGAGAAAAAGTACAAAAAGCATGCTGCAGGGAAAAAATTACGAAACTGAAATAACAAATACTTAAAGAAAATCAAACCCCACAAACAAGAAAGATGATGGATATAATATAGCCCAATTGTAGTCAGGACCAGTGCTTGAGATAACTGACCTGACTTACTGGTTCTCTCATAGTATTGGTATCTAATCTTTAATATGTATCTTCGAGATGCATGAATGCTTAAATTTCTGTCAATACAAGATTAACAATACTGAACAAAATGAAAACTGGACCAGAAAACTGCCACAAACTTTGTGGCACTGTTTCAGTTGCCTCTAAACAAACTACATCGTCAACTCATAGGGTTAAGGCAGTTTGTCTCAGAAATATCTGGATATAATGGTCCTGGGCTGCTTTTGGTACACCTTATTCTGTAATGTTTTCTTTTCTGAAATGTTTTCTTTTCTGAAACATTTCCAAAGACAAAACTAAGTTTATTCTTTAGTAAGAGAGGCATTTATTACAGGTAAAGTTCTACCCTTTCTTGTCATAAAGGAAGAAAACTTATACCCTCTTTGAAAATATTTTCTGTTTCAAGAGACAACTTGAAGAACTTGACTTGAAGAACACTCCAGAAAAAACTGAGGTTTTTAAAGATCGATATATAAACTAACAGCTTCGAAGTAATAACAGACTGTAAAAACACCACTCACCTTTGTTAGAAATCAGACACTCTATGCTTATGTTTGCTGCTAAATTATGTATTGCTCTCGCAGTACCAGAAAGACCTGAGAAGCTTTTTTGATTCTTTCAGGTCAGACTGTCAAATGCATGATTGTTTTAAACAAAACACAGGCTACTGTAACAGGATCGCTGCCTGCCAGATCATGTTGCACATTTTCAGCTGGAACAACACTACAATTTATAAGTTAAGAAATGCAATTTCATCTGAACATGAAAAACATTTTAAAGTCAAGATATGCAAATTTACCGTCATACAAGGAATGTCATTAAGTCTCCCTTCTACACATTCGGGTGAAAAATTTGTTAAAAAGTCAAGAAACAAAAAGCATAAAATCTGTAATAGGCAACAATATACAAAGTTTCAAATATAAAATCGAGACTTGTATAGTTTGTTATTTGCATTTTTTCACAAGAGTAAATTAAAAGAACCACACATCACTGAAATTCTACACAAGCTTCTCATGTTTCAATGTCATTTATTGAGGAGTGAATGAGATACTGTCAGACATGCCAAAGAGACTTCACATTCAAGGGCTGGAAGCTGAACAGCTTTCCTCATTGAGTCACTGTACAAGTTGTTTTTGGGAATCGAAAGTGCAATCAATGAGGTCTTCATGCTCGATGTTTGTCTTCAGTTTTTCATATTTTGATCTACTAAGTTGTTGGGCAGAAGGACACTTTCTACCCTACAAAGACTCACACTCCAATTAATACAATTAACACTAGATGTAGAGAAACGTTTATCTGTTATAACGTACATCTACTGCTGAAGATCTTATGTCTAATGAGAAAATTCATCTTGTTTCCCTTTCACCATCGTATGGATGGCTTATACCGTTAGAAAAATACTCTTCAGTGCTATTGTAGGGTTTACAGGAAACTTCTTCCATGTGTGGGATAGAAACCGATTTAAACACCATTCTGAAAGAATGCTTCTCCCTGCTGCCACTGCCTGTAGGTTGCAGAAGAATGGCCTACACGCACTACAGTTCTGGTTTTACTCAAAAAAGAAACAAAAGAAACCTAAACAATAGGGAAAACGTTTATTTGGAGTTAGTTTTCTTGCAGATGATAATTAAGGCCCTTCAAGCAGAGTTTAGGAGCTCCTGTATGGCTGCCTGTTGATCTGCATTGAGCTGTGATATGCATTCTGTCCACAGTCCTCCGGATGTCTAGAAAACAAGTGAGAAGTGGTCTTTATGCAGGCTGACAAGCATCCAAGGCACATCCTAAACTTTTCTATGTTTACAAAGCTCAAAATTCACTCAGCTTATTCCTGTAATACATATGTCAAAGAAAAGAGACTGACATTTTCAGTTATATGTGGTGCTACAGAGGTTCAACTAGAGATGCTCCAGAAGGCTGAATAGCAGCAGAGTAATTGATTTGAAACTCCTGGGAACTCCCTATAACTAAGTGGGCCAATTGACAACTGATTCTTTTATGTTAACCACAGCCTAAATCACTTGCTCTGTGGTGCACTGAAATTAACAGATCAATGATCAAGCCAAACTGAACCCTGCCTCCTCGTGAGAGTGTTTTGGGCACTGGTGCAGCAGTAACACACTCTGAGCTTCAAAGTGAGCACTGTGATTACAGCATGACGTGCTACAGATGCTATGTGTAGATGTGCAAAATTCTGCTGCCAACACACAGTGTTGCGCTGTAGTGAAAAGAAAGGTAAATTACATCCCAGAGAGACGTACAGAGCATTTATCTGGGTAAATCCATCATCTGTGTTACCACAGCCCTTAGCTGAGACATCTGCTTTTAAAACCACCATCAGTAGGCTGGTTCTAATGGTATCAGTACATGTTGATAATAAACAAGGTTGGAAAAAAAGTATTTGTTAATTTATCAATAGAGGCTGGAAGCAACTGGCACCCTGCTTTCTTGAGGACAATGACAGGAAAAAAAATTGCAGGTGATTGACTATAGGTCTTCAGATTGGCTTTAGTGATAACAGTATACTTGAAGTAAATAAAAAAAAACAGTTTAATTTATATTTGTTATATTTTACTTTCAGTTATATTATAAGGCCCTTTTCTCAAACAATTTAAAAAAATGGATTCACAAAATTCAAAAACAAAGGCTCTCAAATTTAAGTTTGCAGTTTCTAGTTTTAAATAACATTGGGCATTTTAGACTCTCAATTTATGATGAAATATTGCAAAATTAAATGTGCTCTTCCAGCATTTGTGAAAAACATTTCAATTGATACATCACACTGAAATATTTCTGGCCTGAGATTACCTAAGCATGAGGAAAAAAGTTTATATTCAATTCCAATTATGACCATAATGTTGCTCATGTCAGACACTGGCAGTGAAACAGTCAAGTCTTTCACCTGGAATCTGGGAAGCAGCAGCAGGCAGACTTGCTAGCAACTACACAGCCTTTAAAACTCCTATCATAGGATAAAACATTTACAGCGGTTTACTAAAGACAAAATATTATGTGTGAAGAAAGACAGGATCGGTAACAGCATGCTAAAATTGTATTTTTTAAAAGAGATGACTTTTTCCTCCACAGTCTGAAGGTAAATCATTTAGCCAATGATGAAGTCTTATTTCATATTAATGTTCCTGTCATTCCTGGCCAAAACAAGACTTTGCTGTACACAACTAATTTACACATCTATGGGCCATTGTATTGTTAAGAATTAATTATTATCTAACCTTGATGATTTGAGGTAAAGTAAGCAAATGCATTAGCATACCCTAATACAAAGTTCCATTCCCAGACTTTAAGTACTAACAGCAAGGACCTGTATCTGTCAGCCAGAATCTAGAGCAGCACTTACACCACCTTCACTTTGAAACTTTGCTCAATTGCATTCTCTTTATGCCTTCAGAATTGTAACAAGTAATTTTCTACCAGACATAATGGATCTCACAGGCTGATAGACTCATCCAAGTGAATCTTTTCCAACATCAAGTATTCCTAAAATTCTTGAACAATAATTGAAGAGCTCCCTGTGTTTTTATGAGCGACATGCTTGCCAAGCACACTTCTTTCTAGCATTAGGTGCTACATCCACCCGACAACATTTGGCCCTATATCAGATCTGCCCTATTGCACTATCACAACGCTGTAGGGAAATGCTGCTTAAATACTTGGACATCCCCATCACCAATAAGTTACTCATAGCATAAAGGAAGTAAACCTTAATGCAGTTCCCCAAAGGCAGGGAAAACGCTGAGCAGCCACCTATATTTGCATTGGATTAAAAAAGGCAGTAGTAAATTACTTGTGGTTTGCACTCATTTTCTAGCACAGGATCCAAGCCTCTGTTATATTAGTAAGTCACCACAGGGTGCTGGGGACCCTTACAAAAACCATATCTTGAATAAAACCCTGCAGTACACGGTTCATTGATAAAAGGACAGAGATTTCTCTCCAGATTTAAATTTCTGATTCAGAAAAAAATCCGCAAGAAACTAACATTAGCTTGCATGTTAACTGCCTAGCTACACATAGCTACATTTTTTTTCATTAATAAGCTTTATTCAAGTACAAATTTCACCAGGTTTTATCATTAATCATTCAAGGAATGTTCAAGGATCCCCAAGAGCATTGGTTGAAGTGTTATTCTCCAAGGAGTCAGTGCTCTCAAAACTGGTGTAACAGTTTGGTTACTTCTGAAAACAGATTCTAAATGTTCCCTCTATACTAAAGCAAGCATTTATTTACCTGCACTTGGCGAACAACATTAGCCAGCCGCTTGGTACATGGATCTTCATGTTTGATAGCTTCATGAATTTCACCATCCGCAATTATACCAAGTATTCTGGGAAGGTTGGAGTTGTTGGGGCCGAGGACAATTGGGTTATTGCTGTTACAATCAAAATATATATAGATTACAAATAAAATAATGCTTAACTAATTAAGGTAAGCATTTTATATGTAAGTGGACTGATTTTGTATCTTATTCTAAAGCTGCTTATTTACATTTAAGTTTCACACAGCTGAGTAAGAACACACAGCTTTTATACCTGCTGACAGAATGTTCCCCCTACTGTTAATATTTAACCAGCTGATTCTCTAATCAGCCTAAACTTTATCAGGATGAAGTTCTGAACTTTACAGAACAGCTGAGTTCTATGCAGATGGAACTGTAAACTGTGTGACAGAAATACCCTGCCTAAAAGGCCTTATTCCTCTCTCTCCTCTGTCTGTCAGTGCTGCAAGGGGGAGGCAGTTGCGTGACTCGTGTCAGGAGCACCAGTAACTTCAGCTCTCTGCCAGCACTCTCACTGACACAGCAAGCAAGCAGTTCTGCTCCCTCTTTCTAAGCCAAACGTTGGAGTAGAGGAGTATTAGCAACCAGGAATCTGTGTGGAAAACATTAGCTACCTTCCAGCCCTGCCACCTATCACTGCTGGAACACAGAGGCTGTGAATGTAGAACTGGCAGATCTCCAGGGAAGTAGGTGGCCAGGTTGAGCCACCTGCACAGAGCTGGGTACAGAAGTATGCTAGTACTGCAATTCCCGATTTCTATATACCTGTGTGCATGCACAACTGTCAGCATTATTATGGTGTCTCTACACAACTGTTCTATTATCAGTCTAGGGACCTCAGTTACCACCACTCATTTTGAGACTTTGCCTCAATAAAGCACCAAGAGATACAAGATATTCACAAAGTAGAAGAGACTGCAGGAAATTTAAGTTACTTCCTTTATATTTATCTCCTAAGATATAATACAGTGACAATCATAATGTGGCTACTACATAACGCCTCAGAGGCTGATATTCTTTCACTCAGTTATGAAGTGCAACTTGCACCCACACTAGAATGATTTTTTTTTTTTTAATCCAGTGATCTATGGGAGGGAGCACAAATCTAAAGAACAAGCTACGGGACAAGATGCTTTCAATAGTAACTGAAATAATTATCACAAACTTATTAAGGGAAATAACACTGTACCATGAATTTATCCATATTATTTCTCTACTTTATACTTCACTTTGTTGATACTCTAGCTTTCAAAGAGCAAAAAGTTGCAGAAGTACTTTAGAAGGTTAAAAAAAGAAGGCTGCCAGAGCATGTACGCTGCTCTTAAATAAAAAGACCGATCAGTTATTAGTGCTGATATGTAAGAAGAGTATAAAAAATTTCCCTGAAATTTTCTGTAGAAGTTCTCTGCTGATCTTTTCCCATCATGTACACATAAAGCAGCTAGAATTTTTTTCCAGCCATACAGACCTTCGTTAGGATGAGGAGAATGGCTGTTGAAAAAGACAGCAGTAACATCAGGGGAGGCTCACTTCTGACATTTCAAATTATCTTTTCTAAAACACATGCGGATTAACTTGGCAGTTTCTCAGTTTTGGAAAAAGAATGTAATGAAATAACCTGCAAATAGGCTAACTTTCTGCATTAGTGTGAAGACTTTGCCTTACCTCTCCAGTAAGTCACACAGATAGTTGAAAGTATGAACAGCTTCTTCTTTGTCTTCATGAAGTGGAAGCCATGATAACCAGTGTGGGAGGACTTCTTCAACATTTATACAGTCAGGCTTGAACTTCATTATCTTTCCTACAGCTGAAATGCAGTTTTCTGTTGCATTGACATTCTCTTTGGTTTTGGCATCTGGTGACTGAATGACTCTCACCAGCAATGGAAGCGCCTCTAATTGTTAAACAGTACAAGAATAAAGTTTAATGCATGATGAAGGTATGCTTTATTAACATCACAAACTCTACAGGAGACAATCACACGTATTAAAACCAGTATTTTTTGTGTCTCAAGTACCAAAATCCAGTCATTTCAATGTTCAACTACTTCTAGGTTCTTCTCTGCTCAATAATTATCATATGAAAACCAAACAGATAAATAAAGCTCTGCAAGGAAACCCAAGAGAACAGCTGATGCAAAAGTCTGAATTTTCTTAGAAGTTCAAAAGAAAAAAAAATTTTCCCATGTCTCTCAATTGGAGTTATGCAATCTAAAATATAAAAGACACTAACCTTTAAGTAAAAACATAGATAACAAGCATTACCTTTTTAATCTAATAGGCTCTATAAACACAGGATGAGGAAAAGCACTGCTAAGGAGACATTTACAATAATATGAACTGTAGTGCATGCCTGCTGTACATCTATTGCTTGTGTGCACATACATATATAAAAAAATATATACATATAAATACATATATATGTATGTATATATGTACACATACACATCTCCCATCACTAAAAGGTGCCCTAGGGAAAGCTCATACGAGTAATCTCATCTGGTGAATCAAGCTAGCATGGTTTAGATTGCAAAAGTCAAAGAAAGGAAATGCCTTTCAATGAAGGAAAAGTGCCAGTTTTCTTGCTGGGTTAATAGCAATTATATTATTTATTAGTCACATGGGTAAACACACGCACACTTCTAAATAACATTAATGTCATGTGTTTAGTTACTAGAGTCCATGCAGATTTCAGAGCACTCTACATGCATGCAGAACAATTGTTATTGTGTTCTTCTGCTAAAAATAAAATGCTAAAGAGGTGAAATTCTAAATCAGCACAGAAAACAGGCTGTGGAATTGTGCAGAAAGCACACTTCAAAATAACTCCAATTACTGAGGAAGAGAAAGATCTTGCACTTCTGCATTTTGATGAGTAAGTAGCAGCTTTGCAGTTAAAGAATACACAATGACACTTGCTATATTAACTCCACTGAATTATATTTTTGAAGAATTCAGCACCCATGGAAAAATATCATTAACCCTAAACTAGACAAGGATACTTTCATGGGGCTGATAAACACCACAGAACTGCAGAAACATTGGTCATCAGATTCACTAGCTTGTGTATCAAATGCAGGTTAATAATGCTGGATTATTCTGCAAAGCAGAATTTGTTTCAAAGAAGTCTACAATCTCTAGGACAAGCTAGGTCTGCATTTTGCATCTCAGGTTTTCATGACTGCTGAAGCTAAAACTCATCTGTGTTTCTTCACTCCTTAACACTAATGGATGACTTTGTAGGTATGTGTGTCCTTGCAGCGGTAAAATTAAGAGGGCATCAAAATGAATCAGCATAATGTCCTCCCTACAGATTAGCAGACAGATAGATTTCTTCCTACCTATAAGGCAGACCCATTCCACATAGGTGTTGGGTTAGATAATCCTTAAAAAAACCTTTTGACTATGAAAGACCATCTTATATCATAGTAATAGGTTTTTTCCAAGGACCGACTGCTCCACCAATTTTGAGGGCACTGATGTGATTTAGGATAAAGCCCATGCAGTTGATTAAACAACTTTCACAGAGAACAGATGATTATATTCTTCCACCAACATAAGAAATAGAAGCAACATTGATGGTTGCATCAACTGTAACCTTGTAACCCTATTTAGAAAGTTACATAGTTTTTCCTTTCATTTTATTTCTTTGCTCTTTACTAATTCTGGTTTTAGTGCTTTTTGTTTCATCATAATGTAGCTCATGTGCCATTTAAAAGTTCTCTCTATATTCCTGGATTTTTTCAACTGACTGTCAAAAATGCTTCATGTTAATAAATTAATACATCTGCTTTTTCTGAACAGACTGCTATAAAGTTGCAATAGAACAATATGTCAGCATTATATATAGCGAAATTAAATTATAAATAAAAGCTCACAAACATGATGTTTTTCAGAGAAGACAGCAAAACCCATGGGGTAGAAAACTTCTCATGCCATGGATTTGCTTTGTTTCTAATCACAGCACATCTTCATCTATTAAAATAAATCACAAAATTCTTTCATGTATGTACAAAAGGATTTAGAATACTTTTGAGGTGCTTGCTAACAAAATGTATGCTTAAAGGAAAAAGGTTATTTTATCTAAAATTCAATAAAAGGAGAAGTCAAGTGTCTGGGTTTAATCAGGGATTATTTGTCCAAATACTAAGAAAAGGATCAAAGATGTTACAAAGTTTAAGTGGAGCAAGGTAAAATCTAATGAATGAAAAATAAAATTAAGACTTCAACAGATACTAAAAAGCCTCAAAAGTTTCAAAATCAGAACTGTCTAGACAATTCTAAATGTTAATGCTCCTAAGGTACCACTGCTGCTTTTTTTATTTTTTAAAAGACATCTTGATTGTAACCATGTGACAATAATTTACATTAACAATGAAAATTACAACTCTAATTGATGTAGGTAAGATTTGTGTTAAAGTCCTGATTTATCCCTATCAGATGATTCTTATTTTCTTACGTCGTTTAATTCAGCTTTTGTTAACGATTCATGTGAAATACATATTTGAAATACAAATTTAGCTAAATATTTTCTTAAAAAAAAGGAAAAAATTCTGATAAGGGATGCTACTTAGTGTGCAAAATTAACTCTGGCGAATGGCAAGAAGAGCGCAAGCAGACAATAATTTCTTTCAATTTAAGATGAATTTGAAGTTTCTCTAAAACTCGAAACATTCAGAAAGAAAAAGCAGACCAAGTATTTCAGATAAGTACTACCACACTCATTTCATTTCTTACTTAACAGAAATCAGGCTCTTTCTTTATATGTAAAAGGAAAGCAGAGAGCCACATTAGTTGTATTCTAGGCTATTCCTTAATATAGGTCATTTGTATAATTCTTCCAGACATCCAAGGGGTTTTACATTAATATGCAACCCCCTTAGTATTAATAAAAAGCGTCTACAAGACAGGTGTGTATCAGAAAGCTGTTTTTTATGAAATTAACATTTGCATGTCAGATCATATCTTAAAAAAGAATAAGTTAAATCAAGTTTGCTAAGCAGTAAGTGCTGCAACAGAAATGCTAAGCAGAACAACAATAAAAGCCCAAGGAATTCAGGTACTTTATGAAGCCATCATTAGTCTACCACACAGGTTATACTGGCAATCTATTTCACTGTCAAGGGGAAGAGACCTCCACAACCAAAAGTCAAGCAATTTTTAAGTTTATTTCCTCCCACCCAAATCACACATTCAAATAGTTTTATCAGATGCAGGTATGTACCTGGGCAAAAAGGACGGTAGCCTTCCCCCCCGAACTGTGCCATGACTCCAACGCCGTAGGCAGCTGCTTGCCTGACCTCTGGGCTGTTGTCACACACCGACTCCAGCATTGGCCTCAGGAAGTATTCTGCATACTTGAATGAGGCTGGGCTGCAGTGCTCTACAATGTCATCAAAAATGCACAGCCCCCACTGCCGGTCTGGCCACGGCCTGTGTGGACACTGCATCAAAAACAAGTAACATTTTACACACCTTAAAATTTTTATGCAGCCAATGATTATATCGACAGAACAATCACAGGAACAGTGGTCTAGTACTTTTGTTAAAATCTTCCTGGATTAAACTGAATCCTACAAGCATGTAATTGCCTGCAGTTACACTTGCAGCAATATCATAAACAAAACAAAATCCAGATGACTATCTGAACTTATTGAAAGAATAATGATTTTTGGCCAAATCGTTTACACCTCTATTTCACACTCCATTACATATTTTAGTCTCAATTTTTCCCCAAGAGTCTGCAACACTTTTTCGTCCCTCCTCTTGAAATCCATTGTAAAGAACATTGGACACTCTCAGGAAAATTAAATTTCTCAAAACAGTTGTACATGTCAATGATCCGGGGTCTTGCAATCAGAAATTTTAAGTAGCACAGCAGTGCAGTTACTCCAAAAACATAAGGTAATCACTTCAGTCTTGATCCGGAATCATTCTTCAACCACATCTATTTTGTAAAACAGCAATTGCTACATTCTATCTACCAAGTTCTCTAAGAGTCCAGCATGGAAGGCCTATTAACACATTAGAAAAAAAAAATTAAATTCAAATCAAAGGAAAGCAAGGTACTTACAATTAGGTTGACAATTAGTGGAAGTAACCTTTCAAACCATGGCAGTACCTTCTCCTTGTAACTGCTGAATATTGAGTGCAAAATGTCTGATACTTTAGTCAAAATATAAACGTCACTGTCATCCTGAAAGGAAAAGGATACAATTCACGTTCAGACTTATTATCTTTAAAATAGTGGAACTCACATGAAATGCCAAGGTGTCTAAACCAATGGAATAAAGTTGGTTTGTGACTTTTTTTGTAAAACAAAGGTTTGCAAGTTCACTATTTCAAATGTTAGTCTAATTACAGAATGACAGAATCACAGAATGGTTTGGGTTGAGATGGATCTGAAGTTAGTCTAGTTCCAACCCCACTGCACACACAGGGACAACCTTCCACTAGACCATGTTGCTCAGAGCTCCATCCAACCTGTCCTTGAACACTTGCAGGGATGGGGCACTTCTCTAGGTAACATGTTCCACTGTCTCGAGGCACATCACTTGTTACTGATTTCCTTTTGGACACTGAGGCACTGAATGGAATTCTTTGGACATAGCCATCCAGTCAATTCCTTATCTGCTGAATAGTCCATATCCATATCCAATCCATATCTCTCCATTTAGTGACAAGGAGTAGTGTGGGACCCTGTCAAAGGCCTTGCGGTAAGGGCTACATAAACATACTCTGGGATCAAAGGTGTATAACTAAATGTTACTGATTATCATATGCTAATTCTGTCGATATGCCAAGTGACATTCTGGTGCCACTCCTTCTTTCACAGGGTAATGCATACAAGTCTTCCTTCAGACTTCTAAGAAAAAATACAGCAAACATTAAAACATTTTAAAAAATGCCTTGCAACTCTGTTGCAGAGTATGGATTTAGTTTGTCTGAAACTGCTGCTTGCAGTTTCTTTATCAGTATAGAGTGAAACATAAGAAAAAAAAAAGATCAACAAACCATCTAAGTCACTGTCTACAAGAATGAACAGTAAACATTTCAAAGAAGAAAGGAAGAAAAATCAGGAAAGGGTCTTGGTTCAGAACTTGACATTTGTTATTTTTTGATCCCAAGCAGTATGAAGGCAACAGAAATCTATCCTCTTGAATGCTGGCCTAACGTTCCCAAAGGAAAGGGGCTCAAGAACTGCAGTGTTATTAAAGACAGTATTTACATATGGGTGCATGATTTCTTAGGATACATTCCAGAGTCTGCATAAAGGTTAAACTCCTGTAATCAAGCTTCACACCTGCATTGTGTGGCAAAAAAAGTTTCTTAGTTCTTAAATTTACTGAGCATCTTTTGTCTTATGTTAGAAGCAGCAGTGATTTATTATTCTCTATTACCCTCTCCATTCCAATAAAGATCTAATAAAACTATCATATATCTTCTACAATCACTCTCAAACTAAAAAGTCACTTTGGTATTCTCTCCTAAGAAAACACATTATGCCAGTTATTTATCCCGCCATCCTTCTTTGATACTATTTTTGGGCTATTCTTTTTGAGACAGGCTCCTGACGTGACATACCAGATGTCTAGGAATCAGAGGTATGCTCAAGGTTAAGAGCCACCCAGCTCATAAGGCTGAAAGAAAAAGCAAGTCAGCAGGGCTAGGTCTTAGAATAAATATTCTGCTGTTGAATCTGTATCACTGATAAAGTCATCTAAGAATTGTTTAGGGGATGAAGAAAATAAAAAGCTATATCCCAAACTTCTTATTTCAGTATACTGGAAAATGAAACCTTTCATATTTTCTAATTCACACATGTCATGTGGCTCATTTCTTACTGAAGTTTTGAAGGACTATAGTAACAGAACATTCTTCTAGGAAGGAGTAATTCTGAGGATGCACTATGCTTTAACCAGGCAGCACAGCATATTTGTGTAACGTATTTCTATCCTGGTGCTTATGAGTGGAAAAGCTCACCAAATCAACTTACTTCATCTTGTAATGACTCTTCAACTTGCTCATCATAGTCTTCATCTTGTCTTTTCACTAAATTCAAAAAAAAATTAAACCATTATCTTTCTACAAGTGCATAAGAAGCCTGTGAAAGGGAAAAATTATGCAGAAACAAATTTAGAAAACAGGAAACAGTAGTCGGAGATGCAAC
Source organism: Neopelma chrysocephalum (assembly GCF_003984885.1). Classification (NCBI taxonomy): domain Eukaryota; kingdom Metazoa; phylum Chordata; class Aves; order Passeriformes; family Pipridae; genus Neopelma; species Neopelma chrysocephalum. Next base: position 25,814,381 of record NW_020897694.1, on the reverse strand, counting down.
AGGAACTTTCTGTCTTTAAGAAGCTTCAAAGAGCTTTCACAGAAAAGCAAGTACAAGCCAGCTCATTTTAAGAATGTGTAAAAGCACACCAGCTTGTCCATGAAGACATGAAAAGTGCTTAGAAATAAAAAACTACCATTGCTTTAAGAAAACTGTTAAGACTTCAGATGAAAAAAACCCACAGAAAAGACAACACCAGATATGTGCACTGTATTTCAAGTAAATCTGTCCATCAACTTTTGATTAAACTACAGTATTGCTGCAAATGATGCCATCTTCATACTCCCAGAGCTTACAGATGTAACTCATGGCTTCTGTTTTTCAAAGCCCAATTACCTTACATAAATACACAAATTAAGAAATCTAAACTAAGCTGTTTTTCTGTGTTCAGAAATAATTAGGAGTTCTGCTTTAAAGAACAGCCATATCACACGTTAAAAGGACTTAGTGTTAACTTACCCTGTCTTAATTCTTGATTTTTAAAGTGCTCTTCTAGTTTTCCTTTCAGTATTCCCCCAAGTTCTTCAAAGTGTTCATTGTTAAGGCATCCGTCTCCCATTACCTCAATACACTTGTGAAATAAAATCATCAGTTTTCCAGATTTAAGTTACATGAGCAGTCTTAATGAAATCTAAGCACCCAAAGAAAATTAACACATGCTCTGCTTTAAGGCGAAAATAATATTAATAAAACATTCATACTGTAATCAGTGCTCAAATTACACAAGTAAGGCATAACACCACTATACATTTCATGCCCATAACTTCAGTTGCTTGCAGTTAAAATTAACAAATCTGATAATTGTTTTAGGTTAATACTTCGGTATTTCTGAAAAAAAAAAAAATACAACTTTTTCCATCAGCTGTAACATTTAAAGTCAAATCAAATTTCACATAGAGGAAGCCTTGCATTTATTCCAGCCATGTAAATGAACATCAAACACAGTCCTTTCTTATGGCAAAAAGCTATGGACAGTAACACCACAAAATTTGTAAAGGATAACATTACCTTTGCAAAAGAATGCATTATTTCTGAGAGAACATCTGACTCTGGTTCTGTCCCAATGGCTTTGATGAGTGCATCACACATGAAGTGCCACATCTGTGTGAGGTACTCCGGCCCACGGACTCGAGCACATTCAAGAAGGAGGGGCATCGACTCTGCTGCTGCCACTCGAACACGTTTCATTATTAAGGAAACAAAGCAATCGAATCCAACATAAAGTGCTTTGAATTTAAGCATCCACCACCATAATTAAGCTCTTAGTTTTCTACGCAAAATTTTTTTTTTATTAGTCTCCTGCATTTGATTTCTTAGGTAGACACAGATTAAATCATAGGAAAATTAAACTGTTTGCTATTTCAAAGTGGTTTCAAGCCTGTTTCAAGCCATGACAGAAAAGCTGTTCAAGTTCTCCTTTGCTTTGTTGGCACAAACATCACTTTCTCTACTGATGGTTTATTTAAAAAGAAACTATGGGAAAAAGCAGGATATTTTGCCTAAAACAGTGTGTAAACCAACATCTCTGAAACAATTTCTGCTATAAAGCCAGAGAATATTTTAACACTAACGCTTTCAATTCATTTAGGAAAAAGTAAGCAGGACTTTGATTCTTCCAAACTAAGTTTCTGTTTTCATAGTAGTATTTGTTAATAGGATATCATCATGGAAATAGAACTTCAACAATGGAACCATCAGCTTTACGACTTGTTCTGTGTACTCCACAAATCCTTCTTTTAGCTCTTTCGCATAACAAACCTGAAAAACAGAGCATAGAAATGCCTCCTTTAAAGGAAAATACTAATATTTTTCAACTATATAATGGTGAGAAACATTGTTAAAAGTGCAAGGTTTTTTTTAGTTTACTTTAAAACACATTTACCTTCCCCCTCCACTGTGGTATTTTAAGAAACTCTGACAGCATGAGCTCTCACTCTTAGAGCATGCCTGTATACTTAACTTGAATTCAGAAACAGCAATATTTGCAAAAACAAACTACTTTTTTAACATATCATGCTCCTTAGAAGTTTTGATAACAAAGGAGAACTATCTGTTCATTTTAAAAATTGTAAGCTCCAAACCAAATAAAACTATCTTTAATCAAGTAAGCCACGTGAAACAAAGTGTCTGAAATATAAACTTAGCAGTATCACTCAAAAAACCCCAGAACTATTTCACGATACTACAAAGAATATTTTTGTTACCAACTTTGGCTTCAGGTTCAACTGACCAGCTACACATAGGTCACCAAAACTGTTCTATTACTTACCAGCATCTGGCACGCAGTTGCTTTTTCTTCAAGACCTGCAGTTTTAATTCCAAAACTTTGCTGATCGCCTATGCTTACAAATTCCCAACCATCATCATCACTCATATTCTCCATATCTTGTGCTGTTATACAGAAGGAAGGAAAAATAATCTAAAAGTGCTACAGAATCATTTCTTTCCGTATTTTTTTCAAGAAAATGATCATCTTAAACTTACTATCTAAAAGAGCTACTTCAGGTTTAATGGAGGCAGTCTTCATTAAAGGTCCCATGACAACAGGAAGGTACTGCTGAAATTCCTTTCCAAGAATTTTACACATTCTGGCCCATGCTGAGATCATGTAAGAAATCTAGAAAAGATAAGGAAGTCAGAATTTTCATGTCCCACATTTTAATTTAATGCATACTTAACAGGAAAGCATGAAGGAAAAACATTATACCATAGGCCTTTTAAAAAGACTTTGACAGCAGTGCATAAAACTTACTTTAAAGAGAACTCATCCAAAATGCAATCCATATAAAAATGCATCTCCAAAAGACCTGTCCCAAGTCTTTCTTTCTAACAACACCTTGACAGTACCTCTGATCAAAGCTGCTATACATGTAAGAATGTGACAGTGTAAGATAAACTTATGCAATCATGACTATCTTGAAAAGTTCCTTTCTGAAATGAATTATTTCCCAAATTTAAACAATACTACTGAGCCACACTCCTAAAAATGGCAAAATAAGAGCAAAAAAAGAGTGCAGCACTGTGTTTTCAGAGGAGTATTCGTTTTTAGATGCACAAGTCAAAATAGCTCTCTGCTCATTAGAACAGCTGTTTAACAAGTTTTGTTGAACTATTTATAAGAAGGTGACAGCAAGGAAATAGATCACACAATGCCAAACAAAGTAGTTACTAACAGGCAAGGAATGGTTACACATATGCTCAAATTTCTTCAGCAAATATCGGTCCTGAAAGTCTCACTTCCTAAGCATGTTTCCGTGATAGATTCTGGGGCCATATCAATGCCAATTTTTGTCAGGCTGGACAATTAGCCTGAGGGGCTAAGTGAGGGGCAGAAATATCACATATACAAGCAATGTTTTTAATACTAACCAACGAGCTACAAAGACATGATTTTAACATACCTGTGGATCATCGTCTTCTAGATCACTGAAGTCTGTCTGTGTTTTCAGTAACAGTTGCATTACATCTGATGCATCCTGCATAAACTAGATACAGGAAACAACTATATGTTCTTAAAGGCAAATTAAAATGGTACTTTTCAAAGAGACTTAAAGGCTCACTTACATTAAGTCCAACACACTATCAAGACATAAGCTAAAGCCGGAAACAGACTGAAATGTGGATAAAAGTGAAAACAAGTTCTTTTTCTGGAAGCATCACCAAGTTGCTCTTGTGTTCTTACACTTGAAAGCAGAGAACTACTTAAATAAAACACTACATAAATGACCACTACTCACCAATAAAAAATATTTAAAAATCTGACAATTTTAACTTATCTAGATATCCCCCTACTATTTTGACTCCATTATGGTACTGGGATAAAAGCTGACAGCATGAGCTACTTACTCATAAGGTAGTAACATTTTCGGTCACATGAGATGCCCCAATTGTGTTACCCTCTTTTCACTCCCATGTTCTCACTAGTTCTCCAAGAATAATTTACTAAATGTTATGTTTAAAATTTGTCTGAAATTTACTTGCATGCATGGTAAATTTACTGGTAGTCCTTCTAAGTCAAATAAAAGAGCTGATAATTTGGGGAAGGGGGTATTAGTAGTTCTATACTGCATACATCGCATTATTCTACTTTGAAGTGTGACTTTGCTTTCTTCACTCAATAAAATTAAAATCCATAAACCATAATGCAAACTTGCAATCAGAAGATCACTTAGACTAGTGCTTCACAATTGTTTCTCCAATCTTTTGAGAGACGTTTTAACAAACTTATCAAAAAAACCCCTTGCCAAATACATCAAGCCTCATGACAAACAAGTACTTCAAGTTCTATTATGAGCACATTTAAACTTTTTCAAGCATGTGTATACAAAAAGTATACTAAGTTTCCTTTGAACTAGATACTTTTTGTCCTTGGTATTGCGTAAATGAGATGCTCCAGTATTTCTTTTAAGGCAAAAAACCCAAAGGAATTAAAAATGCTTGCTTTCAACACTGCTCAGTGTGACAAGAATGACTTAAGCCGTAATAAGATTCTATTGTGAGACTGTGAATCTTATCAGCAAGACAGTCACTTCAAAAATGAAAACACAAAAACAAGCATAGAAATCAGCAACAATATATAGCTATACGTTTAACAAGTGATTATGCTAATTCAGTGTTAACATCTCAAAAAACAAAGGCATTTTAAAATATATTTAGACCACTATTTAAAATCTAAACTTACCTTTTCTTTACCAACAGCAAGACCAATTAGGCTGATGCATTCAATAGTCTTTCCTCGTAAAAGTCTTAATTCCTTCTGAACAGCATTTTCAACAATGTGTTTTAAGGAGGGCATAAATAAATCATAGTAGGGAACAAACTTCTCCTCTACTGTATCTGCAACTGATGCAATTGAAGTCACAACTTGCTCCAAAACTAGCTTAGTGCCTTTCTGTATCAACTTGGAAAGAGGAAGAAGAAAGTGTTATATTTTTTAAAGCACAAATTTTACTTACAAGCATGCCAAATGTAAAAATCTACTTTTATGTGTATCCTAATTCTGGTCAGTTTAGACCAACAACAGATATGTATACTGGTTCATTTTAGAGGTCCTAGTTCAGCTACACTTATTCTGCATATGTGACAAGGTTACCCTCTATGACACATATTATACCTCTTGTAATTTTATCACCATGATGGAATGAAGATGCTTCACTAGATTATCCAAATATGGAATAAGCAGTGACTTTGGACAATCTTCAGTGAAGTTTATGAGTGCTGCAGCTGCATGGGCTTGAACACGCTGGCTACCTTGATCCTCCATGGTTTGCAGAAGAGCTCCTATCACCTGAAAAAGAAACATTTCAGAAAACAAGTTTCTGAAGGGGATATAATTTTATCATCTTTTTTTCCTACTATTCTACTACTTGCCTTCTCATGAAATTTCTTTTGAAAAGCAGGTGCGAAGTCAGTTGCCATTTGTCCAATAGCGTTACAAGCAGCGTATCTTACTCTTGGATGCTGAAAAAGTATTTCCCTCAATTATTTAACAAGTAGTCATGAGAGCAGAAATGAGAACACTTTGAAATCATTAACAGAACTATACTCACAGGATCCTGAAGGAATAGCAAAACGAAATTAACTATCTCATTTAAAATTCCCTCCATCTGTTGGTGGCAACCTTCTCCAATGGCTGAGAGTGCCATCAAGCCAGCATGCCTGTACTTCCAGTCAGCTACAAAAGAGTAAAAATGAAATGTTACTGCTTTGGAAACTACAAAGACTAATCATCTTTTCTTTGAAGGGGTGAGGACACATGAGGAGGTAGAGTGAAGAACAAGAGATGGGAGTTGATGCACCTACATGATTTGTTAAATACTTTTCACTTTTCTTCATACATACTTCCAGAGATGCACAAAAAACTGAGTGTCTAATCCAGGCCAAATCCAGATCTAGAAAAATGAATTCTTAACTGCTGATTATGAGTATGTACATAGTATTAACATCTGGAAACTGCATTTTAATTAAATGAACTAACCAGGGAAACATCAAGACATTATTTCTATTTCTCCCTCCCCCATTTCTTTTCTGTTTTAATGGCATCAGAACACCCTATACCTTCCTTTTTATATTAGGAGGAGAAAAAGGTCTAGTGACTCAAACAATATCCAAATTTAAAACAAATAAATCATCAGTACTGAACTTTTCGGGAGTGTCCCTCAAGACTATGTAAGAACAGTAACATTCCATTTATTGGTATAAGACTTTCCTTGCCTCCAAGTCTTCTTAGCCTGTTCTCAGTGTAGTGGGTATTGCTGAAATGAACCTTTCATGCCCCTCCCCTTTTTCTTTAGGCAAGGGAAACATGTGAGAAACTTTAATTTCTTTTATTTATTTTTTACAAAAATCTTTCTCTGTGGTAGAAACCATGGAGATCACAGAAGAGAAAACCAGAAGAATGAACATGTTCATCAAATAACCTGTGGGAAAGGCATGTAACAAAACTTATTTCCCCAAATAAGGCAATATTTCATTATTGCTAGTAATGTATTATATTCCTGGAATGAAGAACATCACAGTTCAGTGCAGTAGAATCCTGACAATCAAACTTCTGTCTGACCAGGATGAGATGAAATATCATCTTGACAGAAGGTACAACAGGAAAGCAGCGGTTTATTTTGTGCTATTTCAGTTCATTGGATGTTCCTAGTTAAGCCTACACCTTGTTACTCTTACTGTATTACTGTTAGCATGCATTCCAAACTTGAAATTAATGAATCTACAAAATGAAACACAATCAACTTTGGACCATCTGATTACCCAATCCAAACCCAGAAGTTTTAAATTATTATCTCAATAAACATTTGTGAGAAAAGTGGTGGGGATAGGAAAAGTTTGATTACTGAGTGTATTAATTATGTTTTAATCTAAAGGTCTCCATCTTTCTCCCCAGCTCCCTACCAGTGAGAGCCTCTGAAGCAAACAGTATCTTTTGCATTTCCCTTCTCCAAAGAGTACCAAGGGTTATGGGAAGCAATTTGACTCCACACCTCTCTGTGTGTACTACAAAACTAGGCAGCTGCTAGCCTTCATTCCAAACAGGCTTTATTACTGTTCACACGCTGCTAAGTGCTACCTTGAGTAGCCCTCTGTTCCATATCCAATATGGTAGCAGTCTTTTCTGGGCTGGGTTTTAAACCATGAAGGTAGAAATCATACCCAGAACTTCTGTACTATCTTCTACTTCAAAGGCTCAAAGCAAAGCAAAGGTCAAGTGAAAGCATGTGAAAGCAATGCACAATATTTTATTGAGTAATTGCCTCAGCAAGCATTACAGGTATTTTAAGAGGAAAAGAAGCATACAAAACAACTGATAAGAATATACAGAAACATCTCATGAAACAAATATTAAAAATCAGCATACCAAAAGACAGCCAGCCTACCAAAGACCTCTGTATTTTGGTCCATCAAGTTAACAGGCAAAAAAACTCAATTAGTTTCCCTCTATGAACTGTAACATACTAAAATTTCATTTAAAAGGGGCAGTTTTGAAGAAGGAAAAACACCAAGCTACAGAATAACAGGCGGCACTTCAGACAAACTTAAGGTACTGTGACTGACTGTATGGGGATTCAGAGAGAATATTTTAAGTAAAAAAAATCTCAAATCTTCCCTTATTTATATGTAATTTACAGGCTGTTTGTTTTAAAAAAGTTTTGTTCAGCTGTCCATGGCGCAGAAAAAAATGCACTGTATATAAGCTTAATAAATCACAGTCTAAGAGAAGGTATTAACTTCCCAGGTTCACAGCCTTTACAGGTTTTGCTGCTGACATCAAAAGTGGAAATATAAAAACATCAAGTAGCTAAACAGGAAGATTTAAGAGGTATCAAAGTTCCTGGAAAGAATGTAACTGTTTAAAAAAAAAAAAAGAAAGGAAAATAAAATGTAGTTACTTACGATTCTGAAGCATTTGCATAATATGTTCTTTAATCATAGGCAAAACAAGTTTTCCTCCAAGGCCACATGCCATCCTGTCCAGTGCACTCTCACCAGCCACTGCATTGCTAAATATGAGTTACAGAAGTATCAGTGCTTTAGTATCTACAATAAAACAAGCGGTCAAATAGGGCACAGAAGTGCCCTTCTCTGAAGTTCTAGTCTTCAAACTTTTGCTATCTGAATACGAGTATCCATCCTTAAGTAAATAAACCATACCCAAACCTAAAAACACACACACCAGTCACAGTTATTTACTCTTCACTGAAACATTTATTATTTGCAGCCCACTAATTAAGTCTACTACCAGAGAAACCTGAGCCTTACTAGCACTAGCAGTGAATTTCGCAGCAGTTACACTTACCTAGAAAGATGAATCTAAATTTGCAATAAACGAAACAATGATACTGGCCATCACCTTTTTGTCAGTAGAACACAAACTAGTTCAGGCTTGCTACGAAGCAGGTGAACCAGAAGAATTCAAACTTTGGGACATAAGAGTAATTTCTTGCATGGCTGCATTACCCTCACTCTACTAGCATGCTCTCTTGTTAATGACTGAGGCAGAAAACATCCAGTCCAGGTGAGAAATTTGTGAGTCTCAGACAGATGAATAGCGAAACGTTATCTATGTAAAGTGACTTGTTCTACGCAATAGAATTATTCCCTACAGAAAAGGAAGAAAGCTTCCAGGACACAGGTAACTACTGTCACAGTCTGGGTATGGCTAGCACTGTAATAGCTCAAGGTTATTATGGTCCATCCTAGACACCCAGGATGATGAAAAAGCTGAGTAATGCTTCAGAAAGGGATGAATCTCCTTGTTCTTTAAAGTATCCATCAGCTGGGTCAGAAACAGAGGTCTTCAAATTACTACGCTGGAATCTCCAAGTCTTGTTACAAACCATAAATAGTCTAGAAACTCACACACTGTGAACAAAGGTATTTGCAAAAAGATAGTGGCAGTATTGTATTTGTTCTTCAGATTAATCATGTTCAGATAAACAGACACATGACCAGCAGGACAATGGTGCATGGGAACACAGGTTTAGATTGGAGCAAACACTAGAGTTAATAGCAGCTTTCATCTGAAATTACATTCTTTGAGCTCTTTCTTCCCACCATTAATTCACACATTCAGTTTGAGGAAATAAAGATAGTTCATCTAGAAAAAAATGACCACACACCTCCCTGCAGCATCTGCAAGGCCTTTGTCAAGGAAAGAGGAAGTCGGATTAACCTTTTCCTCCTTTAGAATTTCACTGCTCTATGAAATCAGAGCAACAGAAAACTCAAAACACTAAAATGTTTCCGGCTGCTTTTGTGTAGGCTGATTCAGATCCGAACACACCCTAACTAGGGTGCAGCCTGATGATCATTAGCCTATTTCCGTGACTGCACAAAAATTCCAGTCTTCTTCTGAAGCTACGAAGACTCAAGAACCAGAAGACATTATCATGCACATCATCCACTGAGCTCTCTGCAAAGGTGAACTTCAACGGTGGGAAACACACAGTAGCACTATAAGTGACACTGCTAAAAGAAAAAACTAACACCACACACACAACCACCAATGACCAACTGATGTCCAGTATTTTGTGTCTAAGCCTCAAGCTCTCCTGAGGCCCAAAGGAGCTACGTTTCTCCTTCAGGGTAAGGTTGCTGAGCATAACTTGTTTTCTGATCTTTGCTCACACTAAATGTGACTTTTAATTGAGAAAAGGCAGTTAAGCTGTGTTTAGAAGAACAAAGTTACTCTGCTGACAATAAATAGAAAACGACATGCCTCAAGCGGATGATTCAGTGTACTTACTAAGCTGCCTAAAGCAAGCCATCTGAATAAATTTCCACACCCTGAAAGGCTTGATAAGGATTTAAACTTTAATATTCTATTTCTCTTTGAAATTCAGCTGACTGAAAAGATACAAATACTTAACAAACCTGAATGCAGTGGTGGTGTCTGATGTTCTACCTGTATGGCAAAATTTCAACACTGAGCTTAAAAGGGTATGGTCTACTATGTGAGAGAGGGAAGAAAAGACAGCTTACTTTCAATTTCATAATCAAAGGGAACTAAAAAAGTATTCCAAGTAAGGCAAAGATAAACAGGTTCTTCCATAAATTCCTACTCCTACTCCCATCAGTTCTGCAGGTGTCTTTATATGCCTGATATCTAGTCAAAGTTGCTATACAGTTCAGGGTAAACTGACATCTCTTCTATTGGCTATTTTCCTATGAAGATCTCTAAGTGTTCTGTGATAAATTGTCTCAAAACACTCATTACATCTGAGTCTGGAAGGAGATGCCAGATATGTCAAAGAAGTGTCTAGACTGGTAAATGAACTTTAGAGAAGTGTGGAGATAGTTATCTCCTAAACCTATTTCTGCTTGCTTCTACTTCATTCTAACTACAGCTGGACAAGAGCAAATGTAACAGGACACTGCAGACAAACCACTATAATTCTAGTAAAAAGTTGGAGCAAGCTACAAAGCATGTAGGAATAAGCAAATCAGAATCACTGGACATCTTTAGCTCTTTCTCACCTATCACACAATAATACCAAGCTACTGCTGGACATACAAAGGGATTTAAAATAATAACAAAATGTACTATTTCTGAGTTAGATGGAATCCAGCAAGGAATTCCATGGTGCATGATGACATCCTTCCAATGACAGGCAGCTTTTTTCTGTAATAACACCTTTTCAAGGGCATAGATACCGAAAAATACAAAGAGATTGGCTGTAGATAATTAAAAAGGTCAGTATCCTTTAGCTTTGGTTCCAGCTAACTTCAGAATTAGCCCTCAGTTTAAAAGATTAGGAGGCACTGACTTCCGAACCGAGTAACATTAATGACAGAAGAAACTGAAGTTTGAAAAGCTGAAACAGTACAAAACAGCAGACAAGAGAACATGCAACCTGTCAAATTACAATATATGAAAACTGAAATAGTTTACTTCCTTGCTGAAAAGTACCTAAGTAACCCACATATAAACTGCTCATGATTGAGGGAACAAAACTGCAGTTCATTTGAGTAAAGAAAAAGTAATGTAGGGCAGTCATTTGCATTCTGGACTTAAAATCTGCCATGGGCCACAGTCTTGATGATATATTGAAACAACTAGTTTCATAATTACCTGTCAAAATCATCATCTGCAAGCTCATCTGCATTTGCCCAATCTTCATCTTCTTCCAAGTCAACCATCATTGCTAACATTTGAGGAACTGAAAAAAAATCACCACAGTTTTAAACTCAGGCTGCTTTCTCAAAATAGATTCTCAAACAAGCATGAATTTTAACTTTTCTCCTTTCAAAAAATTTTTGAAGAGAAATAACTCTTCCTTCAGCAGCAGATGGCCAAGTCTGTCAAACTGCATCAGCCAATAATTCAGAACAGATTGGCAGAAAAGTATTTCCAGAACATTCAAATCCAGAGTAAAAAAATACTTGAGCATCTTTCTTATCAGGACTCATAGTACAATGCAATATTTTTTGTAAGTCATGAAAATTATAAAAAGCAAATTCCTCAATAAAGTTCTTGAAAGGTAAAAGCAGTATTATATGCTTTAAGAACTCTGATACACTTCATTAGTACTGCTGAAGCTCTGACATCATCCTTAGAACATTTACTGATGAAAGAGACTATTAATTATGAAAGAGTAATACCGAACTCTTAGTTCATAACATTCACCAACATGATAAATTTGTTAACTATATGTACAGTGGTCACTTAGCATAAAGCTTTAGTTTTACAATAAGGTAATGGTTTAGAACTTGATGTTTCTTTTTTCCCCACTTAATAAAATTTTTGTTTTGTATCATGAACATATTTGCACATAATAATAATCCACCATTTTCTATTTCTACAATCTATTTCTGTAGATTGATCCTGTCTGCTCTTCTCAGTCTAAGTCTTTACAGAGACTATTACACAATCTCTATCACAATGCTAAACTACTATACAATAAGCATTACCTATTTTTCTGAGTTCTCACAGTAGGAAGAAGTGCAGTGATTTGTCTGTTCTAAGTCTGCCAGTTCCTGTGCCTTCAGAAGCACAAGGGTGAAAAGTCTACCTTGCACTTTCAGAGCAAAGTAAGGTGCTCTTTACTTTGTAGTACACACTAACCACTCACAGCAGTTGTTTGAACTCATAGAATCATAGAATCAGCCAGGTTGGAAAAGACCTCCAAGATCATCAAGTCCAACCCTTGATCCAACACCGCCATGGTTATGAGACCATGGCACTAAGTGCCACATCCAGTCTCATCTTAAAAACCTCCAAGGACAGTGAATCCACCACCTCCCTGGGCAGCCCATTCCACTGTCTGATTACTCTCTCTGTAAAAAATTTCTTCCTAAACTTCCCCCAGCAGAGCAAACATCATTTATGTAAAAATTTTCACTTTAACCTGGAAACAAAAGTTTTTAGTCAAATACTCAACCTCCAATCTTTAATAATCTTTTTAGGACAGTCTACCTCACATCTTGAAAACAGTCATCATAGCTAACTGTCCTTTACAGCAACCTACCTGAAAAACTGGTAGGCATACAGTAACTGTCCATGCTGCTAATGTGATTTACTGGAACTGATCAAGGATACTGCAACTGGTGTATTTCATAATATACTTACACTACTGTAAACCACTAAAGAGGCATCACCCTAAGCAAACTCTCCACCACACATTTGGACAGATGAGAAACTTCTAGTCAACCGATGACAGAAGAAAATACTGCTCACTGACAGCATTGTGGGGCAAGTATCAAGAAAAGATCTAACTATGGATTGATTTGCTTGATGTGGCTATGTATTTTCAGACAGACACTAAACCATGTCTGCAAAAACCTTCAGAGGGCTTTTATATATGTATCAAGACAACTTAACGGACAATATCAGCTCTCTAGAATGATGACCACATGTCATAATTTTATATACACTTACTAGGCCCCCAACCCCCCCTCAAGTATTACAGCCCAGCTTTTCAGACATAGATGTGCATAAGCACACGCGTGAGAATGATGTATCATCACAACACCTATGAAATATGGAAGACAACCATTATCTGCCACAAATGCTAGGCAGTTCCAAAAACTGATGTCAGTGTCCACTGCTGCTAGCAAGCAAGGTTGAGAACAGACATTCAAAGCCTTCTGGCCATCAGTATATCTTGATATTTAAAATGAATGTGGTTGCCAGTAAATGTAGTTTCACAAAAGGTTTTTTAAAAAAAATGTAGAGTTGTGCACTGAAGTTTCAACACTGTGCCAATAAGCCTTCAAAATTTAATTACTGCCAGTATATAGACTGCTTACAAACAAGTAAAGCATCAGACCACTAAGCCTGCTTCTTATCAGAGCATGCTACGACTTTTCATTTTCTAGAGACTGTAGGGAAATGCATCTCTGATTTGTAAAGAGCAATAAAACACTCTGCTATCCTGAATATTGAGCTCCAGGAGGGAAGTGTGAATCCAAATGGAACTCCTGAGCAGCTAACTGGCACACAGTATACACACTTACTCCTAAATCAGCATAAGATGACAATTTTGGCTAAATCCCAGTTCCAGTTGTATCAAGTGATCTATCAACTTTTTAGTTGAATGAAAACAGAAAACCTTTTAAACTAAGACACAAAACCAAGACAAAAGCAATCCTTTTTGGCTACCCTTTTATCCTCTGTAAAATAAATGTCTTTCTCCTTAGCTATATATTAATAACAATTTTACAATGAACTGCAAACCAAAGGCATTTCATTCCCTTACAGTGCTTTATCTTAATACAAGTATTTCATTCCTAAACAGCAATCCAATAGAAAAGCAAAACATTCTGAAGAGGTATGAGGTACTTTCCCACTATGCTGCCCAACCAGATAAGAAACTTGTAATAATGTGGGGTCAGCAAGTGTCAATATTTCCAACAAGCTACATGACAGACTGAAAATACAGTATTCTGAAAATTTTCAAATTTCAAAATATATTCTAAAAGAATCTGTTCTTTAAAAAACTATTCTACTAGTAAACAAACTTCTTAACAATAGTTTAAACACTTAAGCCAAGCAGGTCGTTTTCTAGAAGTTTTACGATTATCTTAGTGACATCTATACACACAGCTTTCCCCAGCCTGAGCACACAGATAAAAAGAGTTGCCTTTTATGTAAGTTTCAGAAAACAAGAATCTAGACAAATACAAGTGTGACAGGTAGGGAAAAGCAGGCTACACTGCTGTGTCAGTGCCTGGATCTAGTCACAAAGGGTTTAAAAGGCAGAGAAACATCACTGCATATAGTATGGCTGCTGGGGTTGTCCAGAAGACATTTATTTTTAATATTTCAAACAATAATGCATGATTTTAAAAGTGCCTCTTCAAAGAATTTACAATCTACATGTTAAACAGACTAATTAGATTATTTCTATGTAGTTATACAAGCATCTGATTTTTAATTCACAGCTTTAACTCAACACTGACGCTCAACATGCATGCTGAATTCCTTCAGTCTTCAGCTGCCAGCATCACAGAGTATCTGGCCTACATACCAAACTTCAAACGTAGAACTTCAGCACTAAATGCATCACCTTTTTTTTTTTCACAGTAAAAATTTCCAAAGCCAGCATAAAAGCATGAAAGTAGTATTTTCCTTGGAAACATCTAATAAGAGTCTACTGTATTTTTATTCATATTTTTGGTGCTGCATAAGCAACCATAAGATTAATTTATGAAGAGTCATAATAGGAAGGGGTTTTCTCCATTGGGTGACACTGAATTGAGTTTTCTGAAGTTATCAGCACTAGCCAACTCTCAGACATGATTCTGCCACTGACCATCTGTAAAGTCGATTTAATACTGTAAAAGACAACTACTTCAAAGAAAAATAGTAAAATACTTACTGGCTTGTGCAATAATATTTGTATGCCTCCTCAGCATAGCAGCAGCAGTTTCTGACAAGGCCACAATTACTTCAAGAGCCAACTGACGCTGCATGTTACTGAGACTGGTATCTGCACACAACTACAACCCAGAAGATTAGAGCAAACAGTTAGAACAAAAGTTTTGGAATGGAAAAAGTGATTTTTAAAAAACATTCTTAGCTTTACCTTCAGAGTTAGTTGCAACGTAGCTTCTAAATGTGGTCGTAAATACTTAGGAACAGAATCTGCAATTTCTACAAGGGATTTCAAAACAGAATCATCGTTTTGGTAGCAGGAATCATTTAGAGCCTATAAAAAGATAAGATGAAGATAAGATTAAATAAAAACAAACAACACTATGAATCGGACCAGTGTTATAGAAGGAATTTGATTAATTGTACTCTTGTCTCTCTGAACAGTCATTTAGCACCAGTAGCTAAGTAGCTGAAGCCTTAGAGAACAAGAACTGACGAGAGCAAACTTTTTCATGAAACTAATGCTGCTAACAAAGAACTAGCTGATTCCAGCAGATACCAGCAGAATGAAGAAGATAAGGACCAAGGAGACAATTCTAAGAGAATGAAGTAACTTCAGAAGAAGGCCAGCCCAGCAACAGTGAAAACCAATAAGAAATCAAGAGACCACCAACCAAAAGTGGTTGGGGATTGGGTGATGTGTGGTACAGGTATAATTGAGAGGTGTGAATTGGGGTGGGGGTCCCTATATGGAGGCACACAGCTTGAGCTGTAACCTGAGAACTAGCAAAAGACTAATTAATTAGAAGCCTTCACCCAGACTTTGCATTTTCAGCAGGATCCTAGAGTCAGGCCGTGCTACGCCAGCCTGTGTGCATGAATCTGTAACAATGAAATACTACGCAGGATCCAAAACTACAAGTTTTCTAAAAGTAAGTTATGGCTCACAATGTTCAAATCTAACATTGCAGACACTCAGGAAGAATCAATGTCACACATCAGAGGTGCCAACACGCAAAAACACTGTTTTGATGAGAACTTCAAAGTCCATTTAAAATAAGGTAACTCTGCCCAAAAGAAGGAAAATGAGCCTAACTCCCCTTTTCCCTGTTACATGAGAAGAGCTTTTAATAGCCTATCTACACTTATAAACAGCAGGAATCTCAAGATTAAATAGTTTTTTTCCCAGACATTTCTGGAGAGCCATTAAATTAAAGACCTTTCAGCCTTCAGTCACAGGACACAGTAAAGAGAAAAAGAAATCAAGCTTTTTGCAACTGTCTTTCCTAGCTTATAGCCACATTCTGAAAAGTAATTTAGGAAAGTATTTCATGTCTTCCTAACGTAGAAGCATTTTTTGAAGTGAATAGTTAGGTGTTTTTTAATACTTAAGTCCAGAATCCAACATTTTTTATAATTCCACTTAACCAGCCCACACTTTCAACACAGAAGCAGCATCTTCTAGTATCAGAAATGTTCTGAAAGAAAAAACATATTTCATGGTTAAGGCCTTTTGGGCTAATAGTTACCACTCATCCTGATTCTGGCAAAGGATAATGTAATATTTACTGTAAGTTTCTGTAAAACTGTATTTAAAAACATTGCAACTCTGACAGTTTTTTAAAGCAAGCCAAAGTTTCTGAAGAAAGAAGTCTGAAGCGTACAGTGAGCCCAAAAAGGCAGATGCACTTCTCTGTAGTATCAAACAAGAACAACCACAGTGTCAGTTAAGTTCTGCTTTCATCTCCACTGCAAAATTAAGCCCTTGGATAAAAGTTTCAACTTAGTTCTTCAAGTTCAACTTCCAGCATAACCATTATAGCTCTTGCACTGAAAGGACTGATTTGCTAAGTCAGAATTTTATTTTTAGGTTTTTTACCACGCCAGTGTTTCAACAAAATGAACTTCAACAGCAACAAAAAAAGCATCCAACTGTCTCCAAAGGTCACTCACCACTATTCTAACACATCCCATCTCCTATTTATAGACTCAGATCTTCATATCCATCTTATGTTACCACAGCCAGAAAATCTAGTCCTTCTTGCAGTAAGTGCTTTAAAAAGACAGATTTCACAGCATAGCTCTGTGTATTTGTAAAACAAAGCTTGAAAATGGAAGCCAAGTGCATGTGTTTTTACAGTCTAAAATAGTAGCATTGAAAGTTATATCACACAAAGTGGACTATTAGTCTGAAGTCTAAAAACAGTATACCATTTAATTGCTAAACATCAAGATAAATGGCATGCCCAGCCCAAATCCTGCCTCACTCTCATTCATACAGTACTATGTAGCCAAGGTCCTCTCAGCCAGTTACAACTTTTAAACAACACAATTGTTATTGAGGAAGTCACAGACAGGGACTAACCACCTAATAGTGACTTCAACATAAAAACATTTATCTTATACACACTATAGCCCATTTTCAAGTTCAGTTGATTTAAATAAATTACTCTCAGTTTCCATTTAAGATCAAGCAGAATTACATGTAGATGCCAGTAGCTTTGGCACAATTTTTGTAAAGCCACAAAGCACATACAAAGTTTATAGCTCACACTGTCAACAGGAACCTGCTGTTCTGACTGTAGCAAAGAGTCAGTCTTTAACCTAATTTTAGCCTAATTTAAAATCACCAGAAGTGATTTTAAAGAACACTTAAATTGAACACTATCACTGTTATCACAGGCATCTAGTTAGTTACTACTTTTTCATGATATAGAAAGGGAACTGTGAAATTGTCATCCTTCAGAGCTCAAACCATTTCTGTCTCTGGTTTGGTTTACAATAGGCTTCCCCCCAAAAGTAAACAACCTTATATTAGAATTTGAACTTTTGCTCAGATTCATCCATCCAAGACATCTAATCCAGCCTCAGAAATTATATGAAGTTTAAAAAGGCATTTTGTTTGCAATTTCCTAATTTATCAAAAACAATAAAGACCATTTGTAAAGACTGTTGTTCTCAGGTTGAGAATCTATGCTCAGAATAATTCTAAGCTTTCCTCTAATGTGAAGAGATACAGGCTATCATGGGTCCATGAATTCCCCAATTACCAATTATTTGAAGTCTCAGGGTAGCCCATATTTAAACTATATTTCAGTATCATGGTTAACTTAAAAGCTGTATCATTTTGACTTAAAATACCTTACAAATAATTTAAACTCATTTATCCAGGTAACACTGCATAAGTTAATCAGCATTGAGCTATTTTCCTTAAAACCCCATCAATTATCTTGTGTTTGCAAAATTCGTTATTAGTCTCCACTGTATCTTGCTGGTGACTGATGTCTGGTTAACAGAGACACAGTTAATCCAGGTCTCAGCAAAAATTCACACGCTACACAAATTTGCCGACCAACAATTTCCATTTGGATACTGTCAATGTACAGACAGTAATGGCACATTGTTACTTGTTTGGCTTCTTACCTGCAAGATTCCAGGTAGTAAGTCTGCAAAATGTTTAAGAAGGGGAGCATTGTGCTCATTAGCAAGAACAAATGCAGCTGCAGCTCTAGCAGACAGAGTCTTGATCTAGAAGACAGGATTGGAGAAAGAAATGTGAAAAACTGGTAAGGAAACCTGTCTTTGTTTTCTTTTAACATTAGGCCTATTATGAGACTACATTGTCCTAACAGATATAGCAATTAGTTTTTAACATGGGATTTTACATCTTACTTCAAATTAAGGTAAAGCAATAATGAAGACCTTCAGCATCTATGATACAAAAAGTTTATCATGAGGTGGCAAGTATTCCCCAGTTTTGTTTTAGTGGCTTTTGTTTAATGAAAGAAAAGAGAAAAAAACCCTATTGTTTTCAACTTCCATCCCAACTTCAAATGTGCATGCAAGTGTCACAGTCTCATTTTTCAAGAAGTGTGATCTAAGGGTTTAAGACATGCTTCTTTAAAGGCATGACTTGTGGTACTTTAGAAAATGTTACTTAGTTGACTTTCAAAGATCAGAAAAAGTAATTCATGGGGGAGCAGCAAACTGAACCCATATACCACAGCAGGGTTTCCTATCCCTGCCCAGCATTTTCTACAAGAGAAACATTTTCAGAGTACAATTCTCCGCACAAATCAATAAATCTGAAGCCTTCCAGAAAAGCAAGGCTTGCTAACATGCCCTTACAGCAAAACATGCAAAGACAGTTCAAGGAGCTGTTGTGTGTTCAGAGTTTTGAGACATACCGTGTACAGATGCTACGTGTGAGGATGCTACTTACACTGTTAAACACGAGTGCCAGAAAGAAAATTTAACAAGGAACTTCTGACCCCTCAATGTGGCTGGCTAAAACCCCAGCTCTGTTTTGGGCCAATACTGCGTTTCTCCAAGCACAACAGTAAGGGAAGAGTCTGGGCCTAAGCAATGCAAATATGAGCCAGCCAGTCAGCTTTAGTCAGCAAAGGTTTGAGCCTTTTGTTTTGCAGTAAGCATAGTCAAAACTCCATAAGTACATCAGTTTCAGGTAATGTAATTCTCTGGTTGAAATCTATGGTTTAACCTTTACATATGAGACTACTTGCCTGAGTTTCTACGCTCAGAACATATTAAAAACCCAAAAGAACGTAAAGGTCTTACTGATGGATGCTCCTGATCTTGCATACACTGAACCAGCATTCTCTTAATGACCTCCAAATAGTGTTGCTGTTGATTCCCAAAAATCCCAGGAAAATTCCTGAGGATAAGACCAAAACATCATTAAAATATCACACAAGTTTAACCTTAACTACTATTTTAAACTTATCCATTATTTAAGCTACAGATTGTAACTGTACATGTAAGAGTTAAGTAAACCACAATAGGACAGTACAAATGAAACAAATACGATTGCTTGTTAATTAAGTTGTGACAGTTTTTCTTACATTTTCAGACATGATTTGGCTACCCTGCAAAAATGTAGCAACATCGGAAAGCTTACCAGAAAATATGTAGAGCGGCCTCACGCAGACCCACATTCTGAGAGCTGACGGAATCAAATAGGAATTTCAGAACTTCTGGCCACTGGTTGTTGCCATCTTCATCTACGTTAAACACAACAAAGTTTTAGGATAAGCAAACTTAAGAGTGTTGAGATCACAATTGTGCAGGAAAGTCCACTACTGAAATTCATTTAAAAAAACCTGATCTGAAGATGTGCCCAAGTCACAGGGTAAAATATGGCTGAAATGTTTAATCTAAAAGCACTCCAGAACAGGTTATCTCCATTTACTATTATACAACAGCACTTAAAAAAGAAACTGATGCAGATGTTCAGCATAATATTTAAGACAATTTACACAAAGTTGGATTTATAAACCTTAATACAATCTCACCCAAACTCAAGCAATTTAAGAAGCAGAGTTGAAGAACTGTATTTTTATTTGATTAAGGGTAGTGTGAACAAATACTAGGTTTTATTATAAACCATGAAATCAGTTAGCATATCATGTGCAAACACCTACACAAGACTAGAGAACAAAGATACAAATTCAACTACTATCAATACATAAACATTTTACCACTGAAATAAATAAAGTACCTATTAAATTCCTGGCCAATTCAGCGACTATGTCACATATTTTTTTTCTCATAGTGGACTGCACTTCTAGCTGGATAAAGAGCAGCAATTCACTTTTGACTGATGTCTGATCCTCAGGTGACAGAGCTGGATAAACTTCTTCAAATGCAGATGACAACAGGCGGCGTAGAAGGACAGCTGCCATCTGCCGAGCCTATTGAATGAGAAGTATGTATGTTAAAGTGTTTTGATATGATAATCATGCTCTTACAAGGAAAGACAACTGACATCATGCTTCCAAATTATGTTTTCACTGTGTAGATTTATTTGGTAAATGGAGTACCTCTCAAGCAACAGATGACAAATATGATAGTAAGAAAAAACATAGTAAAGAAACATCAGCTTACAACCATGTTTCTGACAATTACAGCTCTTCAAATAAATAATCATAGTACTGAGGTATTCAGCTTTTTTGTATAGTTGAACCTGAGGCATATTTTGTGGCAAGGTAAGAACTTAGCTGTATTATTGAAAGACCTTTAAAGCATGTATTCTTTCTATTTTAAATGGCCTACAGAGATCATTATAATCCAGACACGTTTTTTTGAATTAACAAGTGACTTACTGGGACAACTGTCAGATAATTAACCTGTAAACCCTCCTTCACTTTCTCAAACAACCTAATTCCATGCTGAAGATTCAGGAACCTACAGTTAGAATTTGGCAAATAAAACTCTGCTCTAAACAACTCTCAGGCACATAGTGTGACTCCTGAGAATGGTCTTGTGCAGGGCTAAGGGTTGGACTCTGATCCTTGTAGGTCTCTTCCAACTCAGCATATTCTGTGATTCTCCGAAAAAAACTCCCCCCCAAAAAAACTCTAAACGCAAAACAAAGCTTTTAGAATTTTGCAGGCCTACAATGAAACTTTTTTCTTTAAACTTGAATGTAAGCATAGGAACTTCAATACCTCATATTACAATCTTCTATGTTTCCTGCATGCATACAGCAATTTTACAACAGTATCACTTACATATCTGTATTTATTTACAATTTACAAGAACTACAAGAAGCAAAAAACATGGCTCAGTAATTCAAAATTAATACAGCAACACTTGCAGTAAAGGCAAAAAAGACACATGAAGCTCTTTGAGTAACTTAATAAATAGAAGGTTCACCAACTAGTGTTTCAACAAGGACAAACAGTAATTAAAAATCACCTCCCAAACTTCTAAAGTTTAACACATGTAACAAAACCTTATACATGTTAAATCCTCACAAAAAATAATCCAATGCAATGCACTCAATTTTTTTCCCAAGACATTCTTACTTAATGCATACTTGAATGAAAAACAATTTCACTTATAACAGTCTTTGGAATTCAAAAGTGTTCAATGAGCAGCAGAAGTAATCAAGTCCCATTTCCAGAAGATCTCTCAACTACATTGCTACAGTATAACCTATAGAAAAGAAACACAAACCTCTGCAAAGTCTCGACTTCTAACATACCCTGTAAAAATCAGGTATTGCTAGAACATCACTGAAGATACTATTCTTATGATCTGCAGTTTCCAGACTTACTGTGCCTTTTTCCAACCTACTCAGCTCTCTTCTATATAGCTAAAGAGTAGTGCATACAAAGCATTTCTATAGCTAGCAGGAGGGAAGGACTAGAATTGAACCCAACTGTAGATCATTCCTTATCTCCTTCTTTACAGCTCCAGTGTGGACTAATATGTGGACGTATGTAGGACTAGAGCTTCCCTAGTAGATCCAAGGAAGTCAGCAGGTGAACAGAGTCACAGTGTCCACCTGTGCTGTAGCTCCCACCATAAGCCAAGACTCTTGAGCAATAGGCTGTCACATGGGGAACATGAGGAAGGAGATTCTTTCCACACTGCCTCTGGGAATCTCACTAACAATGTGTCCAAAAACTTCAATGGTACCACAATATAATAGTATCTTTCCTTCTCCTATCCCTAGGAGCACCAATATTGGCAAAGATTAAAATTTTTCCTCATTAGGATGGTAAACTTACATAGGAAAAGCCTGGACTGGGGAGCAAGTTTACTGGGACTAAACAAGGCAAAAACTCTGGTGTAATGTCTCCCCTTACTCAAAGCATCCTGTTTCAGTGCATATTCCCTGACATCTGATAATGACTGAAATCACATTGTATCAATTTCTTCCCTGAAATAATAATATGTGGCCAGACAGGGAATAGAGCTTGCGATTACATGCTTTATGAAAACAAAGATAAGAATTTCCAACTTTAAAGAATTTAAAATATTAGATTGATGAACACAGACTGATTGCAAAGTAAAAACACAAGTAACAAGGCATACAGAAAGACACAAGATCAGGACTACATGAATTACCTCCTGGTTAGAGTTCCTAGTGAGGCATCACTAGCCGAGGAAAAAAAAAACCCAAATCCCTAAAGCAAGTTCAAATGTTTGACGGAGTGACAAATGAGCAATTGACTTCTAATAATAAATAAATGGCATATTTTTCCTAGTAGATATTCACTTATATATGAAAACTGTCATTGTCAATTTAATTATGACAAAAATGGCTGGATTAATGGAAGCTCTGGGGCTGTTTCTTCTGCTTTAAGAAAGTATGTATTTTTCACACACCCCAAAGGTTCTTTTAGGTTTAAGCATTACAAGATATGTAGCCAAACAAGCCTTTTAAAATCCTGCTATTTAGTGGCTATAGCTTTTAATGAGAACAGGAACAACATAAAGCGCACATCCTCAAAAAAGAACTCACAGCTACCAAAGAAGCATAAAAAGAGCAGATTTTTTTCCTAGCATTAGATTCTTCTGCATGTCTAAATTACTGACATGCTCACATACAAATGGAATGCCAAAATTATTAACATAGAAAGTAGTCATAATATTCAAACTTCAACATACCACTTCCTATTGTAGAATTTACAAGGCTTTAAAAATGTTTTAGGATTTTATGAATGATGGAACCAAGGCACAAGAAGAAAACCAACTTGCTAAGCAGGGCAGCAGAAGAATTATTAACAGCTATCTGGGATACCATGCTCTCCTCTAGTATTCAAAGTGTCCAGGTAATCCTACATATTTTTGTAAGAAAAAGACTGACCATCTTGTGTAGCATCACCACAGTGATTTTTACTTTTGTTTCACTCTTCCTTTTAAGTCCTCAAGGAAGAAAACATGCACAAAAGGAAGTAAACAATATTTAGGACACAGTCCAAAGATGGACTTGCACAATCTCATTCAGAGATCTAGCGCTGTGTGGAATTCAAAGCACAGTGTGCCTCAGGTCCACGGACAACTCAAAGGCAGAACCGTGGTGCATCCTTGGACTGCCATCCTCCCTTGCAAACCCTGAACAGGACTCTATCCACAGCAGCAGTTTTCAGATGTCACATCTCTTCATGTGACAATATGGGGAGTGGGAAGGGAGAGGTCAAAGCCCTCTAGGAGTACAGCAGAAACAGTTTAACAGAGCATTTGTTATTGTGTCAGTCCTCTGTAAATTAGGACACAAAACCTTCAAACCTAGACTTAACCAAGAACACAAATGTAGGAGAAAATGTAGAACTTTTGCTCCTCTCTAAGATTTATGTGGTAAATCAAAACTGCAAAGGAACAGCCTCCAACACCTGAGATACGTCCTGAGAATAAAATGCATCAAATAAGCTGTGAATATAAATCACCTTGCTGCTCAACCCTTTAAAATGCAGCTGCGTAGGAAGTAGTAGAGTCCTAACTTCATAATAGTGAGACTACATGTTCAGGAAGCTGGAGACCTGTGTTCAACCCCCTCCTCAGCCTCAGGTGTACAAACTTGCATATCATCTGCCACCGAAGTGTTCCAACTGCTAAGTCAGATGCTTCCCTCCACTTCTGTGGACAGTGTTTCTCTGCTACCAGGAAAATATAAAATAAGAACAGAGGAAAAACATGTTCCCATAGTTAAGCCTCCAATTAGGAGAAAACCTGTTACACAGTTAGTTAGAGGAGTTATTCCTAATCTAGCTTAATGGTCAAATGCAAGGGGTCCTGGGAGTACGTTTCTCCATTTAAATGCCAAAGCTAACAGTTTGCAGAGCCAAGGTTCTCCCAACTGCTGTTTTACGAATTTTGTATTCTCTACAACACAGGTGCCCAACTCACGCAAACAGGATGGAGTATTTTCTTCAGCCTAGTTTTCCTGGGAGGAGATAAAGCAATACAGAGGCTTCAAAATAAAGAGGGATCTGAACCCAGCTTTCACATAGCCTGGACAAGGAATTTTTAAAATTCTAAAGCTCCTTCCAGCACCCTGTGTTCAGTGGTGCTGATACGTTCAGTGTGCTCAGAGGACACATACCAGACGCAAAGCTCTATTCACTGGTGACATGCAATATTCTACTGAACATCTGGATCTATATAAAACATATGAAGAAACAAAATGCCTACCTGTTGATACCAGCACAGAATGTTTCCCAGCATGTTTATATGCAATGTTTACATCAAGCATAGGGGATTACTTCACTTAGGCCCTAAGGTTACTAAGTACTTCGATTTATAGGGCAGAGAGGTTGTTTGTAGGTTTTATTAATCAGGACTTTTTGAGTCCAGCACCTAACGTTTACTTAAGAGCTAACATTTAAACCTTTCTTTGGTTTATGTACTGGTGGAGCTAAATGTCAAGTTATTTTACAATGTTCACCTCTGATGTCTTTAGTAAGAGTAACTTCTATAGGTAAAAAGTTTCTTTGCACTTTGTAAGCTGGAATCCAAGTCATCGGCAAGATTCTTAACAAGTTTTACACTGGGCTATTTCCTTAGCTGATGTAAAGGGAATAAAATCAGCAGATATATGGAGCAAGTATTTATTTACACAAGCACGACTTTGTAGTAGTCTACTCAGACTTGACAAATGCGTTCAAAACAGCAGTATGTGCAATGCAGCTATGACTTCTATGGCATAGCATTATCTGATTATTACTCTGAGGCAAAAGGAGCAGCAGCTACCTTTTCCATGGCAAATTTAAATCCAGGAGACACTGCTCTACAGTTTTTGATCATACAAAACATCTCAGAGGGCAGGAGGGAAAACCAGATACCTCTTATGCAACTGCTTGCTGGTATAGTATTGAAGGATTCTGTTGGAAGAACACTAGGTAGATAAACATCGGTATGGGTAAGCTGATACTTTCTTAGCGTTAAAAAGCACAAATGGCATCTATCTCTAAACTGAATACAACCTATCAAAAGAGATCATTATCCATAGAGAAACAGCACACTTATACTCTTATAATATTGTTCAGAAATTCTACATGCTACATCCTTACAGTGTTCAGTAAAACTTTGGATCTGAAATCAAAAAAAGTCAAATGTTTTTACTTCAAAGTGGCTCTGAAATTTGTAGTATCTTGAAAGTTTAGGAGTTCTTCACTCTGCATATCCAACTGAATAACAGTTTTACCAGCAAGACTTTAACTGATTGCTAAAATTGAGAGCCTTTACAAAATTAAGGAATAAGTAAAAGGTACCTTTACTGTATACCCAGGGATAACATTTATATAGTGCTTAGACTGCTGTCCACTCGTATAATACTGCTAGATGACTTAATGAGTATATTCTTCCCACACACGACAAAATGCAAAAGCCATCCGAATAAAACATGCAATATACCTGTAACCTTATCTCCCCCATTCCAATTTAAGAAGCATTAGAAGTTTCAGATGACATGTAAGTTTAACGTGTTTAGGCACAGTATCCCAAAACAGAAAGCACTTCTCAACTGTAACTTGAAGAAACATCACAGTAACAGTCACATATTAGTTACACATTTTAAGGAAAGAACCCATTCATTAAGCAAAACACAACAGAAAACAATGGAGATCTAAGCAGTTGCTAATGAAAAACTGTTTTTGAAACTAAATATCCTACATCAAAAAGTCTCAACTAGTAGACTAGATATGCAACAAACAAGATAAGTGATCCCTTTACAAATGTGCAGTAAATTAAGATGTTTCAGTTAATACCAAACTTGCTCATTTATCCCAAAATTACCAACACTGATTTCTTCCCTCCTTCTCCAAGTTCCTTTGAAAATCTGCAGAAATAAAGGTTATTGAGACATACCTCCTCAGGAGTAGCATTGTTCCTGATTGCTTGCAAGAGGTAAGTGATCTTTGATGGGCCTGGAATATTCTCATAGGTCTCCTGCATAAAAAGGGATGCAGCTTATTACAAACATATACTAGAAAGCATGTGTTAAGCATTAGTATGAACTGACTTTCCCTTTAAAACAACATAAGTATTCATCCAATTTATAAAAAAAAATAGCAGAAAAAACTTAAACCTACCAAAATAAAAATTTATGACCTATTTTAAGATTATGAGTAAAATCTTAGTTACCTAGTAAGACCTGCCATATTGGAATGATCTACATATGCATGCCACTTGTGCATTGAGTTACAAAATACAACAAAATCAGAACATAAACTCCTAGAAATACAACATACACAGAACATATCCTACTGGGAATCCATCATAGCTTCTATCATATCAAAGAATTAAGAACTTTGGAAGCTTGAGACTGAGCTGTGACCAATAGACTAATGTATAGTTCAAAAACTTGTTCAGTTCTGGTTTTCAACCTGTTTACAGCTTTTATCACGTTATAGGGCAGCCACATGTCTCAACTACACATTTTGATTAAGAATTTTTTATTTTTAAACTCCTGCCTGAACTTCAGAAAGAGAGACTATTTAGTCTCCTCCCTAGGAAGACCCTCTTAATAAAATGGAAAGTTTAATGAGAAGTTCAGTTATGTTGTTTTACACGCTTCTGGCATGCATTTCATTCACCTCAGCTTTTTTAATTAGATTGTTACTTAGAAACTGGAGGGAAAACACAGCAAAAAAACTTTTGCTATCCAAAACATGGTATATGTGAACATTTTGAAACTCTAAATGCTTGTTTCTAATACACTAAACCAACGTAGGTAAGAGCAGGAGAATTACAATAGCAACCACTCATTCAGAAATAGTTCTATACTTAATAACTCTGAGTTACTTTTTGTGGACATAATCTTGAAGACAAATTATTCCAC
Source organism: Neopelma chrysocephalum (assembly GCF_003984885.1). Classification (NCBI taxonomy): domain Eukaryota; kingdom Metazoa; phylum Chordata; class Aves; order Passeriformes; family Pipridae; genus Neopelma; species Neopelma chrysocephalum. The sequence goes on along the minus strand of NW_020897694.1, from coordinate 25,786,971 downwards.
CCTTTCCACATATTCATTATCCCATCCTGAACTCAAGGAGCCTACTCTGCAAAGCTCAGGTTCATTTCAATCAGTTCTCTACCTGTCTACTTCCCATTCCTGACACTGCAGCAGCTCCTTTCAATACTCTAGCAAACTTACATACTTGAGAGTATATCTGCTATTTTCAACAAAGTAGTTTAGCTATCACACATTTAATATTAGACATCATCTTCCTCCCCTTTCTGTACCTGCTTCCTAGTAGGCCTTGTTCACAGAGTCCATCCTCATTTCACATTCTCTCTAGTTGCCAGTATACACTCACAGTCAATGAGACTCTGAATCCCCAATGAATCCCTGCATTTAATCTAATCCTTTCATGGAGACTGTAAAATTAAATGAGGTTTAGGGTCAAAATAGAAAGTCCTCAGGTTAACTGCTTCCATGAATGTATATATCCATATTGCACTATTATCTACAAATATAAACTAATACAGAAACATGAAGGTTCTCTAAATACTCGCCCAGCACAAACCTGAAGTTATGCTTTTATGGACAGGTGAAGCACTGTAAAAGCTGGATTCCCTCATGTCAATTCTGATAATCATGAACTTCTATCTTGAGTTGTTTAAACTCAGTAAAAATGGCACCAACCTATGCAGTTGTTCACTGGCATAACTGTCAATTCAGTAAACTGGATCCAGAGGATGCTAGAGCAAAGGGGCAAGAGGAACTCACAGTCAAACACAGAACCTTCCCTCTGGGCTGGTGGAAGACTTCTTTGCTGGCTTTACTATCCATCTAACTATCAGCCTTGCCTACACCCTAACTATTTACCTGGATCCTGCTACATCTTCATTCTTCTAGTTCACAATTAGTTCCTCAGCTACCTTATAGAGAGGTACAAATTTCTCACACAGCATGACAAACTTTCAGAACACATGAAAGCAAATATGTATTATCTACTCTCAATACTCATGTCTCCCCCAGCCTGAGAAATACACTTTAAGAACGAGCATAAAATTACCAAAACAAAGTAAATAGAAGTTTCTCTATCAGAAGACAGAAACACAAATAAGAAAAAGACAGGCTTTTATAGTCAACAGACAACAATTATAGGACAGATGGCAAAATAAACAAATCAGGTTTCAGCAAACTAGTCAGGTTAAGTTATGAGCACGCTAGCACATGCACAGAATTACAGAATGATTTGGGTTGGAAGGGACCTTAAAGATTATCTAGTTCTAACTCCACTGCAATGGGCAGGGACACCTTCCACTAGACTAGGTTGCTCAAAACCCCATTCAGCCTGGCCTTGAACACTTCCAAGCATGAGGTATCTACAGCTTCTCTGGGTGACCTCTTCCAGTGTCCCATCACCCTCAGAGTAAAGAATTTATTCTTAATATCTAATCTAAACCTGTCCTCTTTCAGTTTGAAGCCATCACTCCATGTCCTATCACTACATGTCCTTGTAAAATGTCCCTCTCCAGCTCTCCTGCAGGCCCCCTTTAGGTACTGGAATGTGCTACAATATAAGGTCTCTCCAGAGCCTTCTCTTCTCCAGCTGAACAATCCCAACTCTCTCAGCCTGACTTCATAGGAGAAGTGCTCCAGCCCTCTGGTCATCTTCCTGGCCCTCCTCTGGACTCACTCTATCAGGTCCTTGTCCTTACGTTGGTGGCCCCAGAGCTGGACTCAGTACTCAGGTGGGGTCTCATAAGAGCAGACTTGATTGGGAGAATCATCTAGATCCATACACATAAATTAAGTTTTTGGTGATCAGACCTTCCTCCCCATCCTCCTCTTTTTACAGCTTTTACTACAGACCTCCCAGACAGCATATGACTCTGCATCTCCATCAAGTCTAGTTTTCAACAGAACACCCCTCATCCTCATTTTAATGACCAGACTTATCAGAAATAACCTGAGTCTCTCGTCTGTTCTCTGTCTGTATATTTCTCATTCTCACCAGCTTTCATTGGATACAAATGAGAACCTGCTATTCAATTTAGCTACAGTTATTTGAATCCTTTAAGTACTCAGTATTGCCTTCCTACAGTAAGCACACTTTAAAAAACTGACTGGACTACGCAGATGCTTAAAACCAAATATGAGTACTGCATGATTCTAGGAAGCAGATATTTTAAAGGCTATGCAACACCTTTATCCAAAGAAATCTTACTTCAAGAAACAGATAACTTTAAAAAGTCAATCTAGCTACACTGTAGATAGATTTGTGTTTCTAGGTAAAAGTTCATTAACCCACCATGAAGACTGAGTGGGGTTCTTCACAGCTGTGCATGGTGTAAGAACAAGAGACAACTGACATGAATTGCAAAAAGGACGTTCAGACTGGAGGAGGTTCAGATCTCTGTTCTAATGAGAACAGTCAAGCAGGAGTGCGTAGCTCAAAGAGCTTGTGTAGTCTCCATTCTCAGAGGGTTTCAACAGCCAGCAAGATAAAGCCCCACATGACCTGGTCTGACCCAATAGCTGACACTGCTTTGAGCAGGAGATTGCATCCTGAGGACCCTTCCACTCTCAGTAATCCTAAATCATAAAAATACTTGCAACACACCTTGACAATATGCAGAAACCAAAGCTAGGTTCAGTGCAGTTAAATAAGTAAAAGGTTATACTACTTGCTTGTATTTGTATAGGAAACCAGCAACCTGAAAAGCTTGGTTATCTATCATGCTAATTAAAGTTTCTTATTCTGATTGACCATAGTGCGTACATATCTATGAAGATTAAAAAGCAATCCAACTCAGTTCCAAGCAAGCTTCTGACGAAGTATGCCAGTTGTAAGAATCTAAGTTTTAGAGTTCTTTTCCAATAATATTTTATTTTACAAGCATTATGACACAGTTGCTCAATAAATTTGCTTTGTTACAATTCTATTAAAGTTCATAAAGTTGTTAGAAATATTCTTATGTTACATGCAGGCAGTTAAGAAGAGAACAAAATTCAGCTCCCAGGGAATGGCTTACATCGAAGCTCTGTGTTCAGGAATGTGGGAATAGTTCTTGCTGCCTCTCTAGAAAGTGTTTGTGATAATCAATACTGAAGTTTACTAGCTTTCTAAAAACATATATCCCCCTCCTTCTCATTCTCTATTTATATTAGAAGAATTTTCACTGCAGCATCAGGAATAATGCTTTTTATTCTTCACCAAACAATGCGCTGAACTCTGCTGACCGCTGGAGTGATGAGAGCGATAAAAGACCCGATGCAGCCATGCAGCGGGAATTCATGCTAAAGCTAGACGCTAGTATTTAATTCAACGGGAGAGATTCCCCACCAGGCTTGACAATGGAGCCTTAAGCACGACAGAGAGAGAAAGAATTAACGTGGCTTAGCCGCCACAAAGAATTTCAGCTGAAACAACACGTCTGAAAACTTTTTGCTGATAACAAGAGAAACTCAGCGTATTGAAAACGCTTCTTTTGGGTGAAATATTTCTTAGCTGACGAAACACTTGAATACACATAGGGCCGTTCCGAAAAGTTAAAAAACCGACTACTGTGCGGCAACAGCGGAGCACCTCGGCCCCGCTCCTGCCAGGGAGCTCGGGGGGGGGGCTCGGACTCCTTGAGAGGGGCGCCTCAGGAGCACACATAGAAGCGCTTCCATCACGCCAGGCAGCCGCTCTGACCTCCTTTGGGAAATCCCCCTCCGGCTCCCGAGCCACCGAGCGCCGGCCCCCACAACCCGCCGCCGGCTCGTGGCCCCCCCTGCGCGGCGGGGCCGGGGCCGCGCTCCGTCATGCCAGGCGGCTCGGGCGGAGCCAGCCATGGGCAATGGGGACACGCAGCACCTCGGGGGGGCTCCTACACGGGCCCCGGGGTGGACGCACGGCGGGCGAGGCGTGAGAGCGGCGCCGGCCGCGCCGGGGCGGGCGCGGGGGGGTTACGGGACCCCTCGCGCCCTCTCGGGGCCAAGGGCCGGCGCGGCCCCCGCGCCCGTCGGGCAGAACCGCCGCCATCGCCTGGCCCCGCCGCCCCGACCGGCGCAAGGCCCGGGCCGCCCCGGCAGCAGCTGGTGCCGCTGCTCACACGTGGGGCTCGGCTGGCCCCGCCGCCTCCCTGCCCCCCTCCCGCCCTCCCTCCGGCGCGGCCCGGCGGATCTGACAGGCCGGCTCGGCGGCCGCAGGTGCGGCGGCCCCGTTACCTCGGCCTGCTTGCGGACCGCATTGTCTGGGCTGAGTAGGTTTCCGAGGAGGGCGTAGAACTGCTCCTGCTCCGCCACGGCCACTGCCACCGCCGCCATTGCTGCGAGAGGGAAGGAGAGGGAGGGAGGGAGGGAGGAAGGGGGAGCACCGGCCGTGCCGCCGGCGGGGGGACGAGGGGCGGGGCCGCAACGCCAGCCGCGCTCCCATTGGCTGTGGCGCACGGGGCCTCGCCCCCGATTGGCCCTGCCTACCCCTGACGTCCAGGCAGCTCGGGGCGAGGCGAACAGCGCGGAGCGACGGATCAACCGCCCCCAAGGGGGGTTGCCTCCTCGCGTCTCATTGGTGCACCGCCGCGCCGGGGGCGGGAAGCAGAGGAGGCGGAGCGCTCTGATTGGTGTGTGGCCCCGGCAGACTCGGCGGGATTGGTCGGCGCCGCGGTCGGGCGGTGCGGGCAGGGAGGGGTCGCGCCGGGACGCGGGGCTGGGGCAGGGCGGGGGAGGGGAGAGAAAGCGCGGGAGATCGCGGGGCGTTGCCTCCCGCCGCTCCGTGACGTCGTGCTGCTGTTCCGCCCCACGCAGTCATAGGATCACGGAATCACAGAAGTTGGAGGGGACTACAGCGGGTCACTTGGTCCAACCTCCCTGCCTAAGCAGGGTCATCCCAGAGCACATGGCACAGGATTGCATCCGGATGCTTCTTGAATATCTCCAGTGAGGGAGACTCCATAACCTCTCTGGTCAGTCTGTTCCAGTGTCCGGTTACCTGCATGGTAAAGAAGTTCTTCCTCATTTTAGGTGGAACTTCTGTGCATTAGTTTCTGCCCATTGCCTCTTGTCCTACCACTGAGAAGAGCCTTGATCCATCCTCTTGGCACCCTCCTGTCAGATACTTATAGACATTGATAAGGTACTCTCTTAATTGTCTCTTCTCAAGGCTGAACAGGCCCAGATCTCTCAGCCTGTCCTCATAAGAGAGATGCTCCAGTCACCTAATCATCTTTGTTGGTCTACACTGGACTTGCTCCAGGAGCTCCATGTCTCTCTTGTATTGGGCAGCCCACAGCTGAACACAGCGCTCCAAATGTGGCCTCACCAGGGCTGAGTGGAGGGGCAGAATCACCTCCCTCGACCTGCTGGCAATTCTCATCCTAATGCACCCCAGGATACCACTGGCCTTCTTGGACACAAGGACACAAAGCTGGCTCATGGACAGCTTGTCCACCAGGACCTCCAGGTCCTTCTCCACAGAGCTGCTTTCCAGCAGGTCAGCACCCAGCCCATACTGATGCATGGGGTTATACTATCCCAGGTGCAGTACCCTGCATTTGCCCTTGTTGAATTTCAGAAGGTTCTTCTCTACCCATTTCTCCAACCTGTCAAGGTTTTACTTGACTGAATAAAATGTAATTAGTGTTTCCTGTGATCATAGGGAATGTCACAGATTCCTACCGTGCATGGTGAGAGGTTTTAAGCATTGCCCCGCTCGTTGGTGGAGGACTCTGTGTCTCAGGGTGTACCAGGCAGCTGTTTGGGGTGCAGCTGTGGGACACTGCTGGCCAGATTGGGTACCGCCTGTACTGCTGCTTGGCTGTGCCCAGGGAGTGCCAGTGCTTTAAAAGCAAGGAGGGTCAAGCCAGCTAGCTGATGGGGAAAAGACAGATAGATGGATAGACTGATAGATAGAAACATGCTCCTGACTGCATCAAGAAAGAATTGCAGGCAGGGCTAGGGAATGATTTTAAGCTGACTGCAAACTCAGAAGGGCCAGAAGTGAAGATGAAATATAAAAGTAAGCATGCTTTCTAGTGTGAAGTGCACTCCTGTAAATGTCCTCAGAACTCAGCTGTGTGAATTAGGGGTTTACAGCTTGTCACAGGTTCCGGAGGGCTTTTTGGATGTCATCTTGAAATAGGCACAATTTTCCTGCCTTTTTATCACCTGTGCTTTGTATGAACTTTAGTAAAGTCTGCTTTCCATGCATTAACAAATAAATGTATTTTCTTTCATCTTAATGTGTCTCAATAGTGATTTCACTATAAATCTATAGTAGGATTGTTAGCTAAAGAATACAACATCTGATTGGGTTTGGGGAGAGAATGTAAACCACAGGATATGGAAAATTGTTTTCTTGCTTGTACTGGTTTTTGCATCTGTAGGTACAGGGAATGGATTGTTATACAAAAACTGTCTCGTTGTCTTTGAGAAACAGCTAGGCATATATAATTGGTTGTTTGCCTAAGACCTGAAAAATAGTTCCAAATCATCTGTGGAGTACCAGGGATGAAAATCAGATTCAGTTAGAGCTCTCTTGGAAGGGGAAGGCAGGAACAACCTGATACAATTCATTAGAGCAGGCCAAATGAGAGTGTCTCTCTACATGTGCATGTGTGTGTTTCTGTTCCTGTGTGTGTAATGATCAGTGAACTCATAAGTGTAATGCTCTAGGAATACATTTGAATACATATCACCCTGGTATTCAAAGCATAGAAGGGAGCATCTGCGCTGAGTTGAGAAGAACCTGCTGGTAAAGTCAGTGCTGTTCCACTTCAAATCCTGACAGTTTGATGAAAGCAGAATAAAAATTTCACTTAGGTAAAAGGCAGTTCAAATATTGGAAAGAGTCCCAAGTGATTAAAGTTATCAGTAATGCAATGCGATCAGAGAGTCTGCCACATCCGGTGATTGTTCGCACTCGGTTTGAAGCTGAAGTGTGGGAATCAGCTGGAAACTGTGTTGAAGAAGCAGATATCGGCACCAAAGGTGGCCTGAACAAGTACCTGAGGAGAGCTCAAATAGACAGAGCCACAAAGCAACCAGCAGTAATGTTGGTATTGCTGGATATTGCCTGACTGCTGCAATCTGGTTAAAAAAAAAAAAAAGGGCAGGACAAGGTGCTAAAAACTATTCCACATGTTTTGAAACAAAGGAAGATGTTCATTAAATAGCAGAAATCAGAAAGACTACGTTGATCTCTTTTAAACAGTTTAGACCCAAGAAGTGTGTTGAACTGTTGTTTATCCAAAGAAAATGTACTGATGATTTAAAACTTGGACAGATTGTGAAATTGAAAATTCAAGTCTTCAGAAAGCAGAAGCTTTATTAAATATCTATTAAACTTCACAACTCTTCAATTAGATGGATTATAAAGAGAGGGAGAGCTGGAAAACTATTCTATTATACCTGAGGAATGCTATAATGTTTCTTCCAGAGTAATAGGAGATGTGGGATGACAAACAAAATGAGGAAAGGTGTCTCAGATTCTTGTAAAATACTGTCTGATGCTGACTTAGAGGCGAGGGTTTGGTGTGTACGTATTACAATGTTCAGAAGCAAAGAATGAGATGAAGGTAGAGTAAAGAAAGATAAAGAAAAGAAGATAGAGCGAAATAAATTCAAACCTACTTACTAAGCATAGTTACAGGCCAGCTTTGTCCAGAGTTCTTAAAATGTCAGCTCTGCCACATGAGGAGATCTACCATAAGTTTAAAGTGTCCATTGATGGTCCATATGGATTCTATATATTCTACATATCACAAAAAAAATGCCATCATGATAGCCTGAGAGGCCAGAGAAGAGTTAAAAATGTGTGAAGGCAGATTTCCAGCAGAAGTCAACAGAATGGAGAAAGTTGATGTCAGGTGTCTTCTAGTGGGAGCTGTCGGAAGATATCTTGGCAGAGCAAGCCATCTGCAAAGAGGACTCAGAGTCTGAAAATTGTTCTGACCAAAATAGGGGGTAAGGCAAAGAATTACAGTCCTGTTAGTAATGAGCATCGGTAGTGGACAACAGTTTTCACAAATCTGTTTCTTGTACTCAGAGTTCAGAAAGAGCATAGTGGTCAGTTCCCGTGCCCAAAGCGTGGGGGTGGGATGCCTTTAACTAAAAAAGGTGCTGATAGAAATGCTGCTCTTTCAGTTCTACTCCAAGAAGCCCTGACCTGTAGCTTCCTGTCTTTCTGTGTTGGGAAGGCAGAGCTGGGCTTGGTGGAGGTGATACAACCACATCTAGCCACAAGCTGAGGGGTGTACTAGGCTGCTGGGAGTCTGGAGAATGGCCATCAACCCACTAACAAGATCTCAAATTCTTGGATGGGAACTTTCTGAAGCTATTGAAATTGTTACTAAGCTTAATGACAAGACAGGAAAGCTTCACAGAGGTTATACAATAGATCCTACACACTGCAGACTTGAAAAGCTATTGTACCTGTGAAGAAGCTTTGAACATCATGTAGAGCTGTGAAGAGGCATCCCAGACTTCCCTCCTGTCAGATTTACTCTTTGAAGTCAGATATTCCTTAGAGGACATTGAACTGAGAGAATTTTGCTACTCCCAGAAAGCAGAACTCATAGGGACAATTGAACTGAGGGAATTTTTGTCCACCCAGAAAGCAGAACTCATTGGGACTTAAATATATGTCTGGAAGAATTTTCTGACCAAGTATACCTGATAAAAGAGTTCACTCTAACCTTAATAGGGACCACCAGACAGTGCAGAACGAAGTGTACTGGTCTGGGATAAACCAAGGAGATAAGTGACTTCTAGAACAGGGCTTTTCCCTCTGGCCGTTTTACGGAAGAATGATAAAGTGGAAGAAGTAGGAGACAAGGTTTTTGTGTATTACAGGTAATTCTACACTGAGGTTGTGCCTGCTGTATCAGAAGACAAAGTGGATAATTTACTGAACAGTCTGAGCAACACCAAGTTCTACAACTTCACTAAGCTGCAGATGCGAACCCCACTGGAAAAATAGTAGTTTATATGCATCATGAATGTAGGCCTTTGAGTTCAAGACAAAACAATGTGATTTTGTAAGTTTAGGAGGCACCTTTCTGACACTTATAAGACCAGTGGTCATAGGACTGCATGATTTGATGTATTGACAAGACAGAGGCCAAGAAGAATGCAAAAAATATGGGGTTTGTATTAAAAAAAATAGATAAAGTGTGAAAAAATAAGTTCTAGCCAATAACAGCAAGAGGTAGGGAGAGACGTAGCTGCTCTCCTAGAGACTAAGATAAAGACATAGTTGATTAGCTTGTACCAAAAAAAAAAAACCAACAAATAAAAATTGGTTATTCGTAGAGTTTCTTTCTTAGAATGCAATAGAATTCAATATTACAGAATTCAATTATTATTGAAGATCTGTAGATTGCTTCAGTGGTATTGTTGCTTTTATTAGGGCAGTTTATCAAAAACATCTGTCTGACAAGTTGATCTGAGGAGAGGCTTTGAGCAAGATAAACTTTTTTACCCCCCTTGCATTAGCCTCATGGCTAGGCTTTGCAAACGAAAATTTGGGAAGGGCTCTACCCACATTTGCTACAAGTGCGCTGGTGGCTAAAAAGACCAATACGAGATAGACAAGTCCGGTTGCAAAAGGCACAGCAGAAAGACTCCTTAGGTGGTATCGGCAAGACGTGATTCTTTCTGCGTTGTCTTTTCTCCTCAGGAGTGATCCTGCATGCATTCTCAAAAGCATCAGCAGCGTTATAGATGGTGTGTCTACAGACCTCCCGATTGGAGGCCAGAGTAGACCAGTGATGTTGATCAGTATGGCCAAGGCTGAGATGTTGTTTCAGGGAGTCCTTATGTCTTCTCTTTGGGGCTCCTCTCTTGCGGCAGCCGGTGGCAAGTTCACCATAAAGCAGGATCTTAAAGAGGCGGTGGTCCTTCATCCTTGAGACATGTCCTGCCCATCACAGCTGTGTTCTCAGCAACATGGCCTCAATACTTGTAAGTGCTGCCTGTTCTAGAACAGACGTATTAGTCACATAATCTGACCAGTGGATGTTTAGGATTGTATGGAGACAGCGTTGATGGAAGCGTTCTAAGAGTCGCAGGTGGTGGCAGTACATGACCCATGATTTGGACTCATATAAAAGAGTGGACAGCACAATGGCTCTGTAAACACTGATCTTTGTGCTTTTCTTCAAGTGTTTATTTTGCCAGACTCTTTTATGGAGTTTTCCGAAAGCACTATCTGCGTTGGCTAACCTGTTGTCTGTCTCTCCATCAATCTTACCTAGACTACAGGAAAATACTTGAATGGCCCTGCTGGTGCTTCAGATGCAGGTCTGTGGAGGATGCTTTTCTTGACATGGAAAGGGAGTATGGCTTTTAAAAGTGAGATATGAACAGAATTACTCCAGAATGAGTACATTGTCCCTGTGTGGGCTATTAGGTGAAACACTATTTCCTCAATCACAGATTCAGTGTCCCAAGGGAATAAAATAGCAGTGAGATTTTTGTCAATGTCTCATAATATTCATGGTAAATGTCCTTTTCCCTAGAGGGAAAAACTTGACAACGTTACAAGGAATTCAGTATGAAAGAATGTAGTTTTGAGTGAGTGAATGTTGGCAGGTCTGATTACATATTTATTTTTTTGGCAAGCCCCTCTGCTCCAAGTGTCTTACCAGGCTGTGAGGGAATAGGCAGATTCACGACCCTTTTCAGAAATTTCTATTAGTTACTCAATAACCTTTTTATTCTATAGCGTATTTTACAAGCACACAGAATGAAAGTAAAGTCATATTTTTTCTGAAGCAATGAACAAGATACTGTTGTATACCTGCTAAGCTCCCACAAAAAATTTGCTTTTCCTACTGAAAAAATTGAAAGCTGCCTGCTGCATCAAGATGGTAACTTAACAGCCTCCTTGCTCTTGGCTGGTTTGACATTTCACCAGGTGTTATTCAGAAATAATGTAAAATCATGAAAACCACTGTGGAAATGCACTACTGCTGTATCTAGGTCATCTTACCAGAATTCAAGGTTCAGCTGAAATTCTTCATCCGTTCAGCACTGACTCTGCCTTATTGTTGCACAACTTCATTTCTCCTTGCAGCTTCCATATGATTGGGAGAAAAGATATTGCTAAATAGTCACAATTCAACCCATTTTTCTATATTGGTAGAAAAATAGACCTTTCAGCAGAAATCAAATTGGTGATTGTTTTTGCATTAGACAGAGCATTAATTGATTTGGCATACAAGTTGGCTTATAATTGGGAAACTTATTGGAAAGAAGCATAGTCTGTAAGTGCATAATTATAACAGAGTGTGTTTCCAAATTATGAAGACTGATGTGTCCAAAACATGAGTTGAATGTCAAATTTCATTAATTCTGTGTCATAAATAACTTGCTAATTTTTTGTACGTAATATATTGCATTTGTGACACATTTATAAAAGCTTTCCTACTGTTAACCTGTTTCAACCCACCTCTGAAAGAACATTTTCAGATCTTCAGATTAAAGAAAATGTTAATTGCAAACTTAAAAAGACCAGTGTTAATAAGAGATTAAGAAAAACATGAATATGTGACTCATTGTAAAGAAATTGTTAAATAATCCATATAAAAAAAGATATTAAATTCAATCAGTCAGTCTTAATCTTTGGTAAGAAGATGGAAGCACATATGGACACAAGACAGATAGAAAATCAGGTTTGATTTGGTAAAGGAATAGTGTAGCAATACTACCAATGTGCTCTTGGGTTACTCAACAGAAGCATGGCTTCCTAGTGTGGAGAGATGCTCATTGCTATGCAAGTGTCACCTTGTATGATCACAGGAAAGTAGCAAGCACAAGTGCAGATTACAAGTTGTGCACGTGGTATTTCCATTCCCTTTGATGAAAGCTGAATGTGCTTATCCTAGGAAATGCTCTAACCTAGAATTAGGAGACTGGAAGGATGCGTTTAAAAGGAAAAGCTAGAAGTGATAATCAGCACTTACCGTGATAGATACTACAAACACAAAGTATGCTATTGAGAGTTATATGAAGTATTACATATCTTTACACATGGGCTAAATTACAGGAAAAAGAATTCTATGGCTATATTTTTGGAAAGTTTTCCTTGAACTTCCCTGATCATGTGAGGTCACATATGTAAGTAATTGTAGTAATGGGAAAAGGTCTGAAATATGTTTGCACAGGAAACCTTAATTTTATTTTCAAAATTTATTTCAAAATTCTGAGTGCTTAGCTTTGTAAACTTAAATATATACATTTCAAAACTACTATTTAAAAAAATGTAATAAAAAAATCTATCATGTAAGATTATGACTAAACATTGCAAATGTATGGTCTTTCCTCTGACCTGACTTTCCAGTAAGTGAGTATTTGAACCTGTCTTTCTGTGCTCTTCAGGTACTACAGACTGGTTCCAGCTGTTAACCTGGACAAAATCAGCTCAGATGTGCTCCTGCAGAATAAAAATCCAGCTCAACAGTGGCCCATAGGATTCTCACTCTAATCAACATTTTGGTGAAAAACATTTTCTTGAAAAAGTTATGACAATTCTCTATTCAGCATGTATGAACTGTGGCTTTTTTTGAAGGTTGAATAATATTTTGAAAGTGTGCTAAGTTAAAATTACTTTTTCCAGGGACAGTTTATGTCATTAAAAAATTCCCTAGTGCAAATTTCAAGACCTTTCAACCAGGCATGTCTCAAAGAAAAGCTTGTAGGAATTTGTTGATGTGGGGAAAAAAATACTGTCCTTTAGTCCTATTCTTGGAAATGCCTAACTGCTCTGCTTGAAATCAGAATAAAAGTAGTTGATACAAACATGGTAAATTCTAGTCCAGGTTGTAGAGTTCAAAAAAATTTAAAAACTAGGGAGGTACCAGTTGAGTTTATATCATGCTTCTCATTTATAAGTTACGTAGTTGTGTCATCTCAAATAATTCTGACATCTTCCAGCTGTTAAATTCTTGCCTGTAGCTCCTGGGGTCTGTTAGACATAGAGTATGAAGTGCCATTGGTTCCACTCACTTGTTTTTCATTATCCCATAGAAACTGAAAGTTGTTGCCTAAGAAGAATGAAGGTCAAATTGTTTAATTAACAGAAGATTTGATTTTTTGAAATAGGGATGGAGACTGAGAACAGCCTGCAAGACATACTGAACTCCAAACAGTTTCAGTTTAATCTAGTTTTAGTAATTTGGTTTTAACTACCCTGAGTACCAAACTTACCTTAGAAGTCTAGAAAGTCCTTTGTTTTTCTTTTTGTCTCTTTTAGCTTTCTAACATTGCATTTCTCTAGCTGTCTTTCATCAATTAAATCTTACATAAGATATTTGTAATTCAGATATCTGCATTCCTTGTGCTCCCATTAAATTTATTTCTTTGGAGCCTGTGATTCTTTTTATGCCAAAGATAAGGTGAAGAGGTGATTGAGAGCACCTCTGCCCATCACTTGGGGGTGATGGTTGATGAAAAACCCAACATGAGCTGGCAGTGTGTGCTTACAGACCAGAAAGCCAATGAAATCCTTGTCTGCGACAGAAGGAGCATGGCCAGCAGGTCAAAGGAGATAATTGTCTCCCTCTGCTCTGCTCTTGTACGAGGTTCGATAAGGCCAAGTGCCAGGTCCTGCACTTCGGTCACAACAAGCCCACACAGCGCTACAGGCTGAGGGCAGAGTAGCTGGAAAGCTGCCCAGTGGAAAATGACCTGGAGGTGCTGGTCAATAGTCAACTGAACATGAGCCAGCAGTGTGCCTATGTGGCCAAGAAGGCCAATGGCATTCTGGCCTGTATTAGCAATAGTGTGGCCAGCAGGATTAGGAAAGTGACTGTTCCTCTGTATTCTGCACTGGTGAGAGTGCTTCAAGTACTACTTCAAATACTGTGTTCAGTTCTGGGCCCCTCACTACAAGAAAGACATTGAGGTGCTGGAACATATCCAGAGAAGGGCAATGGAGCTGGGGAAGAGTCCAGGAAGTTCTATGAGGAGCAGCTGAGGGAGCTGATGTTGTTTAGTGTGGAGAAAATGAGGCTCAGGGGAGACCCTACCACTCTCTACAACTACCCGAAAGGAAGTTGTAGCAAAGTGTGGATTGGCCTCTTTTCCTAGGCAACTAGTGACAGGACAAGAGGAAATAGCCTCAAGCTACCTCAGGGGAAGTTCAGGTTGGACATCAGCAAGAAGTTCTTCACAGGCAGGGTTGTCAAGCTTTGGAATGGGCTGCCCAGGAGGGTGGTAAAGTCACCGTTCCTGGAAGTGTTCAAGAAACAACTGGATGTGGCACTTTGTGCTATGGCTTAACTTACTTGACAAGGTAGTGTTTGATCAAAAGTTGAACTCAATGATCTTGGAGGTCTTTTCCAACCTTAATGATTCTATGATTCTATGGTTCTAATGTTGTTTCTCTCCTTTTTAAAAACTTCTCACCCTCCAGCTCTACCTGAAAAACTTTTCTATTGTATTTTTTTTAAACAAAAGCATTTTGAAATCTCTTTGTTTTGCCTTACATCTTAATTATCCTAAAATGTCAAGGTGCTAAGATGTTGTTTTGCATGTCAATTGCTTTTTACTACAGTAGCAGAAAAAAATCAAGCTCAGATTCTACAGCAACAGGTTATATGGTTCTAACATTTACATATTTTAATATAATATGTAAGTAAGTGTAAATAGTAAAAGGACTTCATTATTTTTTAACCAGCATGTTGAAGGTCTGGATGCCTGAAAATACATGCTAGACTTTTTTCGCATGGTTCAGTAAAACATACTACCTTTTTCTTGCCTTCTTTCTGTGGGGGAGATTTAAAACAATAATGCAAACTGTAAAAAACTCACACAATAGCATCCATTGCAAGGGGTGATATGTGAATGGTTGTTTGCTGTAGCAGTTTTTTTGTAAAAAGAAGATGAAAGACAGACAGATGTTTGATGAAACAGTTAATGAAAAAGAATGGTGCTTGAACAGTTGATAAAACAACTGCCAAAGGGGCATGTCCCACTGATGGATGGTTTATCTCTTTCAAGTAAGCTGTATTGCAGGCAATAAATACTAGCAAACAGTAACAACAAAAAGTTTAGAAATCACCACACATCTGGCTAGCCTTAACTGAGCAATATTTCCTTGATATTGACAGAATCTCATTATGGATAAATAAAGAACTTTCAGGGAAGATCACATTTATCCAATTAAAGGTTTTTTTGTGTAATAGGGTATTTAAATTCTGATAGTTTTGGTGAATAAAGTCCAATTGATTTTTTTTCCGTCAAAGCATTTCTATTCCTCTAAAGCCTAGCCATGGCAATCATCAAATAAAATAGTTGGAAAAAAATGATGAACAATGGGTTGGGTTTTTTAAGATTAATGTGGGAAAATAGAATAAAAATTATCTGCAGGAAAGCATAATAAACTTACAGAAAAATCTCCCACAGGGTTTTTCCTTGTTTTCTGTTTTCTGCAGATCACTTTTCTTTTTTTTTTCCAACTTGCTGATACAAATACTTCAAAAATGTAGGGACAGACAGACACATTCTGTTTTCTCGGAAATTCTCAAAGGAAATCAATGGCACATTGGACGAGGAAAAAACTCTGCCCTAGATTTTTCCCCTTAGGCATACAGTGCAATATGAAGAGAAAAACTATGGAAAAAGTTGATGTGTGATGTTTTACCTCTGTGTTTTCTGTTCTTGTTATTTGGATGCTGGGCATGTTTCAGTTACTGTTTTCATCTGCTACAGTACAAATTCCAGGTCCTGGATGTGTTAAAATTGTAGAAGTCTTCCTAGGCAACCCATGCCTAGCTTGGAAAGTAGGTTGTTTGGAAAAAGGGACAGGAAGAGAACCATCTTCACGACTCCTGCTATATTTGGCCTCCTTTGGTGCCATAGTCATAAATAAATGTGTTTCCTTGGGAGGAAATAATTCTGTTTTGGAAAATATCAACAGAAGAAAAAATTAGTAATGAAGTAACTCTGGGAAAATTCAGTGGTGGAGGTAGCAGATGAAAACTTGTATTGGGGTTTCTCCCATGAATATGAAGGTACACACTCCTGCCTTCTTCCCCGCATGCTTTTCTCCCATGTGGAGGCATGTCTCCTTACTCTAGGCACATCATCCTCTAATACTAAGCATCTGCCACATTCCCATCTGGAATATCTATAAATGAATGATAATGCAAAGCACCTGAGATATTAAACTGGAAGCATTAGGAGAGATGCGTTTTCTCCAGCCATTACAAATAAAAGTTTGGGAGTTCCTTTCAACCTTCTGATTTCCCATGAAATGTCTGGGTGTGCTTTGCATTGCAGAGAGAGTGCCAGGCTAAAAGGATTTTAAGCTGGACCCAATACAGCAAATTTTGTTCTTAATAGGAAAACTGTTAACCTAATGAGTTGGTTGTTTATCAGTTACAGAAAGTAGCAACTGGAGGGTATCCTGAAGTTATTTCCCAGAAGGAAACACTCTTTTCCCAGAAGAGATTATGAACTGAAATAGACCTCCCTTGTTCTCAATGTCAGGCAAGAAACCAGCATGCTCATGCAACAGCAACCTGCACATTATGTAGCATTCTTCAGGCAAACAGCAGCTCTGCCTTGATTATACTGAGTGGTGTTCCCACATATCTCAGAAGTGATTTACCTGATGCAGTGCAAATAAGTTGTCTGATGAAAGCATCTGCATGGGAAGTGCATGTTTCAAGAACTTTTCGATTGTCAGGTCTAGAAAAGTGTGAGGATCCAGCGAGGAGATAATTATTTTCCTTCTACATCAAGGACTACAAGATTCTTCTGGCAGATAATAGTTCAATTTCCCAGATAAAACACAGTCTAATTTGTGTGATAGCAACAAGTAGCTTTGCAGACATGACAGGCAAGGTGTGGTTGCTTTGAGTAAGAGCACGTCTTGATGTTTTAGGCAAGGAAATTCTTGACTGTGATTTATGTTGAGTGTCAGCCCTTTCTAAGGACCATGCACAGTCCCTGGGACCACCACCCACCTGGATTCAGATTATCAGGGCTGTCAGGTGAGGGCTGTCAGTGTTGCCTCTCACACACATGAAGCATATGCAGCAGGAGCAGCTTCGCTCTATGGCTTGGTTCATCTCTGCTTTTAGAGATCTTATGCTGTATAAGGTTTATTTCCATGCCTAAGCCACTCAGAGTCCATACAGCCAGCTTGCTCTTCCCTCTAGCAATGTCACCAGTTTCTTCACAGTGCCTGCGATTGTCAGCAGTCTGCCCACTTATTTGTAGTACATGGCTGGTCTGATAACAACTGACCTCCTTCAGGGTTGGCAGCAGGCTTTGGAAGCTCACACAGAGAAATCCTGCATCATCTTGGAAGTATCTATGCCTGGAGAGCGTCTGTGTTATCATGTTATCTGTGGGGGATGCGATACATTGCATAGGTAGAGCTGCAGGCACAGGTTGCTATTGCTTGAGGGACTTCATGATGGGGAGGAACAACTTTTCTGCTAGGAGATATGCAACATCTCTGGATGTTGCAGGCTCTGGAAAAAGGGGTCTTCAGTGAGAAGGCCTTGTACCAGACAAATGGAGCCACATCTGGATCAGATCACTTGCATATTATGGAAAGGCAGCAGAATGGAGGCATTATTAATGAAGCAAATGAAGATTTCCCAGGAGCATTGGACTCAGTGGATACTCTGGATGCTTAGGTGTGGTGGGGGAAAAACGTTTCCCCCCCTAGAGTTATAAAATGGTAACCCCCAAGGGGGTGGTGACCCTTGGAGTTGAGCCAATGAGCGCTCCTGCAAAATATAAACATATCATTCAGACCGGAAAAGAAGGAGGTTGTAGTTGTAGTTGTTGTTGAAGGAGAGGTGGCCATGTTCTAAGCCACAAGGAAGGGGCAGGAACCCCTCTGGGGGGCCACGGCCCCTGGCCCCCGGTTGGGGGGCTACAGGGACTTGGAACTGTATGAGACTGGGCTAAGTATCTGTAGCTGAGAAGCTGGAAATTTTTTCCCTCCACCGTGGACAGCAGGAGCAGCGGCAGCAGAGCAGCAGTGAACGGAGAAGCGGTGGCAGAGAGCCAGAAGGAGATAAGAACTGAAGGAGCAGCAAACCAAGCACGCAGCTAATCAGAGAGACACAGAGTTGTCTGAAGAGAGAAAGAGTTGGGGTAAGAACTGAAAACCAAAACTCCCCCCAACTCCTTGGAGACCTCTCCTCTCATAGAGGGGAGGGGTGGTGGACTCCCACCTGAGAGGAGTCCTAAAATGTAGCAGCAGAGAGACAGAGAGGAGCTAAGAAGCTCAGGCGTTCCAGAAAGCTGGACCGGGACGGCCAAAGGAATGCAGAGGGGGTGACCTTGGCGCCCCTCACTGCTGCTAAGCTAAGCTAGCAGGCTGAGAGCAGAGCACAGAAGCTCTGCCAGGGAGCTTGAATCCCCTGAAGATAGGGACCATCACGAAGGCTCCTGTACTTCGCTGATATGACGTGGTGAAGTGACCTTTGTCCTGGTGAACACAGCCCACGGAAGAGAAGACCCTCGCGTGGAGTCGAAGGGCCGAGAGGGGCTTGGATACCCCCCTCGTGTGTACTGGCAGAGATCCAGCTACAGTTGCTGCATGGAAGGAGAGGGACTGCTACCCTAGAGAGACGGCTGCTCTGAGAGTGGAAAGGATCTCTTCCTTCTTCCCTCCTGGACTTTTACTTGGAGGAAGAAGAGATTTGATCCATTGTAAATACTGCTTTATCATAGAAAAGATAGTTAAGATTATGTGTGTATGTATGTGATGTATGATAATATTTATTTGTACAGTGCATTGTAATATATCCCTTCCCCCCATTTTGAGTCTCGTGTAGTGTCTGGAAAACTCATCTCACACTGGGTTGAGATGTGGGAGGGGGGATTGGACTCAGGAATTGGATTGTGGGGCTCTCAAAACATTACAGAAGGTCCCCTTCTTCACCTAACTGAGCCTCCCAGAAGAGAAAAACAGAAGAAATAGGTTTGGTGAAGAATCAGTAAAAGAGCCTTTCAAAAGTGAGACAGACTACAGGGTTGTTTGATTTTGCTTCTAAATTATGTACAAACCCGGGTAAATAATTTTCTCTCTTAATGATTCCCTGATGAAAAAAATTCTTTGCAGGAAGGACTGCTTTTGAGCTTAGCCACATTTTCCAAGGAAACCTCACTGATGCCAGAGGTTTGTTTGGGTTTTTTTGGTTGGTTGGTTGTTGTTTTTTCCCTATGAAATGAACCCCAAACAATGATTTTGCACAAGTGAAAAGTCTTCCAGTAAAACATTATAATCTGCGCACATATCCATGCTACAAGTGAAAATTGCACTGAGCAATTACTAGTGTATGTGCTGCTTTGAGATTAACCAAAAAGCATGAAATATGTGTGTAGGTCTCTTCTGGGGTGGTGGTGGATAACTGGTGTGACAAGTGTTTAAAATTCCTGGGGTGAAACTTGTTACTTGGCACAAATATCCCCTGCCAGATTCACTTAATTGCATTGTCTGATGGTTAATTTATTTGCCAAATGAAGTATAAGTTTTATTTACCAAATATAATGTATAAATCCCTCTGTTCAGCAGCTTTCCTTTATAGTGGTGCTGAGTTGATGGTTGGACTAGATGATCTTGAAGGTCTCTTCCAATCTTGATGATTCCATGATTCTGTGATCCATTTATTTGGCATGGTTTTACTGGCTTATGTGGGTTGCTTGCTTCTCTAGCAAGGTTGCTTTCTTGAAGAAAACCTTAGAGTATGGCTACCACTTCTTATTTTTTCACAATTAAGTGGACAACAACCAGTGGTTAAATAAACAGTGTAATTAGACACACACATTTACCCTAATACAAATTTAATATCAATGAACTGGAGATAGCCATACTTTACAAAAAGAAAATTAGCTGTCTTAACTATCATAATGCTATCTGAAAGATCAAAGTAAAAACCAATTCAGGCAGCTGTAATGGTAGAAATAGAACAGAATAGAACTGTTTCAGTTGGAAAGGGCCTATATGGATCATCTAATCCAACTAGCTGACTCTTCAGGGCTGACCAGAAGCTAAAGCATGTTATTAAGGTTATCTGCAAATGCCTCTTAAACACTGACAGACCTGGGACATAAACCACCTCTCTAGGTAGCCTATTCCAGTGTTTGACCACTCTCTCTGTAAAGAAGTGCTTCTTAATATCCAGTCTAAACCCTTCCTGACACAGCTTTGTGTGTCAGGAACCCTTCCCACACATCGTATTGCTGGATCCCTGGGAAGAGAGATCAGCACGTCCCTCTCCCCTTTCCCTCCAAAGGAAGCCATAGAGAGCAACGAGGTTACCCCCTCAACCTCCTCTTCTCCAAACTAGACAAGTCCAAAGTGCTCACAGGACATGGCTTCCAACCCTTTCACCAACTTTGCTACCCCACATTCAAGAACCTTCACATATATGCGTCCTGCGGTACCTGTCTTGTTTCCCTTCCTTTTTAATCCCTTTCTGTACTTACCATGGCAGATGTCCCCATAAGGCATCTCTTTGGTGT
Organism: Neopelma chrysocephalum; assembly: GCF_003984885.1. Taxonomy (NCBI): domain Eukaryota; kingdom Metazoa; phylum Chordata; class Aves; order Passeriformes; family Pipridae; genus Neopelma; species Neopelma chrysocephalum. Next base: position 25,766,553 of record NW_020897694.1, on the reverse strand, counting down.
TTAGTTACTGCAGGCCCCTATCTATTTAAAGAGCAGTAGCTGCCACCCAGAGACAGTTCAGTTCACTTGGCTCTGGGATTATCCCAGGGTGTTCCTCTCTTCTTTTTGTTGAAGCCTGGGATAATGGGATTTCCAGTGTAAGTATGCCAGTGAGGTGGGATGGGTCTAGATCCTCTGGCATGTTACATTGGAGCTGGGAGAAGGAGGGCTGCTTTCCTCCCTGCTTGCTGCTGTTACAATGGTCTTGAAGAGTTGCTGGACTGGGAAACCCTAAGTGTGAGCGATTTGGCAGTCTTTACTCCGGTTGGGCACTTGGAGGAGTTGCTGACTAATGTCACATACACTTGTCTCTCTGCTAGAAATTTCAGAAATCCCACAAAAGGATTGCTGGATGCTGCAGGTATCAATGCATAGACTCCACATAGAGCACACAAAGATCATTGCTGGTGCTTCTCTCCGTATGAAATGCTGCAGAGAAGCCTGTTTGGACATCAGTTTGTGAAGTAGTCTGGTAAAGTTAGGTCTATTGAAATAACTAGATTAAATGCTGAAGCCCTGCATGACAATAGTTTTTGGTGTCACTTCCTAGAAAGAGAGAAAGATGTCCTGCTGATCAGGCTCTTCTCTATTCTCTGTGGACTCAAATGCAGTAATTGTGGTTGCATGCTAAGAACCTTTTGCAAAAGTCTCCTCCTCCTTCTTCTTCCAATGAAGTTAGTCTCCTAGAAGAAGCATGTCGTGGAAGCAAATGAATTTGGTGTCTCGTGCATGGCTGGGCAAAGGTGAGAGGAAGAGAGATCATTAATAAATCAACTATGTCCTTACCCTTTCTGTATATTTGCATGAAATGAAAGGCTTTGAGTCACAAAGATACTTCTCTTCATCTAAGCAATAAAAAGGGGAAAAAGATCCTTTTTCAGTTTTCAGGGATCACAGGACTCTTTCAGTGGTGCAAAAAACACTGCCATCTCCAAAGGCACTTCAATGCTGTGAGAAGGAAGAAGCAACTGAGATGATGTTGTATGAGGTGCCAACCTGCTCCTGTATCAGCAACAGCTCACCAAAACAAAGATCTCTCAGGCAGCAGGTAAGGCTTATTCATGATAGGGTGTCCTTCCCTTTGCAATTTATTCTGTGCAGGCAGATCCCACAGAAGAGTGAATGGGGCCAGGAGGCGCTCCAGTCACCAGAGCTGTGATCCCCCTGCAGCTCATGGTGAAGACCATGGTGAGGAAGGATGTCCCCTTACAGCTCATGAAGTCCACAGCGGAGCAGAGATCCACCTGCAGCTTGTTAAAGATCCCATGCTGGAGCAGGTGGGTGCCTGAAGGAGGCAGTGACCACCACATGGGAAGCTCACCCTGGAGCAGGCTCCTGGCAGGACCTGTGGCCCCATGAAGAGATGAGCCCATGCTGGAGAAGGTTTGCTGGCAGGACTTGTGACCCCGCAGAGGTTGGAGCAGCCTATTCCTGAAGGACTGCACCCCATGGAAGGGACCCATCTCGGAGCAACTGGTGCAGAACTGCAACCCATGGGAATGACTCACGTTGGAGAAGTTCATGGAGGACTGTCTTCGTGGGAGGGATCCCATGCTGGAGCAGGGGAAGAGGAGTCCTCCCCCTGAGGAGGAATGAGCAGCAGAGACAAGGTGTGATGAACTGACTGCAACCCCCATTCCCCGTTCCCCTGTGCTGCTGATGTAGAAGGAAATTGGGAGTGAAGTTGAGACCAGGAAGAAGGGAGGGGTGGGGGGAAAGTGCCCTTAAGATTTGGTTTTATTTCTCATTACTCCATTCTGATTTGACTGCTAATAAATTAAACGAATCTTCCCAAGTCTGTTTTATCCATGACGGTAACTGGTGAGTGATGTCTCCCTGTCCTTGTCTTGACCCACGAGCCTTTTGTTATATTCTCTCTCATCTGTCCAGCTGAGAAGAGTGATAGAGTGGTACCTGGGCACCTGGTGTCTAGACAAGGTGAACTAACCACCTCGTTTTGTGCTTTTCCTGAAGTTAAACTTATACTCAGTGTGTCATGCTCCTTGCTGGTTTTAACCCTGTTGGCCAGGAGTCCCATTGAGGTCACAGGAGAGGTGAAGTCCTTTGCAGGATTAGTTGAGCTATTTTTCCACTCTGAAATTGAATACTGTTGAATCACCCTCAACAGTGCTTAAAAAATATTATGAACTTATGTTGAAATTAACAGGTCCCTCTAACAGGCTTCCAGATGAACCATTTCCCCTGAGTTTTACATTATTCTACTTGATTGCAAAGAATGTTTTCTTTTGCTGTATTGTTAAAACCTCTTCAGTAACACAAAAATGAAATATGTATGTCCACAAAGTATATGCAAATCTGTTTGCTCTGCTTATTCTAGTTTGGTTCTTGTGTACACTTATTTCATGGGTAAAATTATAATTTAAAGTGCTATTTATACTGTATCTCTGCTAATTGTCATAATTGAAATTCTCAAAGCAGCTAGTCACTAGAAGCACCTCTGGTCTGAATACTTTTTAAATAAGACTGTGAAGCTTTTCTCTCCAGAGCTATTTCAAAATGTGAAAAGTTATTCTGTCATTTCAGCTGTGGCAGTCACTATCTCAGGCAAAATATATGGTTCTATTTCCCTGTCATTTGCATAATTTGATTGGATATATTTTGCAGTTTTCCTTTTAATTGGAATTTCTGCTTGTTCTTCATGAGAATTATTGTGCACCTCAACCCATAATTTCCAAACTAATGTATATCAGTGCTTTGTTGGCTGCCATTATGATATTGAAAATCCTTTGAATTCTTCCTTTAAGAGTAGTTGAACTACCAGAGACATTTCCTCTTGAGTGCAAAAATGGAACTACTAACCAAACTGAGTAAAGTTTAAAAAAATGTAACTAGTATTAAAAATTACTTGTGTCTCACTGCACAAAAATCATTTGGTAAATAGAGTGTTTTAGCTGATCATTGAGATTCTTTTCTTCTTTGCCTGCTGTTCATTTGAAGCAGCTAAGAGTAAGTATCTCTGAGATGAAATGCAGTTCAGATTACTCTCAGCTGTTATAAAAGGAAGATAGGTCAAATGAGAGTCAACCGTCATCCCTATAGAGATGACAGACCCCGATCCTGCCCTTTGCCCCTATTAGACAGACCCAGCCGGGATAACTGTTAGGGAGTGATCTGGGCTGTCAAAGCCTATGGTGAAACTCCTGAGGTGTGCTTGTGCATACTTGATGTTACATTTGTCATTTATACAGAGGCACTGCAAGTGAAAAATGAGTGTAAAAGCAAACCGTTTGGCTAAAATAGTGCTTTCTAGCTATTTAAAATATCAAATCACAAAGTAATTCAGCTGGGAAGAAGTCTGTTAAGACCATCTAGTTCAACAACCTGCTCAAACCAAGACCGATTTCAGGTTAGATCAGGTTGCTGATATGTTGGTAAAGATGTACAAATATGGTCATGGAGAATTAGCCTTAGCTGGGTTGAAACAAGTCTGGACTGGGAAAAAAAATTATAATTAAACATGAGTATTTAAAGCTTTTCTGGTAAAAATTACCTTTTCTTCATGAATATCTGTATGCCTGTTCCATGCTGACAAGCCCTAGTCTTTTTGATACCATCCTAATGAAACACATCCTCAGTTAAGAAACTTCCTCTGGGATGGTGCCAGCACACACTGCATTCTCTGTCCTACTAACTGTCCTCAAGAGTCCCCAAGCGTGCTGTGTCTCTGCCAGTCACCCTGATTATAATTTTGAACTCTGCTGCACAGAAGTCACAATGTCCCAGAAGCATCCGCTCATGCTCTTAAAAATTGCTAATTATGGAAGTGTCCCTTTCCCCATTAGCTCCCTGCCGCAAGCAGAAAGCACAAAAATTAGGCTAAAATGTCAAAGCAGGGGAACGGATGCTGTATCCTTCCTTGGAAAAAGGATGTAGGTAGTGAAAGAAAAGAGAGCAGGGAATCCTGCATCGCTTGAGGAGATGGGGGAAATGGTGTGGAGGGTCCCAGGTCACCTGAATGGCTTGGAGCCATACGCAGTGTGCCTATGGGTCAAGGGTCCAAGGTCACGTGGACTGACTGTTGAGGCACAGGTTCACAAGTATAACCAATGTCTGTCTTGAGAGTACATTTTGAAACTTTTCTTCTGATTTCATTGAAATTAGATGCATTTTTTTCCCAAATTATTGGTAGTCAAAATGTTACGTAGGGGACTGTATGTCCTCAGAGCTCAGAGGAGGTATTTTAGAAGCTTTACTTCAGGCTCAGTGTGAACGATTTTCTAATGTTAATAAAATCTTCATTTTAAGACTTTAGACTGTTTCAATGACATCCTGCTAATGGCTCCCAGTCAAAACAGAAACTGATTTGTGCTATGGTCAATTCTGTGGAACCAAATTTTGTGCAACAGCAGAGCTGGATGGAAGGAAACATGAGGAAAAGGTCACAGAAGAATTTCCTTATCATAAAGAGAAATTTCTGTTATCATTAACAGAAATTTTTGCCTCATAAAGAGACTCCATTTTTTACTTGGACCCAGCAGAGCAGCTTTATATTCCCTTGTCACAGGTTGGCTGTCACGGGTGTGCAGTCAGGGAGGCGAGGAGCAGCAGGGTGTGCGTCATCCCTACTATTTTTGACCGCAGAAGTACCCGCTAATGTCCCAGGGTGGCTAAATTTATGTTAGAACTGCCTGGAGATGGCACATGGTGTAACCATTGCATTGTTTTACCTTGCACTGAGCCCCCTCCCCATCCCTTCTTGGATGCAGCCTAGGTACATCCCAGCCATGCAGACCAGGCTCGGGCACCCACCAAAATGGTCAAGCTGTGAGTAAAATCATGCAACATAAGGAAGGCAGAACTGTAGGTGGAGATAGGGCTGTTGAGAGCAATTCAGGAGGCAAAAAAGTACCACATGGAAAGGTATAAAATCCTAATGGAGAACTGTAGCAAGGATGTGGTAGGTCAGCAGCATGGAGCAGCAGGGCTGACCCTTGCCTATCTACCTGATGCCTGCTGGGCCAGCAAAGGCTCCCTTAGGGATCTTATCAGGGTGGGAAGCATATTAATGCCTGGTAACTCGTTAAACCCCAGCTATTTCTTGTGTGTATTCACAAAGAAACGGCTGCTTGGTGGAAACCCAGTTAAGCCGTAGGTACCTTTCTGGCAGAGCCTTTGGGCACATGGCAAGAATTGAGAATGGTGATCCAGAGAGAGCCAACTGCACCCTGAAGAATGACAAAGGGAGTCCACAAATACGCGTGACACCAGATATGCTTTTGCCTGCCTGAAGCTCTCTCTCTAAAGGCTAAGGTACAGCGAGATACCAGCCTGTCCTGCCCAGCAGCCACCAGACTTGGTCAGCCTGGAAGGGAAGCACTGATGACAGTTTCCAAAGTGGCACCATGCCTCCTTAATGCCATTGGAGAGCTGTTACCAAAGCAGAGCTGGACTTTCAAGGCTGAAGCAAGAACTGAGATGCTCTTAAAGCCAAGGGGAAAATGCACTCATTCATCTTGTATTGGTTCATATGTAGAAGCTACAGGGCTTTTCCCACCTTAACCATTGCTTTTAATACTGATGAATATTTAAACAAACCAAAAAAAAGACTAAAAAGCCTGACCGATTTTCCTTCCAGAATTTGATTAGTTATCTATTTATTAATTAATTTTATTTTTACTTCGTTGCAATTACTAGTATTGTGTTCTATGACTTCACTGCATGTCGTATGAAAAGTTGCTTACTCTTGTTTGTTCGAATCAACTCCTTACTAACTTCACTGGAAACTCTCGCACCAAGAGAGAAGATCCAAAATCTTCCATATTCACCACTATTCATGATGCTTTAACTTTGTATTTTTCCTGGAAATAGTGAAAATACTTTTGGATTATTTTTTTTTTTAAATGTTAACTTTCTAAAGAAGGAAGAAAAGACTGCAGCTTATGATTATGGTTCATTCTTTTTTTGATGATCCAGTTGTAGTTTAATATGGTAATTGCTGATAACTACTAGTGAGAGACTAAGATATTGTGCATAAAAAAAGGATACCTGTTTCAAATCAAGTACAGACACATGCAGAAGGATTATTGGGCAGGATATTTTATTGAAAAAATCACCCTTTTTGCTTACGAAACAGAGGCTTTCAAAAATAATTGCAAATGTCATGAAAAAAGACAAGAGGGCTTTGTGTGATAAAGTGATGATTTCTAGATGTATACAAATGGTTGTGAATTTTGTCTGAAGAATATTTATATAGATATGCAGTGTTTGTTCTCAGTACTAACAGGAGACGCAGCATTAGCAGTAGGTAATAGGGCTGAACAATAGTATGTTATTCAAGGCACCTCCTTGAAAATGCATCAGATACGTATGTAAGTTTAAGAAAAAGAAGTAAATCTTCGAATTCTTAATGCTGACTGAAAAAAAAATTATAAAGTTGTATTCTGAGTAGGAATCAAAGCCTACTCAGGAAAATTCAATGTTGTTCCCATAGCTTGTAGCTGTATACACTCATGAATTGCTGAAGTAATTCTCTATTGACAAAATAATGTTTCTTTAGTGACGAGTGTCTTTCCGCTTCTCTATTGGTGCTGCATAACGATTAACTAGAAGATTATGTTCCACTCCCACCTAGTGGCAAATAAAATGTGCTCAGTATAATTTTTTTTTGTATGGTTAAAGGAATTTGTGTTGCCCTTCCTAGAAATAAGCTCTGACTTGCTTAAAAATTATACAAACAAGCAACTTCCAAATTAAAGTAAACTTATGTAACTCAAACCTTGAGTCAGTAAAAATTAAAAAACAAAAAGATGCTTCTGTAACTAGGCAGTTTTTGTACCAAAGAAAATCAAGAAAAATTTAGGCCTTGGTTTTAGCTTTATTTTTCATGTTTAACGTGTGCAATTAATAATAGGATGAAATTGTAAGTTGTCAGGTCTTGTACATTAGGAAAAAAAATAAAAATGTGAGTAACATTTTCTTTGGTTTTCAAATAGCCCAGATAGAGTGTGTCCCCAAGCTGGCTGAGACAGCCAGCAACTGCCTGGATCCTTTCTGGGTAGTCAAGTCCAACTCAGACAGTAGGTCCGGGGACAGGGGTTACCAGATACCATGGGAACAAAATCAGCCACTTGGACTTGCACTGCCCTGAAGACATGATGGATGGGATTTTGCTCCAGGTTGATGCCTCAACATAGGAGTCTATGGTCTTGTCGTTTGCCTGTGGAGTTGACATAAACTAGTTCTGCAGAGTCAGCTTTCATTGAAGACCATTCCTAACAGTGTGGCTGCAAAGCAAATCCACTGGAGATGTTTTCCTAGATGGGCTGAGGCAACTCTGAGACTACAGTTGAGATGTGTAAAGACATGTTTGATTAGCTGCATAATCTTGGAAGCACAGAATCATAAAATTATATGGTTGGGCAAGGCTCCAACAAGCCATATAGTCTATTTCTGTGCCAAAATGCAGTACCTGCTCTATCAACAATGTTCCTTGACAGGTAGTAATAGTCTAGTTTTTAATATCTCAAAAGGTGATCTCCCACATTTCTGCTACATCTTATTCCATGCTTCTGTATCCTCAAGTGCTAGAAGCTTTTTTTCTAATATCTAATCTATATCTTCTTTGTTGCAGTTGCAGTCCATTCATTCCTGTCTTCCCTTTAGACAGCCCTGCCCTCATTTTGGGATTTTCTTGAGTTGAGATTGTCTTTTTTCCGGACTGAACAACCTCTTCCCTCATCAGTCATGTTTTCTAGATATCTGGTCATTCTAATTGCTGTCCTCTGTACTTTCTCAGAACTAACCAGTGTGGGTAGGCCAGACAGATAATATAATACTTTTTTGTGGGTTATACTCCTGATGTTATGACCCAGTAAAAATATAAAAGTTTTGTCAACAGCATGACAGCATTGACTTCTGTTCTCTTATTATTCACTCAAATGCCAGATCTTTCTTTGCAGACCTGCTGCCTAGTCCAGTCTTGCAACTCATTATTCCTGCTTAGGTGTTGACTTCTGTACATTTCTTTGCTGAATCATCAGCTATTTTAGAAAATATTTCTTCAGTTTAACAATTACTTTGACTACGAACCCTGTCCTAAAGTGTATTTTTGTCTTTATTTATTTATGTTTTAATTTTCAGATTTGATAGGAATATGCTTTTTTTTGGCAACAGGTAATAAATAGTTCTATGTCTAAGATAGTCCTGCAGAAACATGTTTTCCTTCAGTTTCACTGTGGCTCCATTATAATTTTTTTCTGAATAGTTTTCCAATTACTTTGCTCTTCTCCAAGTTATTTAACCTGTAGTTCATTTATTAGAATTCCCTTTTCCAAATTCAACTAGATGACTTCTGCTATTTCTCCTCTACCCACAAAAGGAAACTATTTTAGGTTAATATTTGTCCTTAACTAATCCACATTGACTGTTATTTATTTCCTTGTTTTATGGATGTTTAAAGGTACTGGGTTGCTGGTTTCAGTGGCTTGGAGGAACTGAAGACAACTTCTGTATTTACTCTTGATTTTGTCTCCTTTTAAAGTTGAGTGCTGCAGTCTCCTTTTCAAGTTTTACAGTAACTCATTTTTCCTTTACAGTAACTCAAGTGTACTGAAAGATAGCTAACATCAAATTGTTTAATCCACTAAGAGAGTATTCATGAGGCCTGGCTGATTTGAAAAAACACTTTTCATACTTAAATGCTTTCTAACCCATCTTTTCTCTATTCTAAAAAGTGACTTGTCACTCTCTTTGGTTCATTAGCTAGTTGATTTCTGGGTTTGTATGAAGACAAACAGAGAAAGACATTTAATCTTGCCTCCTGTCATCTGCCAATAGTTTGTTTTTCCAATCAAGCAAAAGATCAACATTCTTCTTAGTCATCTTCTTGCTACTTGATATCCCTACTGATGGATTTCTTGTTATCTTTGAAATTGCTTATCTTCCTGCATCTCCTCTTAATTTTTTTATTTTCCCTGGGAATTTCTGATTTTCCCCCTAATTGCTTATGCTATTATTTTGTATACACCCCAATCAATCTGACCTAGTTTCTTTGGGTGTGCGCTTATTTCTTGCACTTGATATCGTTGGAAAGACCATAAGATAGCTAACCTGATTTCTCATTCAGCTTCTGTCCTCCCTCTGTGTTGGGAAAACTGTCAGTTGCAGAATAGCTTCCGTACTCAGATGAAGTTTACAAGACCCTTTTTTATATTTGAGACCTTTGAGACTTACACAAATAGTGTCACATTCTGAATCATGTTCTGCTTCTGGTAAGGATAAAATCTACAAAAGTCTTCTCTATCTGCTTCTTCTACCCGCTTAAAAAACAAAACATCTCAAGAGCTATGTTTTTTCCAACAATTTGGACTTAATTAAATACCTTCACTAGTGCTGACTCCTGAATAGTTGCAAGCAATTCTGGCTTGCATCGATCTCACCTACTTTAGTGACCAATAATCACCTAATTTCCCACACTAGCAAACACATTCTTCCTCCCATCTGTTTTCACCAAAGTTTATTTAAAAAGTTTTTCTCCCTCAGCATTTTGGATCTATGAGCCCCACTGATACACACAGCTTTCCAGAACAAACTACATGACTTACATTAACAAATAATTTATTTCCATAAATCTAATAATGTATAATATTTGCCTAAGCCATAGTAGCGGATATTTGCAGTGATATAAATGTTGCTTTAACTGGTGGAATTTATTTTCCTTCCCTCATGGGAGACTTTTTATAGTGGTGTGACTGTTTCATGCTAGTGAGTCTGAACTGGTCCAAGTTTGTGGTTGTGACTAAAGGATACGGAAAGTTGGTGTGTTTATGAGTCCTATGCTTCCTCTATACGTTTTTAAAGCATCAAAAGTGCAACTTAACCAATTCCCAATTAGTTTTATACCCAGGATTCTGCAGCACAGTGATTAAAGTTTTAAAGATGAATTCTGATTAATTGAAAATAATATCAAGGATAAATTAAATTAAATGAAGAGGGCTGTGGTGATGTTGTTGATTGATGTATTGTATTCAGTAGAAGCCTCTGTTCTTCTCTTCACTGAACTCAGAAGAATCTCAGATCTGCTCTATTCTAATTCCAAGAGTCCAGGTACTTTGATGTACAGCTCACAGTGATTTTGCCACAAAGTACACAGGCATTAATTGTAATTTATTTTAACCAGCTTATGTTCCCAGTGTATACTTCATCAAGGCATTAAAATACAGATGGAACCATTTAAAGGATCAATGTCCTTGAAGACAAGATAACCACTTTCTAAAATTATATTCCATTCCTTTTCCAAAACCTTATGCAGAAGATTTACTTTGAAGTGCTTGGTTAATGAGGTGAGAGGGAAACATACTTTCAGATGGATGGATAGTTGTTCTTAGCTTTTCTGAAATCAAAGTATTTTCTTTTCTCATATGTTTTTTTGTATTATTCTGTTTTTTGAAGATTAAGTTCAATTCAGATGTAGGCCCTTCAAAAAAGATAATGCAAAGAATTTCTAAATCCTCATTTGGGTATGCAGATAGATATAGCACCAGTGCAGTTGAGAACATCTAAGTTTTGGCTTGAAGGCATTGGCTTTCTAGTATATATAATAGGTAAGCTGTTCAGTAAACAGAAGGGAGCTCTCTAATTGCTCAAAAAATCTTTGGTGTTTACAAATAGTTCTTATCATACAGATGAGTCATAATGTTCTTGCTTTTTAGATTGTTGAAAATATGAAAGCCAGATATTTGATTCTTAAAATGCCTTTGCTTCCCAGAGAGTGTTCCTCCTATGAAGTTTTATTCTTCTTGACATCCTGTTTATCTACGGTGAATAATGATATAAAGGATAACAAATTACAGTCTATTTCATTGAGAGAGAAAGAAAAAGCAGGTAAATTTTTGAATCCAAATATCCAGTTTTCTCCAACTACACAAAGAAATTGTGAAATAAGAAACAAGACAAAAAGGAAAACAAAAAAACTTTCTTCAAAAGATTTACTATGTTGTGTCTGTTAGTAGGACTGTATCTTCTCATGCATTGAGTGAAATTATCAGTAAGATGAAAAGAGTAGCCAATACACTACAGAAGAGTGAGATGCCAGAAGCTACCAGAACTTCCCTAGAAATTCACTTCATGCAGCTGAACCCTGCATGAACAAACTCTTTCTCTACGTCCTTTCCTAAGCTTGAGTATCTGACTTATCATGGAGGTTTTATGTGAAAAATCTCCTGTGCCATGGGTTATCATACTTCAGAGCCATAATGTGTTTTCCATAATTGAGATCTGCTTTCATCAGGTTTACGTGTGGATCTTGGGAGGTCATCTTCAACTGTTCTTTTTGTCTTGAGTCTGAGCTCTGCTGAACACCATTGGCCCTCTGCACTGTGAGAACAGAACACCTTGACTTTGGCCATAGGGTCATATGGAAACTGCCTAACCTTCTCCTGGAGTCCTGGGAAGAGGAACTGAATGTTACTTTTATCTAAAACTTTTGTTTTAGCAAAAGGGCAAGAATTTATCTGCAAGTGAAGAGGTACCAAAGTTTATCCTAAAGTGTAAGCCAGCAGCAGCCAGCAACATGCCCTTCCCAGTTTCATGTGTCTGCTTTTAAAAAGAGTGTAAGTGAATACATTAAGTGAATTCTGTTAAGCAGTCTTAGTCGTGTGGAACAGAAAGAATATTAAATGTTAAAAAATATGTTCTGTGAATGCACTGGAGATACATGTTGACTTGGAAACAGCTTGGGAGGTCTATCAGCATTTCTTAGAAGAAAAAAAGGTCTTCAGTTCTTGATAATTAAATGAAATGGTTTATTTTGCCAGTTGCCTGTGTGGTATGAGTTGTGAGAGATTGTTAAAATAATAATTCTTGTCTTGAAAAAATCATGTTCTCGCTATGTTTTCATGTGAAAGGGAATGGCACAGAATCACTGTCACAGCCCTGGGAGTTGTCATCTCTGAAATCAGAAGGATTTTAGGGTGGTTAAATGAACTTGCTTTTCTGTAAAACATTTGAATCTAGGATTCAGAAATAAAACACAATTTTTATTGTTTGTTTTTAATGAACATTGACAAAGTAAGCTAGACTTCCCAGAGGCAAATTAAGATGGGCAATAGAGTTAGGTCCTATTTAACTCCTTACAAATAGAACCCAAAACCTGCAGTGGTTCACTTTGGATGCTAATTGGGGTAAATGAGGGAAAATGAGGTAAAATGGAACAGTAAGGACATTTACAAATATTTCATATCACAGGTCCATTTAAGCTCTGAATGCATCAACTGGAGATGGCAGAACCATACAAAAACTTTCTGTACTATTTGATTGCAGGTTGTGTATGAGGATGATGGGGAAAATGGGGAGACATTGAGAAAGAAAATGTGATCTTGGAGCCTGTCAAGCAGAATATTTCACATAGTGCTGAAATAGCATGTGACACTGGTGATCCTCTGGTGGCACCTCTGCACTCCTGTGTGAAGTTCCAGTTATCTGTGTTCAAGATAGTTTTGAATGGCCCAAAATCTATAAAGATGAGTGGAAACCACTACTTGGTCCACTGTCTCATGTTTCATAATAAGAAATTGAGGAAGCTATGCTTGCTTAGTCTGCTTAAACAACCTGAAACAGAATAGGAACAAAACTGTTTTAAAAAATTGTGTTTGAAAAGTATTATCCTTGTTACACCACCTGAAGGGAAGGGGCAGTGCTGAGGTTTCAGCACCATCTGTCCTCAGTGAGTTTTGACTCTATCCTGGACGCTGAGATGGGATATACTTACTAAATTTGTCAATGACTTAAACTGGAGAGCAATTGCCATGCTGGCGACTGGAGAAACAATTTGAAAACCAGGTAATCCATGGAACTGTGGGTTTATTTGCCATACCTGTATCTTCCCTGCACATTATGTGAACATAACTTTCCCCTCATCCCCTCTTGCCCTATCTGTAAGGTGTCATTTCCTGCCACCGCATATTATTTCCCATCTCTGCTTCACACTGGGGCTGGTTCTTCCCCATGTTCCCTGTCTGAGCTGGGATGCTAGCCCTGAACTAGCCTAGACAGGGGCCAGCTGGCAACCCAGGTAAAATAAATGCCCAGTGAGCTCACACACTGCAGCCTGGACTTCTGTAGGGACTGTAATTTCTACCTTTTCCCTCTGTTCGGTCATTGATTTTCACATAACTTGAAAGAACTTAAATCCTTTGCAGCTTTTCAACTCAATCAGATACAGTGATAAATGAGTTCTAAGAAAATTGAAGGAAATAAGAAAAAGTATCAAGTAAACAGATAAAGCAGTTGTCTAAATGCATATGTTTTGTTTTCTCAGGAATCACATGGAAAACAGGATGCAGTTCAATTTGCAGTAACTCTCAAAGTGAGATAAGGAATATAGGAGCTCTTTAGAAAATGATACAGGGACTAATATAATCATGCTTTAAAAATTTAAGCATTGTATGAGTACATATACGAAAAAGATTAGAATATTTCAAAGCCTCTCATCATGGTAAGGTCTTGGTTGTGGTATTGTGTCTGTTCTTGGCCACCACAGCTCATACTTATGTGGGCCAGCTGGAAACAGTCCATAATAGCTAGATGTCTCAAAAATGTGATTTAGAGAAGAAATTGAAGTAATTTGTATAATTTACTCTATAAAAAAGTAGGGAACCATGCTAACAGTCTTCAAAGGCTTGTGTAAAAGGAAGTTTTCCATGCAGGTTTCCATCAGAAGTGGATGGGACAAGAAGAAACAGACCTAATGTTTAATGAGATTAGAAATTAACTAAAAATACTTCTAATAGTGTCTGGAGTAGGTTGCCTAAATATGCTTTTTATTCACCTGTACTGAAGACCTTAAGTTGTTGGTGAGGCAAGTATTTTTCAGGGATGAATATAGATGTATAGTGATGATCCCACCATGGGGTGCAGAAATGGCTTGCATGATTTCTTTCATGACTTTTTTCCAGCTTTATTATGCCAAGAGTCTATGTTCGATCTCCGTGAATGCAGAGGAACGAGGAAGAGTTATTTACATTAAGAAACAGTATTGATAAAAAAAGCCTGTGAATTCTGGTTATACATCAATTATTCTGGAAATTAGAAGAAATCTTCTAACCATCTAGGTACAGTTTTCCATATGAAATGCAAATCTAACTGGGTCCGAGCAGGAATATGATCAGCTTAGGAAGGTGATGCCTTAAGCCCCCTAATGTTTTTTATTTCTCTAATTTTGTAAGCCTTATAAGTTTTATAGGTAATAGAAGTAGATTTTAGAAACAAACCCCTTTCTCCCTCCTCCCTGTAGCACCCCTTAGTTTATACATTCCTTAATCCTCTCACCCCATTCCATACTCCCCATATCAACCCTATTCCCATATCCAGTAAAAAATGTTTGGTCTCTTAGTCAAGGCAAGCCTGTCTTGTTTGGAGAACGCTTGTATCTTGGCCTAAACCGCAGGACAGAGTCAAGGAACTGGGTGACTCTGCTCTCTGTACCCCGAAGATGATGAAGAATGATGAAGAGGGGGTCCCAAAAAGCCCCCCGACCCAATTCCAGGAGGCGGGCCAGGGGGTGGACCAGGCCAAAAGTTATAGGGTGGACACACTTAGGATTGGCCAGATATTGTTATAAATGTAACATCCCGGGCACAGCCCGGCGCGCGTCTTTTACCATCTATTGCCTTGGCAAAATTAAACCCTTTCTTATCTCACCCCAGCTTATGGCTCCTAGATTTTTTTTCGTACCACCAGCTGAGCAGGCATCAAAGGTATGCTGCACGTTTTCTTCTGATTCCAAGGGACTTGACTCAAAGATACAGAAAGACCCTTCTGGTAATTTTACATTATTGAATAATATATTCAATCTTACAAAGATCTTCTTTTGGGTAGATCTTTGCTTCCCAAAACAGTGCAACTGAATGCTTTAAGCCCACAGGAGTCCTGCTATAGCTTGTGAATAAGGCAAATGAATCTGACTCAGAGTAGTGTCAAACTTACCTCTCCTTTTAAGATGCTTCTCCGTTCATTCTGTTCCAAAGCTTTACTTTATCAGCTTTTAACCTTTACTGACATTCCAGTTCAATATCCAGGGGTTTGTAATCCTTGCAATGACAGTGGAGCATCATGAACATTGGATGGTGGCATTGCAGAATGAATCAGGTATGCAAAACAAGCAACATCTATTTATATACACAGATATCTTAGTAAACAAGGAAAAGATTTGAAGAGTTATATGTATTATAAAATACTCTGTATAGAATTTGCTTTTGGAAATAGACTTGTAACTATCATATAAGCTCGTCCAGTACTTCAGATTTTCTTTTAAGTAAAAAGATTAATTCTGGAAAAAAAAGCAGTATAATTTATCGCATTTGTTCTCACAGAATAATCCTTGATTATTTTAAGAATACAGCCTAAGCAACAAACCGCATAGAGCAGACAAGTTATATAAGAGAGTTAATCCTGCAAGGAGAAAAGGCAGAAATAAATTTGTGGCAGATTTTCATTTTCGTTTGGTTTAACGCAGTTGCTGCTTTACTTAAACTCTGCAAAGATGAGAAGCAATATGAGGTCCTGCATGTTCAGATGGGATGCCCATCCTCTCAGCCTAGGAAGTAGCAAGATACCTGCCAATTGGAGTCAGGTAATATGTATGGCTGTTCTTTCAAAGAGTTTCACTGATAAGATAAAATGATTTTTACTGGTTTTGCTGAAAAAAAAGTGCAAGAGTCCCTTACTGTGTAACCAGAACCAAAGCTGGCAACAGCGGCCAGATTTTTCTTTGTATTATATGAGTAAACTTCCAGGTGTTTCAAGTTGGTCCTTTATAACTGGATATAGCAGAGGCACTGGATGCAGATAGAAGTTTTTACTCTCTCAAATACCAGCTTCTTAGCTCACTCCCAAGAAACCAGTCCTCTCCAAAGTAAGACCTGAGAGGGATTGGTTCAGGCTGACCTCCGTACTGCCATCCTCCAGCACCGTCCCCAAGCTTTGGCTGCCACTGCCCAGCTCTCCCATGTCCACCTCTGCCATACCTCTGGGTTTGCAGCACTCCTTCTCAATTTCATGCTATGAAAATGCCAGTCTGAAGGGTGTCACCCTGTCATCCTGTTATCTGAGATACTTTGAGACAAAAGCAATCCAGTCCCAGACCATTCTTACTTGTAGCATGATAGGGCATCACTCTGCCCCTTTGAGGAGTCCTGGAGCCAAGAGTGGCACTGGATGGATATAGCCTGTAGCTTTTTGAGGGGTGAGGTCCGAGCAGGGTTGACACAGCCCCTTTATACCACTTGACCTTTAAGGAGTTTGTGGACATAACCACTGCAAATATGCCTACATGGTGCAGTCAGGTGCAGAGTGGATTTTCAAAGCTCTGTTTTTTTGTCAAAGGCACCCGCAGAAGAAGTTAGGCTGGATCTAAGTCCTTTCATAGACCTAGTTCTGCTGCCTATTTTACTAGTTTTGAGACTGTCTCCTTTCAGATTGTGGTATAGCAAATGACTAAATTGCTTTCCATTTTAATGAGACTAAGCCCTGTGGGACAAAAGATTATTAGTAATATGCAAAAGTATATTTCAAGCCCCAGCTTGCTGGAAAATGAATCACTATTGCTTAGAATGACTTTAAATTGTTTAATACAATGGAACCAATGCATCCGACTCCTGAACACCTCAGTCTTGAACTAAGTTGAGGCTCAGACCTTGGTTGGAAACAGTGTAGAGACATAAGAGGAAAGAAAAGACACAAATGCTGTCTTGCTTAAAACTCCCTCAAATGAAATGTTTGTGCATTTTGAAGACTAGTTTTGTGTCAGTCAGTGAGAAAGTACACATTAAATGTACGTTTGAGTAATTCCTCCTTTCAGTTTTGGATGCTGCTTAGAGACACTAGATGGCACCTTTTGTTTGCTATGTGCACAGGGCCAGAAATAGGGCCTATCTGAATGCTGGTGAAATCTGACAATTATTTTTGAAGCAACTGGTGCATCCATATGGATCCTTGCTGACGAAGGAGACAGAAATATCCTGGTGCTCCATATCCAGAAAAATGGGGAGGACAGAGCACCTATTAACTACCTTGTGTCTTCTTTTTCTGTCTTCTCTGCACTGTAACTGGTGGGCATCGAAACACCCCATTTAGTTAAAGAGCAGGCTGGGAATGGTTATTTTCATAATGCATTTTAAGGAGATGGTTTTCAGGAAAGCTGGACATGATACAGGCAGCTAGGATGGGATTTAGGCCAATAGGGTATAACCTATCACAGTGTGAAAGGGTAGTGTACAGACATGTGAGTCTATAGCACTTTTTAACTGCTTCACCATGGACATCTGGTGTCATTCAGAGTGCTATAAAGGATCTCACAGGAAGTCCAGCCGCTGCTTCAAGAAGGCATGGGTTATATCTGCTCAGCCTCTGGGTCTGTGTCTGGACTGCTGCTGCACTGGGTGGGTGACTGCACCAAGCTCCCATCACGAGTGGTGGAGACTTGGTGAGTCAAGGCAGGGAAGCTGCTCACCTTACATGAGCACAGACACCTGCCAACCCAAGCTCTCTTCACCCTCCATGGAATGTACTGGCTGGAGTGCTGTTGACCGAGCACCCAGTCCCTACACAGACACCTGAATTTGGATGACTACAAAAGGAGGTGAACCCCACACTTAATGAGCAAGTGCACACTGTGTTTGTGTCCTGCTGATCTTAGGCATGTGTAAATTGGTAACCTCACATGATAAACAGAGAGTACTGGATGTATAGCCTCACGATTCCAGAAAGGGATCATGAAGAACCAGCCAGCGTTCACCAGTGCTGTTTGCCAGTGACATGAATGAACATAAATGTAAACACTGCAATGGCATCTTTATAGGAAGAAAATTTAGTCCATGACAAAGCTACTTTTTCTTAATTCAGTGCTGAAAAATCTCTGACTGTTCTTCCTAACAAGTTTCTCCCAGTATGTACCTTTTAGAGAGAATTCTATTAAATAATTTGGGAAGAATCTGCCTTGAACTAATTGTGCAATTTCTGCTCTGTGTTTATTATGGTGCAACCTCTCATTCTCATTATCCACAAGCAGAGGGATTATGACTGTGCTGTTCTGCAAGACTTCTCAGGCACAGACCACTAGGACTGCCTAAATCATCAGTCCAGTGTCCTGACATCAAAAGTCCTCATCTGATCAGTGTTTAATCCCTAAAGATCTGCAGAATCCCTGTTTCCCAAAAAGCAGATACCACAAGCCATAAAACATCTCCTGTGCCCATTGCAAGTGAACCCTACCTTTAGCACAAAAGTTGAAGTACTGGAAATTCAATGAAAGGTCACAGAAATGAGCAAGGGAAGATCCAGGCGCTAGAACCAATGGCTTGGCCTGTTACAGCAGGAGCTGATTTGTAAGGAGTAAAGGCTCAGAAGTTGCTGGACGTTGAACTACATCAACGTTACAGAGAAAAGCAGTGACTCTTTTCCCAAATGGTGCTCTCTTGGGAGGAAATTCCTTCCTTACTCCTGGATCTGGTGATCTGTTCAAGCCTGAGCCAGTCATCAAGACATAAACCAGCTTGCCTGAAGTTTTCAACACTGTCAATACTCTGTTGGTCATCCTATTTCTGAAGCTAGACCATATCTCCTGCTTTAAAGGAAGGAGCAGAAATACTAGGGAATCAAGTTATACATTAGCAAGAGAAAAAAATCATCTTCCTGTCCATTGCAAGAAACCAGGATCTAATTAAAAACAATGTAAACATCATGCAAATTTGCTCTGTCAAAAAAAAAGCCCTTCATTCTCCTTTTAGAGCCCTTACAATTCTTGTATTCACTTCTACAATCTCTATCTGACATGCATTAAATATAAATAAATTAAATCTACTACATTATCTCTATCAAAAAAGCTGGTCATTTTTCAGGGAGAAAAAAAGGTATAAGATAGAAGTTGCACAGCCCCATCCAACCTGGCCTTGAACACTTCTAGGGGCATCTCCAGCTTCTCTGGGCAGCTTGTTCCAGTGCCTCACCACCCTCACAGTAAATAATTTCTTCCTAATATCTAATCTAAACCTTCCGTCTTTCAGTTTGAAGCCACTATCCCCTGTTTTATCAGTATATGTCCTTGTTAAAAGTCCATTTCCAAGTCTCTTGCAGGGGGCCCCCTTTAGGTACTGGAAGGTGCTATAAGGTCTCCCCAGAGCCTTCTTTTCTCCAGGCTGAACAACCCCAACTCTCTCAGCCTGACTTCACAGCAGAGGTGCTCCAGCCCTTTGACCATCTTTGTGACCCTCTGGACTCATTCCAACAGATCCAGATCCTTCTTATGCTCGTGGCCCCAGAGCTGGACGCAGCACTCCAGGTGGGGTCTTATGAGAGTGGAGTAGATGGAAGAATCACCTCCCTCAACCTGCTGGCCACACTGCTTATATTGCAGCCCATGATAAGTTTTTTGTATCAGGCAGAAACATTCCTTGGCCACAGTCCCCTCACCTACTCTGCTCTGCATACACACTGAGCAAGCCCTTGATTTCTCAGCCATTTGAACCAAAGTGCTTGACACACAGCTCTCTTGGCATCCTCTCTTTAGTAAGTTAATGTGGCTGAAGAGCTCACTGAATAATTTATTGTGTTTTCAGGACCTCACTAGCCAGGCCAATTAATATTTAGTGAAAATCATATTCCTGAGTTTGAAGGGTGGAATATTGTCAGAGAATGAGTGGCTGTGGTCAACAAGGACCACACATCTCTTCCAGGTGTTCAATCAACGGGTTAGCAGGAAGAGGCTGATCATTCCCGGTATCCAGCATGGATGAAAAACCACTCGTGGTAGATATTAAGATAAGCTCTAAAGTTCAAACTCCTGTGACACATCTCAATGGGTCTCCAGTCTGAGAGACCAAGACCCAAGATGTATTGCAGGACATTTGCACAGCAAAGGTGGGCTGAATGGGGTGTCTATCTCCAACAAAACAAGCTGCTGTATCTTGTACACCTGCTTCCCTTTTCTTTGGTAAAGGGAATGATGAAATAAGGATGATGAAAAATGAGTAGAGAATTTACACCTGAGGAGAAAGACGGTGGATATGAATGTATCTGCAATGCTCAGTCTAGCCTTTGGGTTCTGGGAGCCTTCTCATGACCCTGCTTTCAGTGGTGATGCTTCTCTTCAGTTCCTTATTTCTCTCCTTGATTCTCATGTTGTATTTTATGTTAAGAATGTATTGTACCTGTGTGAGGAATTAAAATCTGTGTTTTGAGTAGATGATAAATTAGCAGAATTGGGTTGCAGAATTGCAGTTTAATATTTTAAGAATTTGATTAATCAATATGCAGTCAGTAGATGAACCCAGCAAAAAGCACTGGAATAGTATCTCGGTGAGATATCAAAGGCTGGCCTTTAATTGCTTCTTCTTTTCCTAATACTATCAGGCTTCTCCTGTTAAAAATTATAATAATAGCTTTTGTAATCATCACACTTCTAGAAAAGGAAACATTAAGAAAAAATATTAAAAATGAAATATTAGGGGAAAAGGCAATCCACCAGTTTCTGGAATGGTAAATTATGTCTTACTAATCTATTAGAATTTTTTGAATCTGTAAGTAATGCAATGTAAAACTGTAAAGCAGTGTAAAAGAAATAAAAAAATAATGAATTTTGATTTTCAAAAGATGAGCGAAAAGATTCCTTAGAATAAGGTATAAAACACCTCTTGTTTCTGTTTGGAGAAACGATGTATTGTCTGGGAACAAAAGCCAAGAAATAGGAAACAAAGAATCAGATGAATCCATTTCCAACAAAGCAAAAGATTAAGAGTAGAGTATCTAGTACTGATCTCTTGAATATTATTCTTGGAGCCTGTCATGAGTGGGGAAGGTTATTTGGAGCTCTGGAGAAGTGAACAAGAGTGAACAAAATGACAGGTGGAGCTAAGTGTCAAAAAATGCAAAATATTATCAGTTGGAGAGGGAAACATGACTCACTCATTAACCTAACACCATTCTTCCTGTGTCAGGTTAGGAAGGGGATCTGGATATGGTGGTGCACAGCTGTGTATAGCCACAGTCCAAAGAATGAAACAAGTTCATAGGCAGTACAGGTATGGAAAAAGAAGGCAGTGCTTTAATGTGGTCAGCAGTGTGAATCTGTGGGGAAAACCAAATGCAGGACTGGGTGCTACAGTTTCAAGAGACAATGCAGATCTATGTCAGCTTCAGCACAGGGTGAAGGGAATTATTGGGAGTGTGCTAAGATGCTCAGAAACCATGTTTTAAAAGATTGAGGTACACTGCTTTTAAAACAAGGAGAGGTGAGACTACAATAGAAACATATAATACAGCAGATGACATGGAGAACTGAGTTTGGGAACTCAAGAATAAGGGAAAATCAGTGGCTCATACAGTGGCAAATGCAGTTAATTGGAATTAGTTCACTTCTAATTTGGATATTTCAGTATGTATCTGGCTTTTACTGCTCCAGCCTGGGATGCCAAACATCTGGGCTTAGCCACTTTTTCAGTCATTGAGTCTCAGAGAGAGAAAATTACAAAGTGATAGAAGGGAATCTCGTTGCCACAGAAAGAATAATTAGACCGTAAAAATCATTAACCTAGAGTTGTGTTTACCATTAATACTCTATCAAATGTTGATTATGTGACTAAACTGCAGAGTAAAAGAGCAGCCGTAAACACTGCCCAGCAATATAAACAAGGTCATCGTTGCTGCGAAAGAAAACGTGAGATGGATGAAAATGGTTCAAAAGGTGCTTTCATCTATAAGTGATAAAATTGAACACGTTTTTAGACATAATTCATTGAATAGTTTTCCATAATTTTCTGTACAAAAATTATTTAGAAATTAGTGTCTGTTAAAAATGAAAAGAAAGACACATTCAAAAGATTCAGAAGCTGCTTGTGCACACTGATCTCACCTTAACACGTTTTGGAAGCAGTAGCATTTTGCTTGGTATGAACATGCCTGCCAAGTACAGCCATGTGAAATATCTGCTTTCTGCTATCCAGTAGTCTCCATACAACTTTCTTCAATGTTGTCATGGCAATAAGACTGTTTTTGACACTACCATTAATGAACTCTGAGGGTGAGAAAGGTCCTTCTCCAACAAAGAGTGACACCACCACAAAGCAAATTAAATTGCTTTGACAGCATATCTATTGAGAGTGTGTTCACATGTCACTGGAGCTTTTAGGATCTTATTGATGACTTTGTGGCTGCCAAAAGTCATAAAGTACTGCTGTTGTAACAGGTTTATGTTTATAGACAGTATTTGCCTGCATTGTTTGATTGTCCTAATGCTGATGTATTCTGTCATTTTACCTTGACAGTTGTATTTGCTATTACTCCTCTGTCAGTGAGTTAATTAAGGTGTGTGTGTGTCAGTAATCATTTCTTGTCTCCAAGGGGGTAAAATGTATATGCCATAAACACATAACTATGTGACAACTGATTACACTACAGTTAAGTGATAAGAGCAGTTGACAGGGGTATTTGAGGATCACAAAATAGACATGGGTCAGCACATTTTCCTGGGTGATAAAAGCTAAAATAAAAGTGGACCAAACCACATGTGAATAGGGCCTTTTACAGTCAGTTTCAGCCTGTTCAAAAAAAGGACCTACCATCTGCAGAAGTTATGAAAGATATCAAGATATCTTCTTTAAAGACCATACATTAATGTGACTGGTGTTTTACATCAAAAGAAGATCATCACCCTGGTGCGAGTGACTCCCTGATTCTAAACCTGTAACACTGTCAACTCAGAGCTTATTGGCTGCATAGCAATATATGAATCTTATTTCCCCTAAATTAAGGGCCTGACATCAGTCTGTAGTCTTATTTTTTCTGGAAAACAAAGGGAATGAGGTGAGCTGTAACAGGCAGCCTGACTTGCCATGGTCACTCCTGGAAATGGCATGGGAGAGATGGAGGTGATGGATGCTGTAGGTTTGGATAAGGGCATCCTCCTCCCGTCCCAGTCTCCTTGCAAGAGGCTGCATGAAAGACTGGCTTTCCAGGACACTAAAGAAGTTCTCTTATAGTGTGTAGGCAGCTGGGTCTATCTGTCTTTACGCACATGGCACTCTTCTGTCTTAAGCGACTGCAAACTTCTGCTCAGAGCCAGCCTGTCTTGCAGCCAGTCACCATCCCTACAGGTCAACTTCCTGTACCTACAAGCCAAGAAGAGAAACCTTATCCTGCCCTGGCAGAGCACACAAGGACTTTCTGAGCGTTAACTACTGCACAGTTGTGCAAGATCTTCAGGCCTTTGTGTCTATAGTTCTTGTCTGCTATAACCTAGCTTGGCCAAAAACTTTACCATGCAATTTTTTTTATTTCCCAGTCACAGAAAAATGAGTAAAGCTCCAGGAAAATGTAATCCTGGAGGTATTTCTGAGGAAATTACTGGGTAGGGTACATGGAGCCATACTTTTGCAAGCCGCAAAGTCATAAGATACTAAAAGCTCCAATGACATGTGAGCTCACTCTCAACAAATATCTCTCGTAACAAGTCCTGGTGTTTTGAAGTCCATGTTACTTGGGGATTCGCAGGTACTGTGATAAACAAACAGCTGATTTGGGTTTTTTATGGCACAGCCATAACAAACATCTGGACAATGCCCTTAACAACATGCTTTAACTTACTCTTACCTGGTCAGGTATTTGGACTAGATGATTATCATAGGTCCCTTCCAACTGAAATATTCTAGTCTAGTCTAGTCTAGTTCTAGCCCAGCATAGGCTTCTTTCTGTCAAAGGTGTTTCCAGGGGGAAAACAAATGATAGAACTAAACACAAGTGCACTCTTGCATCTTGGACAGTTTTGAGGCACCCTGATAAGGCAGAAGGGAGAAGACTCCGCTACTGCTGTCCAGGTTTCACCACCACTGGAGGAAATACAGTGATGAGTGAAGTATATGCTGAGGTGTTAGGCTAGCTAAAAGGGCTGGGGAGATGCATGGGAGACATGAGAATTATTTGGATAATTTTCTATGATAAATGATGTGAACTGCTTGGCTAGTTATCTGACTACCAAATCCTGGGCAGTGTAGACAAGAGGCATCCACCATGGATCAACCTGAGAGATGTCACAAATACTAAAGTGTCCTTCATCAGGAACAAAACTTTTCCATATTTTTTTCAAACACATTCCAGCTCTTCCCCCATCTACTCCTATAAAACAAAGATGCATTTGGAGTCCTCACTATTCTCTTGCTGTGAATCAGTTCACCCAGATCTGCAAGAGCTGTCGAAGGGTCAGATACCCTGAAGAAGGGTACTGTTTCATCCTTCTTCAGTCATATTGTGCAAAGCCTTCAAAAGTTTCCATGTTATACCTCAAAGCAGCTTCACAATATTGCGACTGGTGCTAGAAAAAAATTAAAAACAGCCATGGATTCAAGGTGCGTGTAATCAAGAGCAAGCCACCCAGCTTTAACAAGCTTCACTCAGCTTAGCTAAAAATCCGGATAGAAACCAACACTGTACTGATGACTAGATACTGCACCTGGAAATTCATTTTGTTAGAATATCTAATGCAGTGTACCTTTTGTGATCTTATGGATGGATCTCAAAGGAATTTAAATGCCCTTTGGTGCTTTTCTATAACTTTACAAAATAAGATGTAGAAAAACAGTGCACAATATCTAACTAAATAGTGTCATTGCAGATATCAAGAATAAATTATCATTGTTAAAGAAACATCATGACTCATAACTAGAGTCGCTTTTCAATTAGTTGCTTAAGGGCTAGAGAGTACAAAAGATGTATTCATGACACACTTCAAATTCATGTTTCTTTTCCATTTTATTTTTGATTGAACACACCAACCTCAGAAAAACTATGCTAATCTCTTCCACTGGAACAGATCTGCCCTCAGTCTTTGTGTGTGGCTGACACTGCTGGTAACCCCCATTTCAAAAAATAAACACATTATCAGCACACACAGGAGGAGGCATCTGAAATCTCATCTTTGTCTTTCTATTTGGTCTTCCAGTCAGATTGCTTTACTCATACAGAGACTCACCCCTTTTATCGACCTTGTAGGAACTGCTAAAATGCTCTTGTGCTTCTTATGTAAGTAAAGCTCCATTTAATAACTTGGTTCCATTCTGATTGCAAGCAGAGAAATTCAGCATGAAAAATGGTGAGAGAAGACAAAACATACTATGTAGTTCTGGTAGCAAAACATGGTTTTGCTCTCTGGGTTCATTGTACCAGAAAACCCTTATGCTAATTTGCTGTTTCTTTGGCATGAGAAAAAGAATTTGAACTGAAAAGTAAATAATAAACCCAGTACCTGTTTTCAGTTTCCTTTATGGGGACTGTGTTTGTTCTTTATGACAGGAATGGCTTTTTATAGACCAAATTTATACTTCTGAATTCAAATTCAGAAGGATGGAGAAGCGAATGAAAAGAAAGACCTTGCAACAAAACATGAAATTGTTTCTTGAAGCCTTGAATATTATACAAACTTATATTTTAATAGAATGATGAAATAAAATGAAGTAGAAGAGTGTGCTCCATGTATTACCTACCATCAGGATTTCAGCAGTGCAGTTTCAACTGAGCAGGTAATAGAGGTTAACAGCCCTATGGGAAAAGCTTTGGGAAAGCTGGACGTAACAAGCTGGATTTTAGGTGACAATGTACTACTGCTAAAGGGTCAATATCCTACACAAATATCTAAACAGGAGTAAGATATGTGAAATAATCCTCTCCTCAAGACTGGAAAGGTCTCAGAAATGCCCAGCTTATGGGATATATGGGATCTCTGGGGACTGCATATCTGGAAGGATCGTGGTCTCACAAAAACCCAGTGTAGGTAGTGCAGATGAAGTAAAGGGCATGGGCAAAACTCCAGAAAACGTGAAATGGCCTCATTCAGCCCAGAGCTGGAAAGGTTGTGGATGTGATGGACTGCTGAGCTATCTCCAAGGGTATAGCACAAAGAAGAAGGGGTCCATGACTCAGGGCAGGTTTGGAGCACATTATCTCCCTAGAGCTGAAAGAGGCAAGGAAAAAGCACCTGTGGCCTACAGCCTGCTTTTCCTGAGGGATTTTCTTTGTTTCCTGTCATATAGACCTCTCAGCATTTATAACCTGGAACGTGACTGAGAAAGTGACATCAGAGGGCCCATCATGCTGTGACCTGGCAATGGCTGTCCGCAGGACTGACAGAAGAGCTTGGTCTTCCAAGGTGCCTCTGTCATGCCTATGCCCACTTCATCCTCCTGTACAACCCATCATAGATAAGCTTCTTCTTGACTGAAGCCTCACAAACCTTGACAACAACTTAAAAATCCCAAGAACTTTGAATGAATAAATTTAGGTTGCTTACTTTTTTGGTTTATAAGTGTTACAGGCAATGTCTGTTCTTGTACTATCATCTCAGGGCACGTAAACCCAGTACAGACATGTTCCCATTTAACTTAACTTAGATAACAATTTTTCTAGCTTTTATCCATCATCACAAGATGGTTCATTGGTCCATTTTTTTTGAAGGTAGTCAGGGTTCACCTGTCTCATAAGCACCTCAAATCTCCAGTTTCATGTCTTGAATATTCTCTACTTAAAGTTCCTGTGTGCTGTATCCTGCATATTTCATTTAAGTTCTCCCACTGACTTCAAGCTGAATGGTAGCAACCTCAACTCAGCAAATAGGACACTCAGGAGTCCAAGTTCATTCTTATTCAATAAAAGTGCCACTCTACACTAAGCTACATCCTATGTTTGAGAGTTTTGTATAATACAAAGAAATATTGAAACTGACACCTTTTCAGAAACAGTCTCCAGCTACAGAGAAACAAACTGCTTTGTGTGTTGACTGTATTTTTGTGTCCCTCATTTACACTTCCGTTTCTTTGCCTGCCCCTAGGTTGAACTTTTCAGAGTAGAGATCATGTTTGCTTGAAGGTGCCTTGCACAGAGCTACTAAAGCTGCACAACAGTGCAAATGCAACAGCAGCAACAGCTTTAACTAAAGGCAATGAAAGCACTTTTTATTCTGCTTTAAATATGTCTTAGAAATAGAAAAGAATGAGAGATGACTAAATAATGAGAAAAGGCAAACCATTAATCATATCTTTAAAATTATTTTAATACTTTAACAAAAATCTGTCTTGAATAAGAAAATGTGTGTATATACAATTAGGAAATAATATAAATCTCCTAAGTAAAGATCCAGGTTGAAAGAAACAGGTATGATACAAATCAGAAAGATTTAATTTATGCAAATCGTGAAGACCTGATTATAGCATCATAAATTATAAATGGAAGTACTTAATGAATTTATGGAATCCCTGACTTATTTCTGAGCTGCTCTGATGAGTCAGGAAGGTAATGAGCACTGGGCAAGAGTGTGGGTGTTGTCTGTGTTCGTATGTATCTGTGAGATTTAGGCTGTTGTGCTGCTGGTAGTCAGACAGTGGATGTGATAATTTCTTTGAAGTTTACCTTTTTTAAGGGGTGTGTC
The DNA here is from genome assembly GCF_003984885.1 of Neopelma chrysocephalum. Classification (NCBI taxonomy): domain Eukaryota; kingdom Metazoa; phylum Chordata; class Aves; order Passeriformes; family Pipridae; genus Neopelma; species Neopelma chrysocephalum. The sequence continues at coordinate 25,739,093 of NW_020897694.1, read as the reverse complement.
ATTTTCTCATAGACAGGGAAAAAGTCAGTGGGGGACACTGAGACAGGAACTCTTTAAGAAGAAAATGTGAAGCTCTTAAAACCCAAACTTTAGAAGAGATATGAGGAAATCAGTTATAGCTGTACCCCCACAGGTCTCCAGACAGACTGGTACGTGTGAAATGAAGGGTTGCAGATATAGATGGGCCACTAAGAGGTATGAAAAAGTTCTCTTGAGCTCCTCCAAACCAGCATCTTATATGCCATGCCAATGACAACAGAGCTTGCTTGTACTGGTTTTGGTGAGACACAGGAAGAGGTTGCCAAGAGAAGTTGTGGATGCCCTATCCCTGGAAGCATTCAAGGCCAGGTTGGATAGGGCTATGAGCAGCCTGGTGCAGCTGTATGGCCCTGCAGCTAGATGATCTTTAAGGTTTCTTCCAATCCAGGCCATTCTATGATGTGATGACTAGTATTTCTGAGGCAGTACTTTACACCTCTTGTTCCTATATACTATCTGTCACCAGCAGAGCATTTGTGAGGTGGAAGGGACACATGTAACAGGCTGCAGGCACAATCTGCTTTTAAACAAAACCTTTTCTGATAGGTTTTAGGGACAGAAGCTTTTGGGGAAGACCAGTTGCCCTGATAAAACTCTTCTGCAGGCTGGACAGTAAGATAGAGGGCAAAACTCTCCATCACAGCAGTTAGTGTTCCTTTATTTTGGCTGGTACATTGTTCTTTACTGTTGGAGTCTGTATTCATGGAGGCTGACTCTATAGTGATATATTTGTGATTCATTATATAAGTGATAGTGACTAATGTCATTTTACATATCAAGGGATTAAACACAATCCACTTAATGCTTACAAGAAACTCCACTATAAAATAGTATTTGTGATTGTTGCTGATGACAAATGTTGGCTTCTAATGTCAGACAAATCTGAGGGCTTCCTGGAGGCCTTCCTATTCCCTTGAAATAACCAATTAATTAACATTTTGCTTACAACAAGCAGTTTACAAAAGTAAGCATCAGACAGGCATTACTGTTAGATAAACTACTGTTCCTCCTCTGTACCTCACTGTGTTATGAAAAAAAATGTGTACACATCTCTTTTCAGAGGTAGTCTTTTCAAACTCTATTAGTGTGAGAGTACCTAAAATCAAGGAGAAAGATAATTAGAAATGTGGGTGCCAAACACAGCAAAATGCACAGCAGTTTCTCAGTACCATGTTCATTCTGGTATTGACTGGTGTCAAAGGACTGGAACCTTGGTGAGATTTGTTGTTGTTTGGAATTACACAAGTTTGTTTTTTTTCTGAAATGTTGACTTTTCTCCCTCATTGCTATTTACAGAATTACTATGTGATTTTGGCTCCACTGCAGTTCAAATAAGTTTAGGGGTGGGTCTGCCATTTAGCAGGGTATGAAGTGGTTCCTGGGGTCCAGCATGGAGTCTAGCTGGGACAGCCCTTCCTTTTCTGCTGCCTCTCTGCACTGAGGAAGTAGTAGCTATTTCCAAATTTCTTACCAATGATCCCGCTTCCCAAATCTTCGTTCGCAAAGCCTAGCCATGAGTGAGACCAATGATCCCTCTCAATAGAGGACTTGACTTTCCCACCACACTAGAATTGGTCTGAAGGAACATATTCCCCTCAAGAGGAGATTAGATCAAAAGTCTTTGGGGAAAAAATGGGACTTTTCTGCTCTTATTAAAATGGGACCTGCTGTGGAAGGGTTGGAAGAAGTGCCCTCAGCTACAACTGTGAGACATGAGCTAACTGATCAAACACCAGATAGTATCTGATAAATTTGTTCCCTGTCAAAGAAAATTCCTCTACCTCCAACTCTTTAAATTGTATATAAATCATAATGAAAAGAAAAGGAAAAAGAAAAAGAAAAAGAAAAAGAAAAGGAAAAAGAAAAAGAAAAAGAAAAAGAAAAAGAAAAAGAAAAAGAAAA